>NW_019154093.1:57651917-58063126 GCF_002288905.1 Enhydra lutris kenyoni
AAAAAAAAAGACAACTGACAGAATGGGAGAAGATATTTGCAAATGACGTATCAGATAAAGGGCTAGTATCCAAAATCTGTAAAGAACTTCTCAAACTCAACACCCAAAGAACAAATAATCTAAACAAGAAATGGGCAGAGGACATGAACAGACATTTCTGCAAAGAAGACATCCAGATGGCCAACAGACACATGAAAAAGTGCTCCACATCACTCGGCATCAGTGAAATACAAATCAAAACCACAGTGAGATACCACCTCACACCAGTCAGAATGGCTAAAATTAACAAGTAAGGAAATGACAGGTGTTGGCGAGGATGTGGAGAAAGGGGAACCCTCCTACATTGTTGGTGGGAGTGCAAGCTGGTGCAGCCACTGTGGAAAACAGCATGGAGGTTCCTCAAAAAGTTGAAAATAGAGCTACCCTATGACCCAGCAATCGTACTACTGGGTATTTACCCTAAAGATACAAATGTAGTGATCTGAAGGGGCAAACACCCTAATGTTATAGCAGCAATGTTCACAATATCCAAACTTTGGAAAGAGTTTGAATGAATGAATGAATAAATGAATAAAGAAGATGTGGTATGTATGTATGTGTGTGTGTGTGTGTATGAATATTATGCAGCCATAAAAAAAAACCCTGAAATCTTGCCATTTGCAATGACGTGGATGGAACTAGAGGGTATTATGCTAAGCTAAATAAATCAATCAGAGAAAGACAATTATCATATGATCTCACTGATATGAGGAATTTGAGAAACAAGACAGAGGATCATGTGGGAAGGGAGGGAAAAATGAAACAATACAAAACCAGACAGGGAGACAAAACATAAGAGACTCTTAATCTCAGAAAACAAACTAAGGGTTTCTCGAGGGGAGGGGAGTGGGAGGGATAGGGTGGCTAGGTGATGGACACTGGTGAGTGCTGTGAGTTGTGTAAGACTGATGATTCACATATCTATACCTCTGAAACAAATAATACATTATATGTTAATAAAAATAATAAAAAATAAAATAAATAAAATTTAAAAATAAATAAAAAGTAAATAAAAATTTTTAAAAATTAACCATGTATTAATCCAAAAGTAAAATCACAATATATATCATAAAGCAGAACACTGATAGGCCACATTCTCCAACTACAACCCAGTAAAAGTAGAAATTAACAATAAAATACTGACTTTAAGAATTTTAAAAAACAATTTTAAATAATTCTTAAAAAGGAAATTAAAATTACCTTTAAAAAGAATAGAAATAGATTTAGAAAACCTATAGAACAATGTCAAAGTGGTACTTACAAGAAAATTTGTAGTCTTAAATATTTTATGGAAAACAAGAAAAACAAAATAAATGGAGCAAACATATAGTTTTTTAAAAACTACAAAAAAAGAAAGTAAAAGTAAGAAAATAAAGATAAAATCAGAAATTAATGAAATAAAAAAATGGCTTGCAAAGATCAAAATATAGAAACTTCTGGAAAATCCAATTAAGAAAAAGAAGAGATGACACAAATATGTTAGAAATTAGAAAGCTGACATTACATTTTCAGAGGAAATTTTTAATTTATTAGAGAACAAAACACGTCATAAAACAATCTGGATGAAAGTAATGCTATCTCCAGAACATATAAATTAGCAAAAATGTACTCAAGAAAGTTAGAAACCCTGCAAAAAACATAAAAGACACTTTCAGATTCATTATAATGACAACCCAAAATAGGTTGCTCTCTACCATGAACTCAAAACTGTTTTTACGTGTAAGTGAGGAGGAGGAATATGCATCCCAGAACCTAATCCCAAAGGTGTAAGGAATTCCTTGGTGGTGTGACACTGGATGCTTGACAACTAAAAACAGTAATGGGACAAGAATGTTTGCTCTGAAACTAAAGACAGTATATTAGAAGTTTCGCCTACAACAAGTTAAGAAAAAAAAAAGAGTTTTAACTATTAGAAATCAAGAGATAAAACTATTCCTCTTTATAGATATGATTGTCTATCTAGCAAATCCCTGCAAATCAAATGAAGGGCTTCCAGTACTCTTAAGAGAGTTCAGTAAGATAGATAAAACAATCAAAATTCAAAAACCAGTAGCCTTAAAACAAAAACCAAAACCCAGTAGCCTTCTTACATACCATCCATACCTGAATACAAAATACGTTACACAGTTTTTAAAAGGACTCTGTTTGCAATATCATACTCCATAAAATACCAAGAAGTAAACCTACCAAGAAATATAAACCTAAATGGTAAATTACAAAATGTCACAGAAAGACATACAGACCTGAATAGATGGAGAAAGATACCATATTCCTAGACAGAAAGATTCAGAACTGTAAAAACAAGAATCTTCCCCAAACTAATCTATAAAATCAATTTCAATAGGACTTTTTACAGATCTTGATGAACTGATTCTAAAATTCATAGAGAGTAAAAATGTAAGAATAGCCAAAAATATTTTTAGAAGAAAAGGAGGAATTTGTCTTACCATATCACAAAACTTCCAATAAATGAAAAGCAAATAAAACAATATCATACCATCACAGCAACAAAATAGACTAGACTAATAGTTAAGTGTCCAGAAACAGATCATTAGGAATTAACTTTATGAGAAGACAGCATTTCAAATCAGTAGGCAAAGAGAAAACAACAACATATTTATCAAATATATCTGACTACCTTTTGGGGACTAATATAAAATCCTAACTTTCACCATATAAAAAATTAACTCCAGATGCCTTATAAGAAGCCTAAGGGTAAAAATAAAATGGTTTGCAAGTATTAGAAGAAATAATAGAAGAAGTCCTATAATCTTAGGACATGTGGCAGAGGCTGCTTTGCCTACCCAACACTCATGTTCTTTCCTTCTTAATAGCAGAACTCCAATTTTAACCTAGGCACACTATCAACAAGATATTTCTCAGTGTCCTTTGCACTTAGGGGTAGTCATATAACTAGGTGCAAACTGTTATCAGGACTTCCAAGAAGTCTACTAAACGAGGGAAGATACTCAAATGTAATGGCTGAAGCCCCTGCAATCATTTCGGACAAAAGGTGATCTTGAAACAGAAGTTATGTGGGATGACAAAACTGAAAGATGGAAACCCACATACTGATGATACCATGAAGCCACCGTATCTACCTTAGAGTATCCACTTCGAGCTATCTCTTTGGTAAAAGAATAGTAGCCTGTCTTCCTTAAGCTATTGTTAATTCACTTTATTATATAGTTTTCTAATCCTAAGAAATACAGGATGGGAAAAAACTTCCTAAAAGACACAAAATCTAGAACTCATAAGGAAAAGATAAGTATGCATGATTTTATAACAATTTAAAACTTCTGCGTAAAACCAGATAATACACATATTTCCTCCAAATAATCAGGGACATACAAATTTTTAAATATAATTTTCATCCATTAGATCGACAAAAGTTTATTATTTTTTTAAGATTTTATTTATTTATTTGAAAGAGAGAGATCACAAGTAGGCAGAGAGGCAGACAGAGAGAGGGGGAAGCAGGCTCCCTGCTGAGCTGGGCTCTATCCCAGGACCCTGAGCTGAAGGCAGAGGCTTAACCCACTGAGCCACCCAGGCACCCCAAATCGACAAAAGTTTAAAGATACAAAACAAGTATTAGGATGTGTGGAAACAGTCACTCTTTTTACACTGTGAGTGGAATTGTAAATCAGAGAAGCCTTTTCAAAGGCAATTTGGCATTATATATTAAATTTTCTCATGTATATATACTTTCACCCAGAAATCATTGAAAAATATGATATAAACACCAAAAAGCCCATTTCAGCATTATTTGTAATAGTAAAAATTTGTAAGCCATCTAATTCTTCATCAACAAAGGGGTGGTTAAAAATTATATTTATAATATTGTATTTTATAATATTATATTTATAGAATACATTATTAAAGTATACATTGCTGTTAAAATAAGGTTAATGTGTATATGTACAGATATAGAATCTTTTTATTTTATTTTATTTTTTTATTATTAGGTTCAATTAGCCAACATCTAGTATATCACTAGTTTTGTTTTTTTTTTTAAGATTTTATTTATTTATTTGACAGAGAGAGAGAGAGCGTGCGCATGCACACCTGCACAGAGGTAAGGGGAGGGACAGAGGCAGAGGGAGAAACAGACTCCCCACTGAGCAGGGAGCCTGCTGGGGTTCTATCCCAGGACTCTGGGATCATGACCTGAGCCAAAGGCAGTAGCTTAACTGACTGGGTCACCCAGGTGCCCCATATCCAACATATTTGTACACTGTGATGCTTCTTCGCATTTTCATTCTCTTTACTACCTCTGGTTTGTTTTTCCTCCTTGGGCTTAATTACTTGCATTTCAAGTACTCATTACTATAAGAATAAATCCACTTAATGTTTCCTAAATTCCTCAAAAATAAATGTATAAATGTCTGAATATATAGTAGTCTAAGCTATCCAACCCCCAAATCAGATATTCATTCAGCTAATTTATATGAAAGCACCCTTCAAAATCAAATTCAAATTATATTATACTGAACACTCTATAAAAGAAGATGACTAAAATAAATTAGCTACATTGTTAGTTTTTGATGTAGTGTTCAATGATTCATTAGTCGAGTATAACACCCAGTGTTCATCACAACACGTGCCCTCCTTAATACCCATCACCTAGTTACCCCATGCCCTAACCCCCCTCCCTTCTGTAACCCTCAATTTGTTTTACAGAGTCCAGAGTGTCTCATGGTTTGTCTTCCTCTCTGATTTCTTTCCATTCAGTTTTCCATTCCTTCCCCTCTGGTCCTTGTAGCATCACAAGAACAATAGTTATGATTTTTTTTGTAGTAGACATTACATATGTTTATTAGCACAGATATTTGTGCTAAATAAACTGTAAATTGGAAGGATGCACAGCAAACTACTGGTAATAGATACTTCTGGGGAAGAAATATGGGAGGCCAAAACAGATCTTACTTTTTGATTTATAAATTTTGACTCTAAAAATTAATCCATGCCTTACTTATATAATAACAAGAAACAAATGAAGAAGAGAAATCACTGATTTGAAAATACATCTTACAAGTTCACTGAAAAATACCAGTTAAAACAAACAGAGCTAGTACTGAGTACAAAAGGTCTGGGAATTAAAGTACTGAAAAAATTTTTTAAAAATCCTTAAATTAAACGTCAGAATCTTGGAAGGATAAAAGTTTAAAATTAAGATTAACATCTACTTAAAAAAAAAAAGATCTGAAATTCAACACAGTAACAGGGATATGAGAGACACAGGAAAGTGGTAACTACTAGCCATTATTACCTACCAAAACACCATACATTTTGGATTAAGAAAAGATTCTATATAGTTTTCTCTTCCTGGTCACACTCGAGTAGATGAAAGGTAGGAAATTATAATAGGAAACTAAACTATGTATTTTTAAAAAAATTATAAAATCATCAAATCTAAAATCTGACAGCCCCAATTAAAAGAATGTATGACCCAATTTAAGAGAAGGTAAATGGAAGCATTCAAGCTGCCAATAAAGTGTTCCTAAGAAGATGCTTGTGGAAAAATACTCTGATTTAATTTGACCCAATAGTTGATGCAACAGAGTACATTGGGGAAAAAAATTGACAGAAGAAAGAGACCTGGGTTGTAGCTCTAGCTCAGTCTCTAGTATTGCAATAAAATCTTGGGAAAGTCACAGTTTATCTGGGCATCACTTACTTCATTTATAAAATGAAAGGACTAGACTATATGGTCTCTAAGGGTATTTGAATTTCTAGAAAAATAAAGCTAAGAAACAGAACATTAACTTCTGCTGTGCAAGCTATAATCTGTCTGTTGAGCTGTATAAAACTGTGAGAAGTTTGTTTCTGAGACTTCAAGGCATGTGGGAGATAAAACTCAACGGAATGTAAGGAAGTATCCCAGAGAGAGAGTGACCTCCTCTATCTAAAGAGGAAAAACAAACTCTTTGAATAACAGGTTTTACTGAAGTACATAAAAAAGTCATTTCACATGAAATCAAAAAGTTTAACAGTAAGAACAAAATACTCCGAAAATCAACCACTAGGCAAGCAGAAAAGAATGTCATTGTATTTGTGATTGTGATTGCAAACAATTTACAATGTAGTCTTAGTTTACTCTTCTAATTACTATTCCTCTATACAAACTTTCCATTCTCAGTAGAATAGACATTCCACTGTCATACATGCATTCACTCACTCATGTTTTTACTTTTACTATTTGTCTCTCCCAGAATGCCACTATCATTCAATATACATTTATTATATGTTTCCATACTGTCCATTATCTTCATACACAAGGTTCTCATTGTTCTCATTCAAGCTAACTTGAAAGCTCCTGATGATGACAAACTTAACCTTCTTTTCTGTCATTACCTTGCTTCGGCAGAACACACTTTCAAAAAATGTTTGTAGATTTAAAAAAATTCACAAATCATCTATTTTAATTGAAGTCTGAGAATTTGGGGACATTAATTTCACATCTATATTCTGACACCTTACTTTTATGTATATGTGTCCTTTCTGGTATTAAGGAAAACAAATTATAGTAACTTTTAAAACTAAAAAAAATTTTCAGAAATATGAATCGCAAATGGTAGTATTTTAAGACATTTAATAATCATCTTTACCAATTTACTTTCATTTCTCTTGTTTTAATTCTTCCTTCCATTGGAAATCTATAAATAAAAACACAGGGCAAAACTTTTATTATTATTACTTATTTTAACTAAATAGAACCTTTAAAAAATTATTTAAAACATATTTAATTTCCATACCTGATTGTTACCCGATTTGGATCTTTGTTCAAAGTATTCAGTGTTTTCTTTTCATTTATCCTTAACTGCACATCTACAAATTCCTTGCAGCTGGCTATCATTGTGACCTATAAAATTTCATCATTTGCCCATTTACTTATGTCCCTTCTTTACTTCTTTCCTTCCATCTTCTTTCTCTATATTTACTTATTTTCCATGCTGCCTTTTAAAGCATGCCTATCACAGCTTTATCATTTAAAATGTGTAACAGAATTAAAAATTCACTTTATACATTTTGCTTCTTTAAGGATTCATTCATTCACTAATAAGTGTTTACAAACACTTGATATATGCTAGACATTACGCTAGACACTGGGACTACACCAATAAGATCATAAAGATTAACAAAATAAAATTTAAAATATTCAGTCCTGTGCCTACCACTTAGTAAGCACTCAATAAATGTAGCAGTCATTTCTACTACTATTACAATATTATTTATCCTTCTGTAGTTTGCAAATCATTATCCTGTTTGAGATTAATTTTGTAATGGAAAGAATGCTTTAGACATTAAGAAATTTGTATTAGAGCCTATTCTGCCAGATGACTTTGAGCAAAGCATTTTTGTGCTTTGGTTTCTCACATCTGTAACATGAAACTAACATCTGTTCTAATCCTCTTACATACTTGCTGAACTCAAAATAAGATTAGTTAATGTTAAATTAGGGGTTTTTTACTCTTGATTACCCTTAGTTAAGAATAATATTTACATAAAAATAGAAGCATTCTAGTTTTCATCAGTTTTTGTGCAATTTTTGTTTTATAATCTCATTACAAAAATCAACCTAGATATCTTAAATAAAAATTAATAGTTAAATTTGAAAATAAGAATAAATATCTTGTTGCATATTTATGACCCCTGTATAGGGAGAAAGGACCAATATGGTTCTCAAGTATCATCAACATGACTATGGTTCTACTTACTGCTATAACTGTAAAGTTGCCCTCACAGTTGATATCTTAGTATAATCTTGTTTTCACTCCACTTCTCTGCAATCACTGCTTTTTTCTAGTCTATCATGAATCCTATCCTATTTCTACTATTTTTCTGATGCAAAAAGTTTAGAGAAGGATTGCAAGTACATGGCACACATGTCCCAACATTGTCCATCACTCACAGCAGACTTGCCTAATATATCATGACACATTATCCTGGTCTTTCTCAAAAAAGTACACTTGGTAGCCACTACCAAGGTAAATAGCATTATCATTTAAATTGAAAGAGAGTTGCCATCCCTATTTTGGGTATGTATATAAATTTTCTTAGCCTTGATACAGAGATACAATTGAAAATTTATTGTAAAGAATAATATTCCATATCTCATGATCAAAGGTATGTAAGATGGAGAGACATAAGCACTACTAGAAATGCTTTCTTGTCTGCTCACTCATTCTTAAATTGCATGATATGCAAATTAGTTGTTTCCCCAATATTATTTTATACTATATCATTATATATTTATTTTCTAGTGACAACTAATTTACCAGATCTAATAAAGTCTCCTTTCCACTGATAGTACAAAATTTCTTCACTGTCTCAAATGTAATGTAATACCAAGCCATCAATCTTCCTGCCTCTGTGAAAAAAGATGAAAAAAGAAACATTCACTCCATCAGTTGAAACAACGCGCTTTTTCATCAGTTTAACAAACATTCCTTAATTTCTATTCTGTGCCTGTAACAGCATCAGGTACAAAGACACATCAGAAAATTGAGAAGACACAGTTTCTAGAATTTATAGGTTGGCTAGGGAGATAACTATATACAAAATAGCCAGACTAGAGGACAAAATCCAATTAATGATAATATTTACATATACAAGGGGCACCTGGGTGATTCAGCTGGCATCTTGATTTTGACTCAGGTCATGATCTCAGGGTCATGAGATGGAGCCTAGCATTGGGCTCTACGCTCAACCTGAGTCTACTTGCGATTCTCTTTCCATCTATCCTCTGCCCCTCCCTACTCTCTGCACACACTCCTTCTTTCTAAAAATAAATAAATAAATCTCTAAAAATATATTTACATATACAAGCTTAAGTACAGAGGATATTAAACCTAAGAGAATGGTCAGTGTGGGATGCCTTAGTAGGAAAATGGGGCTTGAACAGGATTTAAAAATGAATAATATGCCTTGGCAGAAAAGAAAAGCTGTCATGACCTCAGTGAAAAAAAATCAAGACTTATTTATCAAAACTGTAAAGTTAAAGATTATCTTTAGGGCCTCCTGGGTGGTTCAGTCAGTTTAGTATCCAACTCTTGATTTCGGCTCAGGTCATGAGACTGAGCCCCACAGTCAGCTAGTGCTGGGCATGGAGCCTGCTTAAGATTCTCTCTCTCCCTCAACTGCCACGTTCTAAAAAATTTAAAAAAAAAAAAAGACTATTTTTATAATACCTTAATGAGAGATATGGCTTGATAGTAACTATGAGTTCAGGCCAAACTGACCTTCTTCAAGTCACTGCTCCATCACTTAGTAGGTAGGTGATCATATGCAGGTTATTTTGCCAATTTCTTAATGTAACTTGGGGATAATAGAAGTATATATCATATATTTGTTGTGAAGAGTAAATGCAGTATTACATGTATGGTACATAGCACAGTGCCTAACATTAAATAAATGTTGCCTACTTTTATTACCAAAACATGATGAATAGTAGACTATGAGGGCCCGAAAGAGCCTTGAAATGCTAACAAAGGAGTTTAGATTTTGAATTTGATTTGTAAAATAACAGAGGACCACTTAAAATTCTTGAGCAGTATTTGATTAAACTGAAGTGTGAAAGTAAATTGTTTTGGAAATAGAACATTGAGTTGGCTGGAAGTAGCAGTATGGGTAGAGCAGGGGTAAGTAAATGATTAAATGAAATTCATTTGAAAAGTTACTGGTTTTAATTATAAGTTGTCAAAAACATTATAAAGAATGTTAAGCCTTGTGAGCACACACAGGAAACAGCTGGGAAGAAAAAATTGCATACTGCTTCTCAAGCGAAGGGCTAACATTTATGTATGTGCTACAGGTTTGCTGAAGAAAGGAAGAATTAGACATTCCATCAGACATACAGGCATCAAGGCCATGGTAGAGTAGACAGAACTAAGAATCAGGAAGAGAAGTAGCCAGGGAAGCTTAAAAACCACTTTATCAATTAAGATCCTGGTGGATATGTTCAACCGAAATGCAGGAGTTGCCGTGGTTCATAAAAAGGAGCTTCTGAGCAGTGTGTGAGATACAGAGAATATGGTTACCATGGGAACTAGTATGTTAATCTTTAGGATATATTTAAAGATATTCCTCTTATCCTAGATGTTTATAAATTAATATAAGGTTTCTCCCTGCTAGAGAAAATGAAAGGTTTGAGAAAAGACTTGATACTCTCTGGCTTATTAGAAAGGATGAAAGATTCCTAGGCAAGGTATAAAAATAAATTAGAAAGGAAGGCATGAAGAAATTGAGTCAAAGTAGAAGGGAAAAAATTTTAAAAGATTTGCAAGTGAAGGTGGAAATAAAGATGCATCTTTCAATCAATATGGTGTTGAATGATAAATATTCTTAAAATACCAAATTCAGGAAATCTTCAAAGTAAAGGCCATAGGATCACAGGGTGGGGTAGAAAGCAGAGGCCATAAGAATACACCTCCCATATCTCTTCCTACCAGAAGTGACTGACTGATGGCTCAAGCTAATATGTTCTGAACTTATCACTATGTTTACACCAAGATCATACTCCTCATGAGATACTCCAAACCAATGACTACACATGGCAGAAATATTAAGATAGGCCTATAAAATAGGAACTCCTTGGATAGGGAACTTTGAACTTAAAGATTCTTCGTCAGCTTTGCTGAATGGCCTTAGGACTGCGTTTTAGGTTAAAATTCTCTTTCCTTCTTGGAAGCCAACAACTGAACAATTCATGCAACCTCATAACAAGAATACTAACCTCAATAATTATCCTAATAAAAATATTAGCACAGTTTAAAAGACATGTTACATTCCTCATAAAATTATATATACATACATAGACACATGCATGCATACATACATAAATGCTTTGTGGGTCTTTTTTTTTTTAATAGCTTAATGGTATCAGGTGCAACAAGGGTTGAGGCTACTGAGTTATAAACACAAAGGGCAATATGTTCAGAGACTGGACATTCGGTAATATGTATTTTCAATGCAGAGTACATGGCCAATCTGGGCCCAGAGGAAAACCAGGTAAAAGGGCATTATGTGCAGTGCTGTATTATTCTGAATTCAACTACTTTCCACTAGATTTGTGTAGTTTATGTTAAGCTGCTCTGATGGTTAATTTTAGGTGTCAACGTAACTATCAACTAGCTATAGAATATACCTATACCGGGTATTTGACCCTTTACTGAGTCAAATATTATTCTGGATGTGTCTGTGGGGATATTTTTGGATGAGATTAACATTTGAATTGGTAGCTGATGAGTAAAGCAGATTGCTTTTTTTTTTTAAGGTTTATTTTTAAGTAATCTCTATATCCAAGGTGGGGATGAGCCTACAACCCCAAGATCAAGAGTCACAAGCTCCAACTGAGCTAGCTAGGTGCCCTGTGGATTGCCTTTCCTAATGTGGGTGAACTTCATCCAATCAGTTGAAGGCTTAAATAGAACAAAAAGACTGACCCCTCTGGTATAAGAAGGAATTTCTCTGGTGACTGCTTTGAGCTGGGAAATGGGTCTTTTCTTGACATTGGACTGGAACTGAAACATTAGCTCTCCTTGGGTCTCAAGACTGCCAGCATTACACTGGAATTTATTCCATCAGTTCTTCTGGTTCTCAGGCCTTCACACTCAGACCAGAACTATATCATTGGCTGCCTAGATTTCTATCTTACTGACTACAGATCTTGGGACTTCTAAGCCTCCATACTCATGTGATACTTACAGTAAATTTTATCTATCTATCTATCTACCTACCTATCATCTATCGACTTTCTGTGCGTGTGTGTGTGTGTTTACATATATATATGTATAGCCTGGACATGGAATGGCACAGGAATTAAAGAGAAACCAAAGATATCAAATATTTCATAATTTTAAGCTTGATAAAATGGTTATGCTACTGAGAATGACAGGCAAATATATAGACAGAGATATATTTTTCTAACCTTGGACAAAAGAGAAGAACAACTCATATTTATAGTAAAAACTTTTACATTGATTATCCCATTTGATCATCATAACAACCCAATAATGTAAGTAGGACATATAATATATTCCTGTTTTGTAGATGAATAAACTAAGTTTTAGTGAGCATAAGGTCACAGTTAGCAAGTGGTAGAACTGGGAGTGAAATCCAGGTTTTGGAACTCAAATTTTATGTTCATTCTATTTCACAGTATTCCACGTCATATTAACTCTTACATGCTTCTAGATGTCAAGTTTCGTGTTATTTACCTAAATAAAGACTTTCAAAAGAAAATTGAGCAGTGGGCATCTTAAAAAAAAAAAAAGAAAGAAAGAAAGAAAGAAAAGAAAAGAAGAGAAAAGAAAATTGAGCACCAGATTTTGTAAAGAAGGTGAGAGACTAGAATCAAAATTAGAGTATTGAATTCATTTATGGAATGACTACAGCTAAAGCTTGAAGGTAGATCATGTTTTTAAGAAAATAATCAGAAACTGGGAATGAAAGTCCAAGGTCTGCAACTTCAAGAAACCCACAGTAAAGCAAAATGGTCAGCAAAGAGAGATTGATTAAAGCAGAGGAAAACGAAAAGGTTACCAAGAATAGGAAAATTAGTCAGGTAGTATTCACTGATGATGGAGAAGGATCACTATAGATCATTTACTTGGTATATTTAAGAGTAGAAGGAATGGTATCTGTGTATTCAAGAAGTTCCACAGGAAAGGAATGATAGTGGGAATTAGATCCTTGAGAGAGAAAGTACCTAAAGAATAGATGAAGTTACATTAATGATTCTCATGCCCCCTCTAATGAGACACCCTAGAATACATAGAAGATAAATGATAAACAAAATTATGTTTATCAAAAAGACCACGGGAGAAGGAAAAAACAGTTATAAATCTAGGGCTAACAGTAAGGGCAATAAATTGCTTTAAAAACTTAATCTTATATAAATAGATGAAAAGAGGGGCGCCTGGGTGGCTCAGTGGGTTAAGCCACTGCCTTTGGCTCAGGTCATGATCTCAGGGTCCTGGGATCGAGTCCCGCATCGGGCTCTCTGCTCAGCAGGGAGCCTGCTTCCCTCTCTCTCTCTCTCTCTCTCTGTCTGCCTGTCCGTCTACTTGTGATCTCTCTCTGTCAAATAAACAAATAAAATCTTTAAAAAAAAATAGATGAAAAGAGCCAATCAGAGATCAAGAGCACAATAAATAAAATTAAGAACATACTTGATGGAAAAAATAGGCTAGATGAAGCAGAGGAATGAATTAACAACCTGGAAGACAGTAATAAAAAGTAACCAAGCCGAGCAAAGGAGAGGAAAGAAAATTATGCAAACTGAGAATAGTCTTAAGGAACTCAGTAGATTCAATTCAACACTTAGCAAAAGTGTAATAACATTTGCATTATAGGCATCTGAGAAGAAAAGGGAGAAAAGGCAGCAGCAATTTATTTGAAGAAATATAGCTGAAAACTTCCCTAATCTGGAGAAGGAAACAGACATCTGGATCCAAGAGGCACAGAGAGCCTCCCAAAAATTCAACCTGAAGAGGTCCACACCAAGACACACTGTAATTAAAATGACCAAAAAATAGAGATAAAGAAAAAATGTAAAACCTTACATTAAATACAAGTAAAAACATGATACAAAATTATACATTTCTAAACTATGGTTGCAAATGTATAAAAAATGCATTAAAAATGGAAGGATACTTGTCAAATGCTAACAATAGGATCCTGATTTTTAAAAAACTTTTCAATACCTCCCAACTTCTATTAAGGATTAATTTGAAATAATGAAGTTAGTATTTCCCCTAAGAAACTTCTAATCATGAGTCCTAAAAACTACACACCATTCTTTGTCTCTTGTATTATACTCTAAATAGAATGAAAAAGACAGAGAAAAGGAGGCAAAGTAACCATCTGGATAACAAATGTTTGAATAATTAATAACTAGCAAAAGGGTACCTACAAGAATTCTAAGAGGTTTAAAGTGACCCAAAGATTTCAATATTTCAATTCTCAGCCCAAAGTCACCAGAATCAGTGAAGACAAAGTACCTGTCAAAAACAAGCTCTATAGGGGCACCTGGGTGCCTTAGTCATTAAGCATCTGCCTTGAGCTCAGGTCATGATCCCAGGGTCCTGGGATTGAGCCCCGCCTGGGGCTCCCAGTTCAGCAGGAGGCCTGCTTCTCCTTCGCCCATTCCCCTGCTTGTGTTGCCTCTCTAGCTTTCTCTGACAATTAAATAAATGAAAAAAAATCTAAAAAAAAAGTTCTATAATTTTATAAATAGGACTCTCACATAAATATAGCATGCTAATAATGATGATACCCTGTTGAGACAACTGAGATTATAATTTAATTTTAGTATCATCTAAATTTTCGTAGAACATATTTTAAAGATTTTATTTATTTACTTATTTATTTATTTATTTATTTTATTTGACAGACAGAGATCACAAGTAGGCAGAGAGGCAAGCAGAGAGAGAAAGAGAGGAGGAGGGCGCCTGGGTGGCTCAGTGGGTTGAGCCGCTGCCTTCGGCTCGGGTCGTGATCTCGGGGTCCTGGGATCGGGTCCCGCATCGGGCTCTCTGCTCAGCGGGGAGCCTGCTTCCCTTCCTCTCTCTCTGACTGCCTCTCTGCCTACTTGTGATCTCTGTCTGTCAAATAAATAAATAAAATCTTAAAAAAAAAAAAAAAAGAAAGAAAGAGAGGAGGAAGCAGGCTCCCTGCTGAGCAGAAAGCCCAATGTGGGGCTCGATCCCAGGACGCTGGGATCATGACCTGAGCCGAAGGCAGAGGCTATAAGCGGCTGAGCCACCCAGGCGCCCCCGTAGAACATATTTTAAAATTTAGTCTTAGCCTTAAGCATTTGTTAAATTTACTGACTAATGGGAAAATTACCAGTTGGTTTGAAATTAACATCTTCATCCATCCTTATCAAGTCCAGAGATGATAAATCATTCAGATTCTTCAAACATAATTCTGTCCAATAATAAGAAACATATTTTTATTTTAGTAAGATAAAGGAACAGCACAAAATAGAATTTATAATCAAACATGCTAAAGGTCTGTTTCTCTATATTTGCTATGAGAAAACTGTAGTCCCTACTTAAGTGGTAAGGAAAAACTCATTAAGTAAAAGAGCCAGTGAACAGGCTAAAAAGATTTTCTAATAGTAACAATAATACAAATTACCAAATAAGTGATGAAATAACATTTACGACTTGGAACTTTTAATTTTAAATGAGAAAATTTGGGGCACCTGGGTGGCTCAGTGGGTTGGGCCGCTGCCTTCGGCTCAGGTCGTGATCTCAGGGTCCTGGGATCGAGCCCCGCATCGGGCTCTCTGCTCAGCAGGGAGCCTGCTTCCCCCCTCTCTCTCTGCCTGCCTCTCTGCCTACTTGTGATCTCTCTCTCTCTCTCAAATAAATAAATAAATAAAATCTTTAAAAAAAAAAAGAGAAAATTTGCATTACCTCATTTAATTTAATTCTCATAATATCATAACAAGGTAGGTACTAATATTATTTCATATACAAGTTAGGAAATAAAGAAATAGGAAGCTAGGTTACTTGCTCCAGTTGTATGTAACCACCCTGCTATTTGACTTCCAGTGTGGTGTGGTTTGCTTTTTCTTTTTCTTTTTTTAACTTTTATCAAAGATACATACATACAAAATATAAAGAGTCAAATAGATCTACAAAGATTGTCCAAAAAAACACCAATCTTTTTCCTCCTCTGAGTTTGCCACACTCTCGAGGCAACCACTTGTGACTATTTCAGCTGATGCTTTTAGTACTTAGTTCAGCGTAATTAACATGTTATTATTGCTACCTGGAAGGAACCTCTGAACAGGAAGTAACACAAGTTCACCTCTCACTGACTGCTGAAGATCAGAGCAATTATAGTAGCCTGCTGCCCACTGGACTCCCATTGTTCCATGCTATAAAGCCCAGAAGACTGTAGGTAATTCAGATCATGGAGTGGGAATGCCACAACATGTTCAATCTTTTTTTTTTTTAATATTTTATTTTTTTATTTATTTGACACAGAGAAAGAGAGAGAGAGAGAGAGATCACAAGTAGGCAGAGAGGCAGGCAGAGAGAGAGGGGGAAGCCGGCTCCCCACTGAGCAGAGCCCGATCCGGGGCTCGATCCCAGGACCCTGAGATCATGACCTGAGATGAAGGCAGAGGCCTAACCCACTGAACCACCCAGGCACCCCCAACCTGTTCAATCTTAAATAGAGTAGCCACTCACAAAAACATAACCCTTAACAGGCAAAATTCTTGGAGAAATCCTTCAGTTTAAGCAACATTGCTTTGGCAGCTTGATAAACTTTTAAGTATTTGGTTAATAAGTAAGGCTTTTGAAGTCTTTGCTAATTTTCTTAATTACCCATGATTAACAGGCGAGAAGTTAAACAGTCAAAGAAGAATACTTACTATATTACATTACTGAGCACTATTCTAAGCTTTGGGTTTACAGCAGTAAGCAAGACATGGTTCCTTCTCTATAGAACTTATATTTTATGGAAGAAAAGAATCAGTACAGAATTTAATAATAAAGTTTCAGGCACTGAAATGTACTATGAAAGAAAATAAAGCAGAGAGAAAGGACCTAGAAAATAAGAATTTTTTTTTTAAAGATTTTATTTATTTATGTGACAGAGATCACAAGTAGGCAGAGAAGCAGGCAGAGAGAGAGAGGAAGAAGCAGGCTCCCTGCTGAGCAGAGAGCCCGATGTGGGGCTCGATCCCAGGACCCTGGGATCATGACCTGAGCCGAAGGCAGAGGCTTTAACCCACTGAGCCACCCAGGTGCCCCGAAAATAAGAATTTTTAAAGATTTTAACTTTTCATGTATTTTTGATATAAAGCTATGTAATATCTGATTTAGTAAGGATATGTTCATCCTAATTTTCAACATAAGCATATCACCTTTCCAACAAAAGGAAAATAGCAACAATATCGTGGAAATTGTTTTACCATCCTCTCTGAAGAGGTAGATTTAATTAAGGTAGTCCAGAAAGGCCTCTCTGAGGAGCTAATATTTGATCAAAGATCTGAGTGAAATGAAGGTGGAGACCACAAGTAAAAAATATGAGAAGTGAGGGGCGCCTGGGTGGCTCAGTGGGTTAAGCCGTTGTCTTCGGCTCAGGTCATGATCTCAGAGTCCTGGGATCGAGCCCCGCATCGGGCTCTCTGCTCAGCAGGGAGCCTGCTTCCTCCTCTCTATCTGCCTGCCTCTCTGCCTGCTCGTGATCTCTCTGTCAAATAAATAAATAAAATCTTTAAAAAAAAAAAAAATATGAGAAGTGTTCCAGGAATAAGGAACAGAGTGGAAGGACCGGATGTGGAAACAAGCTTGGTGTATTTAAGGAACAGCAAGAGATCCAATTTATAAACAGCTGAGTAAAAGAGGGAGAAAGTAACAAGAAATGAAGCCAAGGCAGGATGATACTAAAGAGGATTTGTGGGCTCTGGTGAAAGTTTGCATTTTATTCTAAGAGTGAGGAGGGAACTACTGGAGGATCACAAGCAAGAAAGTATAACCAAATTTAGGAATGCTAAGGATCCTTCCTAAGAGATTTAAGGCAGACCTCCAGAGATACCAAAATATTAAATTCAGTTATATAATAAACTTGGCTATTCTTTATAGGCAAAATCTAGCTATCCCATAATGACTAAAGATAAGGCAAATATGAACTATGGTTCTGCTAATTTAACAAAAGTTAAATCATTCCAATTATCAGAATGTAGCAAGACTATATTGGACTATCTTGGACTATCTGATTTCTTGTGTGTATTTGATTATTATGATCAAAATATATGTTTTAAAAACTCCATTACAAAATTGGTCAGTAAATAAAGAATAATACAACTATTTTATATATCTGTTTCTCAATAGCAGCATTATGAATATATGCTATTGCTCATCACCTTGTTTCAACAATATATTTGTTCTTTAGTCAAGATAATTTTACTGCTTCATCCTTAACTCTACATCTTAATATGCCATATGTGTATATCCAAGTAGAGAATAAATTAAAATTGGCTAAATATTTTCAGGTCTACAGTTTACACTACGAGTGCTCCTCCGTATATGCATGTCTACTCCTTTATCTTTTTTTTTCCCCTTCAAGTTATCTTTGTACCACCCAGTGTGAGGCTCTGGGGCTCAAACTTACAGCCCCAAGATCAAGAGTTGCATTCTCTACCAATTGAGACAGTGAGGTATCCCAAAATTGGCTAAATATTTTTGGTGGATCTAAATTTTTTCTTTCACTGAAAGAGAATCTCAATACAAAGAAGAGCTAATACTTTCTAACCCTAATAAATGCTCAACAATTTTTTGATATTTGAAATGGCAGGTAATGAACTATTAATTAACTGAAAAATTAAGCTTGTATTTGATGGGAATACATCATTAGCGCAGGTAAGGATAAGAAGCCCATAATCAAGGTAGGTTTATATATTCAATTAAAATTAAACTAGAAAACGAAGAGTTGTATATCCATAGGCAATATTTTCAAAGATGAGGGTTATTTTTAAATAAAAACAAAGTTAACATTATATAAAGGAAGATATTCTGATAGAATCAATAAATTCATTAATTCAGAAAAAAGTACCTGTGCTAAACTTTATTTGCATGTGAAAAAGAAATACTTCATATATTTTTTTCTGGAAACAAGTTTACTTTTTTAAAAAAATAATTTACTAAAGAGTATTCTTACTTTCACACTAACTGATTTTTTTCATTAAAATTTATAAAATATAATTTTTTATAAGGAAATGCATCTAACCTTGTAATTTTGCTTCAATTCCATCTTTGTTCAATCCAGATGCAAAACCTATAAAAGTTATGAAAATTCACAAAAAGTTAAAATAGAAAAGACTTAACTCATATTTATAGGCCCAGTTTATACCCAACTTAATTAGAAAAGAGTAGTCTAACTTAATCTTAAATAGGGGGAAAAATAGCTTAATGAGTTAAAACAAGGCTTACCTATCAATAGAAAATAACCACTGTTGTAAACAATTGGTTATCTCTTGCTTTTTTATTGTGTAACTATGACCATGCATACTGTATTTTTTTCCCTTGGAGAGCTTAAAGTTTTGAACCTGTGTGCATTCGAATAATACTGAAATAAATCAGGTTTTAATTTGATATTCAGCAATTCCAAGTATTTTTACTTTATAACATGTACCATATGAAAGAACCTTCTAGAAGCAATATAACCAGATGTGTGTTAGCTTTAGAAGCAGGATGCACATTCCAGCAGCAACAGCAGTACTATATACTGCTATATATACTATATAGTATAGTACATATATATACTATATAGCAGTACTATATACTATATATCTGAACACTAGTTCAGAAAAAATTCAAGAATCTTTTTACTTTAAAAAAATAATTTTAGGCATTTTTATTATTTTTATTCGAGTTAATTTTTTTCTAAAAGGTCTATATTTAATGGTGCCAATTTCAAACCTTATTAAAAGACTAGAAGTAAAACAGATAAAGGTTTCTCACATTTTTCTACTCTTGTTGCTAATATATTTCTGAATGTTATTACTTTTTATTTCTGTTACCTATTACTGTTTATAATCTATTCTGTGACTTAAAAGTATAAAAATAGACTCCTTTTTTGAAAAATTTACTACTTTTTCAAATCAAAGTAACAAACCATAATGAGATGGATTTTTCAAGGCTCTGATATAAAGCAAAGTTGATCGTATCCATTCCAAAGCAATATTCACATCTGTGATGGTATGTAACACTATCTCTGCATTTAAATGTTCAATAAGATGTCTGTGTAAACTAATAGGAAAAAAAAACCTTTGTATTAGTAATATTTATTTTAATGCCATAACTTTACCTTTTAAAACTGCAATAATATTTTGAATAATTCAATAATTAAACATAATTAAAGAATATACTCATTGTTATATTAATAATTCATGAAAAATAACTTAATTTTCAAAAATATAAGAGAAAATCATAAAAAAAATCAGTTCAACTGTTAAAAAATTATAGACTTTTCTCTATCTCATGGCTCCAGAAGACATTATTACTTAACAAGAGTAGAGACTGAATATTCTCTCAGAGTATTATAATCATATACTTTACTAAAGTTTCCAGATTGCTATCTATTATTAAACAAATTTTAAAGATGTAAAAAGATGTTTTAGTCTTATTACTAATTTGGCCTTTTATAACAAGGATACATACTACCACATGCTAGGAAACTAGTGAATAAAAATATTACGCTGTCCTTTTTAACTCTTAGCTTCTTAAAAGGACACAAACTTTCTGCTTAGATTATTAAAAAGTTATAAGACAATGGTCTTAGACAATCTAATCAAATTTGCTTTTAATATGTGAATAGGAAAAATGTTAGCAGTGTTAACATTTTAGAATATTTTTTGTATTACCTGCTTTCTATAGTGTCACTACAAGCTAACATCTGAATATATTTCTCTTTTGTACTTAACCGAGTCATAATAACTGCAGTAGCTGTAGTGTCAAACTGGAAAAAATAAATAAATAAATAAACACACACACATACAGAGAAATGTAGTAAAAAAGAGTACATGTTGGTACCAGTCCTCTTTAAGAATTCATAAATTTCATTTTATATTAAGCAGTGCCTATCTTAAACAACACGTCAAAAACGCCTTAAAAATGTTTCTGAATTTGAATGTTCACTGAAAATTTAATTTAAAACCTTTCAAGAGTATAGATGTAAAAATATTACTTTAGTTTCAATGTAACATAATTTTGGTAACAGTAAAATCAAAACAAACTTAGGCAACTGGATAAAAGTTCTAAGATTTGGTGTAGTTTACATATAATCTAATTGATCTTATAAAAACTATGATTTACATAATATAATATTTTGACATTCTTTGAAAAGATAATCTTCCTAAATATTCCCCTACTAACTATAAGAATGACTTCTTTATTTAAATATTTGCTAGAGTAGGACATGTTTCTTAAAGTATATAGGCTAGTTTTTAATTGTCACAATACCTGGGGACCGCTATTGGCATTTTGCCTTAAGACCTGGGGATGCTACACATTCTGCAATGTATGACAGTCCTAAACAATGAAAAACTGTCCCATCTAAAATGTGAATAGCATCCTCATTCAGAACAAAAAACAAAAACCAAAAAAACCTCAAAACAAAACAAAACAAAACAAAACAAAACAAAAAACCCACCTTTGATGGTATATACACATTCATCAACCCAACCAATAGCCTAGGGAAACTCAGAGGGCACAGAGGCAGCATCTCTCCTTCAGTGAGATTCATTTTATTTCTATGTCTCCATTAAAGCAGATTTTCTATTGCACTTAATTTTAAACCTAATCTGAATGTGAAATGATGATCTGTTTAACAAAAAGTACACAAAAAACAGTTTTTGCTTTTTACCTTATTTTAAAACAAGTTACAAAAATAAAATATTGTCACTTACTTGAGGTCGACCAGCTCTACCAATCATCTGCAGAATATCTGTTTCACTGTACTCTTCAAACATTCCTCCAGCATAATGCATCGTAGATTTTATAACTACTAGGTGAGCAGGCAAATTTACTCCCATAGCTAAAGTACTGGTAGTAACTGTATCAGATTAAGAAATAACAGTTTCAAGCCATGTAACTCTATTGCTTCCGTAGAGATCTTCTTATAAAATATATATTCTTATAAATATAATAAAAACTCTCATATAGGGAATTTAGGAAAAACAAAGAGGAATATCACTATGTAAAATAATAACATATCTTAAAATCAAAAAATTATTGGGGTGCCTGGGTGGCACAGTGGGGTAAGCCTCTGCCTTCGGCTCAGGTCATGGTCTCAGGGTCCTGGGATTGAGCCCTGCGTCAGGCTCTCTACTCAGCAGGGAGCCTGCTTCCCCCTCTTTCTTTGCCTGCCTCTCTGCCTACTTGTGATCCTTCTCTGTCAAATAAATAAATAAATAATCTTTAAAAAACAAAAACAGAAACAAAAAACTATTAAATTCTTACTCTTCAGGTAGCACTATTCAGTAGCATGATAACCAAAACTGCCAGAGTTTACTGCAACATGTGTAAGTATGGGTAATTACATAATTTTAGATTCGTAGAAGAAAAGCAGAAATGAGTCCGAATACTCGAGCTTTTTTTTTCTCTTAACAGTTTTCCAAAATACCTTATAATAGGCACAAGAATATGTTTTACTTACAAAGAACTGGTAGATCTCCAACAGTGAAAGCTCCTTCAACTACTTTTCTATCTGACAGCTCCATACCAGCATGATGATAAGCAACACCATGTATTAAGATATCTGTAATAGAAATGTATCATCTGTTATATGCTGTTAACATTTCATCCATAATTGACTCCTTTTATGTATGGCTGAAAATCCTATTCAGAAATAATCTCTAAACTTACCTCTCAGTTTCAAATCTCTTATGGAATATGCACACTTCTGTAACCTATTTTAAAAATACCATAAAATTATTAACATAAAAACATAGTTTATTAATCATTTTAACATAAAAACATAGTTTATTAATCATTTTGATTAATCATTTTGAAGCTACAGATATTAGAATATTTTCACAATACCATTGTTCAAAAATCACCTTTAAGAAGTAGAGAATACCTACCTTTCATATTCAGAAGTCCCTAAATTTATAACTCAGCAAAACAAGAAACAAGTTAAAAATGGGCAAATGACCTAAATAAACATTTTTCCAGTAAATTTATACAAATGGCCAACAATACATGAAAAGATGCTCCACATCACTAATCATCAGGGATAAATGAAATCAAAATTATCTCACAGCTGTTAGAATGGCTAGTATGAAAATGACAGGAAATAACAAATGCTGGTGAGGATGTAGAGAAAAGAGAGCCCTTGTGCACTGTTGGTGGGAATAGTAAACTAATATGGACCACTATGGAAAACAATATGAAGATTCCTCAAAAAAATTAAAAACAGAACTGTCACATTATCCAGCAATTCCACTTCTGGATTATATCCAAAAGAAACAAAATCAGTATCTCAAAGAGATACCTGTACTCCTAGATGGGTTGCAAAATTATTCAGAATAGCCAACATATATAAACATATATGTTTATATATAAACAGAGACAGATGAATAGATAAAGAACATCTGATACACACACCCACACATACACACACACAAACACACACAATGGAATATTATTCAGTCTTTAAAAAAAAAAGGAAATTCTGCCTTTTTCAACATGGATGAAGTTAGCAGCCATGTTGCTAAGTGAAATTAGCCAAAATGGTAATAATATGGTAATAATAATATGGTAATATGATAGTCAATTCTCATGTTATCCCACCCTTGATTAAGAAACTGAAACTGAAAAAAGTAATGTGCCCGATGGTACATGGCTAGTAAAGTGGAAGCACTGAAATCCAAATCATGGTCCCTAACTTCACACTGTTTCTGTCCTTTTTCTTTTTTAAGACTGATTTCTTTATTTGAGAGAGAGAACAGTGGGGAATGGGCAGGAGAGAGGGAGAATCCTAAATCCTAAGACTCAGAGCCTGACAAGGGGCTCCATCCCACGACCCTGAGATCATGACCTGAGCCAAAATCAAGAGTCAGTTGCTCAACAGCCTGCACCACCCAGGGTGTTACTAACACCAACATTTGTTTCTAATACCCATTTCATTCCTGGAAAATCAGAAATAAAAAAGGGGGGTGGAGGCGGGAAGGGAGAGACAAGAGTGAAGAATGAAATGAAAGATGAGAAATTTTCCTTGAGTAACTAGGTAAAGAGTGGGAAGTAAGAAAAGGAGAAATATGATATATGCTTCTGTATAAGAAAATGATTATCTAAAACAAAATTAGCTAAGTTGGGTGCAGCAGACAACAGGGGAAAAGGGAGAGGATGGAATGGAAATTAATTTCAAGGTTGCATTCAGGTTACCTATTTCAGTTTCTTACTCTTATAGATAGGTTCAGGTTCAAAATGCTAATTATTAAGTATTCATCTTAGGAAGCTGTATAATTAATTCTATATGAATGATGCTACTATTACACAAAGAATTCTATGCATTTTTATTAAAATTTCCTTCAGAGTTAGTTTTTGAGCAAGAAAGTAAGGCTCATTGCTTGACAACCACATCTGCTTCTGACTAAAAGTCACATGGCCCAACAAGATCAACTAGCTTATTCACCCAAGTAGAAGGTCCCAAATTACTCATTGCTACTTACTGTCTCCTCACTCTATAACTATACTTTTTTTAAAATTCCCGTTTACGTTTATACTATTACTAGTTTTATAATGACCTGGTCAATTGGTTTTTGAAACCCCATCTTTGCTAAAAACATTTAGAAAATTAATAATCAAGAATGTTAAAAAACCAAGTCCAGCTGGTAAGGAAACTATTAATTGCAATTTAATTATAGAAAAGGATTTTGCCAGCAAAATGACCTAATGGATGCATACATTTTCCCAATATACTTGATCACTGCCTTAAGTAGCCAGGAAGTTTTCTGGATTAAAACCAAAGGCTCAGACCAGGTGATTAAAATAGAAACTTTAAAAAAAGGCTTAGGAAACATTCTCATTACAAGAATACTACCAATTAACTTCCTGAAGTTAACTGAGACATTCCAAAATACAGAAATATTTTGTTATTTGAATGCATTATATAACAGACGAAGTATTTAATAAAAAGCTAAAGAAACCAGAGTACAAAATAGCTGAACATGTTAGATTTAGAAACCTTAGTAACAGAATCTGGGGCTTGATGGGCAAAAAGAAGTCTCGTAGGAGTTGCTAGAACATGAGTGGTCAAAGGAGAATTGAGTCTCTTTTCCTGGTCTACACCAACTCAAAATAGCATCCCATTCATTTTCATTCAATATATCCAGAATAGAATCATGGTTCTCTCAAACCAACTCCTCTTCCAGTGTTTCCCCGTCTTAGTTATACAGCACTCCCTGGTTGTTCATGCCATGCTTATCACTGACATCTCCCTTACCTTCCTCCACATAGGAAATCAATTACCAAGTCCTATTTATTTTTACTTCTAATTATATCTCAAATATATCATTTTATCTCCATCAACACTGTCACCTCCTTAGTTCAAATCACTATTAGTTTCTAATAGTTTGAAATGCTCATACATATGCAATTGGAGATGTCAGTTAGGCACGGACTATAGACTAGAGTTCAGAATGGAGCTATAAATTTAGGAACTGACAGACATATATAAATACGAGCATACATATATTCTTTGAACCCATGTGATAGACACAAATACCCAGGAGTCTGGAATTAGAAAGAATGAATCTTGGATAGAACCTCCAGAATGCCAACCTTTCAGAGCTGCATAGAAGAGGATTGAGAATGAGCAGCCAGCAAAGTAGGAAGTAACTTGGTAGAGGATGATCAGGGAAGCACAGAGTCCAGAATTTTGAAGTAAGGTGGGAGGGATCAAATGTATTAGAGGCTCCTGAGAGATCAATAGCAAGATTAGCTTTAGTGAAAGATTACAACAGATACCAAATTCAAAGTGGATTTAAAAAAAAAATGAAGATAGCAATATGAATAATCTTTCAAGAAACTGGCTAAGAAATAAAGAAGATAGGATCAGAGTGTCACTAAGATTCACTCTCTCACTTAATCTTCCAAATTACTCTTATCCTTAATTTATACCTAAGGAAACTGAGGCTTAGAGAGGCTGATTAACTTGAAAAGGTGAAAGAACAAACCCAGTTTTCTCATCTCATCTAGATAATCCCTAAAAGTCTTCCCATCTCCAATAACAAAAAAAGAGAAAATGTACCTCTGTTTCTGTTCCACAGCCATGATAAATTTAGCATCTTTCACAAGAACAGAAGCAGCCTGTTGTACACCTTTCCTTGTTGCACAAAACTGAAAATAAATGAATAATTCTTGGATTGATCATATTAAAAACTGAACATTACACTCAAAAATAAGCAACTAACAATCCATACCACAAGTGTGGGTTTCTGATCAGAGTATGTTTGTATAACACTGGCAATTTTGTAGTTGAGGGTTAAATCAAACTTAAATTCAGTTTGGTTACTTCTGCAGGGGAATCCAAGAACCACTTTCCGAAGTTTCACCGGCCTATGTCTCTCATCCATTTTCAGGCATACCGCAGGTCTTTCACCATCTGAAAGCCATTCTGCAATCTTTAAATGACAGAAACATATATTAAAAGTTCTTTCTAGTCAAGTTTTATGGCTAAACAACGCAATAAAAGACCACTTTTAAAGACAAGGTATGAAAATAATTAAGCTGTCTTTTTCAGTATTACATATTCCAGTGATACTATTCTATTTATATATTGGTAAATATTATCAGTAACAGTATTTTAAGATTATTCCCACCTTTCAATATGCTAAACTCCCAATTAATTATTATTTTATTTACCTTCCCAAGAGTCCAAAATAAAATTGATTTTGGCAGAGAAACTGAATTTCTCACTATCATTATTAACCTTCCTATTTTTCAGAACTATGCCTAGATATATATGACAGCTCTTTTGAGTTGTGCTAAATAATAGCCAAGGAGGAGCAAAGTAATGGTTGGCTTAGATTAGCAAGGGCTGACAATTTTTAAACAAAGAGCAAATAAATGTTTAAGAGATAATAGTGCTGAAAGTACATTTCAGACTCAATGCCTGAGTCATTTGTTAATTTCTGAAGCTGTGGTGAGCAATTCTTATCTTCATATAACCTGGTTAGTAATTGGGCTTTATGCCTGCTCTGAAACTGACCACTGCTTTGACAGGAAGATGGATTAATGAGTTTTAGTTGCAGGGGAAAGAAATATTAAAACATTTGAAGGTTAAAGCGTATGCAAATAAGGTCACACAAGAATTTAATTTAAAAGGAGCAGAAGGCCAAGGATGAAGACCCTAATTAAGGAGAAAATTGACACAGAGGATTTGTACAAAGAGACAGGGAAGTAGCATACACAGATGTGGTGATTATCACAAAGGGCAAAAGAATTTCAAGAATTATAGAGTACTGATATTTAACGACTGCTTACAAATCAATAAGAAAAGTTTATTATCCCAATGTGAAAAAAAGGGTAAAGAACAGGGGAGAGACAAGATGGCAGAGAAGTAGCAGCCTGAAATGACATCAGAACCCAGGAGTTCAGTTAGATAGGTATCAAACCACACCTACAAACTCAACAGGAGATAGAAGAGAAGAAGAGCAGCAATTCTAGGAACAGAAAATTGACCACTTTCTGAAAGGTAGGACGAGTGGAGAAGTGAATCTAAAGTGATGGAAGATAGACTGCGGGGGGGAGGGGCTGGCTCCGGGCAAGTGGTGGAGCAAGGAGCACAAAATCAGAACTTTAGAAGTCTTGTTCCACTGAGGGACATAGCTCCAGAGGCCAAGCGGGTGTGGAGTGCTTGTGGGGACAGCGTGATCTCAGGTCCCACGGGGGTCACAGAAAGGTCAGGGGTATCTGAGTGTGGCAGAGCTCCCAGGTATCAGAGCAGGGAAGCCGACTACAGAGACAGAGCCAAAGAATGAGCCTTCAAATCAGGTTTACCTTAAACTGTGATCCAAAGCACTGTCAGACCGCTGCTCTTCAAACAGGAACCCCACAGGGGGCAGATCCAGGGAGGCTCAACTTCCTGCTCTGGGAGGAGCAGCCCGGCAGGAATCTGCTGGGTTTGGAGACTCCAAATAGGGTCATGTGCCAGAGACAGAAATGCTCAGTCATAGGCCAGGTGAGCTTGGGAGTGCGGCTGGTGACCAGGGAGACAGGAGTGATTGACTGCTTATCTCTGAGGGCCACTGAGGAGTGGGGTTCCAGGCTCTCGCCTCCTCCAGGCAGAGATTGGGAGGCCGCCATTTTCATTCCCATCCTCCAAAGCTCCACAGAAAGCATTCAGGGAAAAAAAGCTCCAAGAGTGAACCTAAGCAGATTACTTAGCCTGGTCCCTGGCAAGGTCAGTACAATTTTGCCTCAGGCAAAGACATTTAAGAATCACTACAACAGGCCCCTCACAAAGAAGATCAGCAAAACATCCAGCCAAGACCAAGCTCACCTATCGAGAGAAGAGCAGAACTCCAGAGCTAGGGGAAAGCAACACATAGAATTCATGGCTTTTTCACCACGATCCATTAGTCTTGCAAAGTTAAATGTTTTTTAATTGTATTTTTTCTTATTCTGTTTTTTAAATTTTTCCTCTTTCCTCTTTCAATGTTTTCTAACTAGTTTATCTTAACAATATCTTTCTTAAAAAATCATTTTAAACATTCATTGTTATAGTCATATTTTATGCCTTCATTGTATTTAACCTTATTTTTTGTATACATATAGGTGTTTTTTTTCCTAAAAAATTTTGGGATACAATTTCTTCTAATAGATCAAAATATACCCTAATCTAGCACATGACTTTGTTCTAGTCTCCAGCCTGAGCACAATCCCTCCTCTTTTTTTTTTTTCCAACCAACTTATCAATTCCTTTTTTAGAATTCTTTTTTAAATTTTCATCTTTATAGTCATATTTCATCCCCTAATCATATTTACCCTTATTTTTGTATATATATGTTTTTCTTTCTTTAAAATTTTGGAAGGTAGTTTCTTCTAAGAGACCAAAATACACCCAACATCAAGTGCGTGGCTCTGTTCTAATATATATTTATATATATATATATATATATATATATATATATATATGTATAATTTTTTATTTTTTAATTTTTATTTCTAATATATATATATGTATAATTTTTTATTTTTTAATTTTTATTTCTTTTTTCCCCCTTTCTTCTCCCCCTGGTTTTGGGTCTTTTCTGATTTGGTTAGCATACTTTTTTCTGAGGTCTTTGCCACCTTTTAGTATGTATTCTCTCATTCATACATTCTTATCTGGATAAAATGACAAGGCGGAAAACTCACCACAAAAAAAAGAACAAGAGGCAGTACCGATGGCTAAGGACCTAATCACTACAGACATTGGAATATGTCAGAACTACAGTTCAGAACGACGATTCTCAAGGTGCTAGCTGGGCTTGAAAAAGGCATGGAAGATATTAGAGAAACGCTGTCTGGAGAAATAAAAGTCCTTTCTAGAGAAATAAAAGAACTAAAATCTAACCAAGTTGAAATCAAAAAAGCTATTAATGAGGTGCAATCAAAAATGGAGGCTCTTACTGCTAGGATAAATTAGGCAAAAGAGAGAATTAGTGATATAGAAGATCAAATGATAGAGAATAAAGAAGCTGAGCAAAAGAGAGACAAACAACTACTGGACCACGAGGGGAGAATTCGAGAGATAAGTGATACCATAAGACGAAACAATTATTAGAATAATTGGGATTCCAGAAGAAGAAGTAAGAGAGAGGGGGCAGAAGGTATATTGGAGCGAATTATAGTAGAGAATTTCCCTAATATGGCCAAGGGAACAAGCATCAAAACCCAGGAGGCACAGAGAATCCCTCCCCTAAAATCAATAAAAATAGGTCCACACACCATCATCAAATAGTAAAACTTACAAGTCTTAGTGACAAAGAGAAAATCCTGAAAGCAGCTCGGACAAGAAGTCTGTAACATACAATGGTAGAAATATTAGACTGACAGCAGACTTATCCAGAGAGACCTGGCAGGCCAGAAAGAACTGGCATGATATATTCAGAGCACTAAATGAGAAAAATATGCAGCCAAGAATACTATATCCAGCTAGGCTATCATTGAAAATAGAGAGATAAAAAGCTTCCAGGACAAACAAAAATTAAAAGAATTTGCAAACACCAAACTAGCCCTACAGAAAATATTGAAAGGGGTCCTCTAAGCAAAGAGAGAGCCTAAAAATAGTAGACCAGAAAAGAAGAGAGACAATATACAGTAACAGTCACCTTACAGGCAATACAATGGCATTAATTCATATCTTTCAAGAGTTACCCTGAATGTTAATGGGCTAAATGCCCCAATCAAAAGACATAGGGTATCAGAAGGAATAAAAAAAAAACAGAACCCATCAATGTGCTACCTACAAGAAACTCATTTTAGACCCAAAGACACCTCCAGATTTAAGGTGAGGGGGTAGAAAACAATTTATCATGCCAATGGACATCAAAAGAAAGCTGGGGTGGCAATCCTTATAACAGATAAATTAGATTTTAAGCCAAAGACTATAATAAGAAATGAAGAAGGACACTATATCATAAAGTGTCTTCCCAACAAGAAGATCTAACAATTTTAAATATCTATGCCCCTAACATAGGAGCAGCCAACTATATAAACCAATTAATAACAAAATCAAAGAAACACATCAACAATAATACAATAATAGTAGGGAACTTTAACACCCCCTCACTGAAATGGACAGATAATCCAAGCAAAAGATCAACAAGGAAGTAAAGGCCTTAAAGGACACACTGGACAAGATGGACATATGATATATTCAGAACATTCCATCCCAAAGCAACAGAATACACATTCTTCACTAGAGAAGATGGAACATTCTCCATAATAGATCACATCCTGGATCATAAATCAGGTCTCAGCCAGTACCAAAAGACTGGCATCATTCCCTGCATATTTTCAGACCACAATGCTCTGAAGCTAGAACTCAATCACAAGAGAAAGTTGGAAAGAACTCAAATACATGGAGGCTAAAAAGCATCCTACTAAAGAATGAATGGGTCAACCAGTTAATTAAAGAATTCAAAAAATTCATGGAAACAAATGAAAATGAAGACACAACTGTTCAAAATCTGCAGGACACAGCAAAGGCGGTCCTGAGAGGAAAATATATAGCCTTTCTCAATAAAATATATAGGCCTTTCTCAATAAACAAGAAAGGTCGCAAGTACACAACCTAACCCTACACCTAAAGGAGCTGGAGAAAGAACAGCAAAGAAAGCCTAAACCTAGCAGGAGAAGAGAAATAATAAAGAGAGTAGAAATCAATGCAATCGAAACCAAAAGAACAGTAGAACAAATCAACGAAACTAGGAGCTGGTTCTTTGAAAGAATTAATAAGATTGATAAACCCCTAGCCAGACTTATCAAAAAGAAAAGAGAAAGAACCCAAATAAATAAAATCATGAATGAAAAAGGAGAGATCACAACCAACACCAAAGAAATATAATTACAAGAACATATTATGAGCAAATATACGCCAGGAAACTTGACAATCTGGAAGAAATGGGTGCATTCCTAGAGACGTATAAACTACCAAAACTGAACCAGGAAGATACAGAAAACGTGAACAGACCCATTACCAGTAAGGAGACTGAAACAGTCATCAAAAATCCCCCAACTTGGAGCACCTGGGTGGCTCAGTGGGTTAAGCCTCTGCCTTCAGCTCAGGTCATGATCTCAGAGTCCTGGGATCGAGTCCTGCATCGGGCTCTCTGCTCAGCAGGGAGCCTGCTCCCCCCCTTCCTCTCTGCCTACTTGTGATCTCTCTCTGTCAAATAAATAAATAAAATCTTCAAAAAAAAAAAAAATCTCCCGACAAACAAGAACCCAGGGCCAGACAGCTTCCCAGGGGAATTCTACCAAACAAATAAAAAGAATTAATACCTATTCTCCTGAAACTGTTCCAAAAAAATAGAAATGGAAGGAAAACTTCCAAACTCATTTTATGAGGCCAGCATTACCTTGATCCCAAAACCAGACAAAGACCCCATCAAAAAAGAGAATTATAGACCAATATCCTTGATGAACACAGATGCGAAAATTCTCACCAAAATACTAGTCAATAGGATCTAATAGTACATTAAAAGGATTATTCACCACGACCAAGTAGGATTTATTCCTGGGCTGCAAGTTTGGTTCAACATCCTCAAAACAATCAATGTGATACAATACATTAATAAAAGAAAGAACAAGAACCATATGATACTCTCAACAGATGCTGAAAAAGCATTTGACCAAGTACAGCATCCTTTCTTGATCAAAACTCTTCGAAGTGTAGGGATAGAGGGTACATACCTCAATATCATCAAAGCCATCTATGAAAAACCCACAGTGAATATCATTCTCAATGGGGAAAAACTGAGAGCTTCTCCCCTAAGGTCAGGAACATGGCAGGGCTGTCCACTATCACCACTGCTATTTAACATAGTACTAGAAGTCCTAGCCTCAGCAATCAGACAACAAAAAGAAATTAAAGGCATCCGAATTAGCAAAGAAGAAGTCAAACTCTCACTCTTTGCACATGATATGATACTTTATGTGGGAAACCCAAAAGACTCCACTCCAAAACTGCTAGAACTCATACAGGAGTTCAGTAAAGTGTCAGGATATAAAATCAATGTACAGAAATCAGCTGCATTTCTATACACCAACAACAAGACAGAAGAAAGAGAAATTAAGGAGTCAATCCCATTTACAACTGCACCCAAAACCTTTATATACCTAGGAATAAACCTAACCAAAGAGGCAAAGAATCTGTACTCAGAAAACTGTAAAGTACTCATGAAAGAAGCCGAGGAAGACACAAAGAAATGGAAAAATGTTCCATGCTCATGGACTGGAAGAACAAATATTGTGAAAATGTCTATGCTACCTAAAGCAATCTACACATTTAATGCAATCCCTATCAAAATACCATCAATTTTTTTTTTCAAAGAAATGGAACAAATAATCCTAAAATTTATATGGAACCAGAAAAGACCCCAAATAGCCAGAGGAATGTTGAAACAGAAAGCCAAAGTTGGTGGCATCACAATTCCAGACTTCAAGCTCTATTACAAAGCTGTAATCATCAAGACAGTGTGGTACTGGCAGAAAAACAGACGCATAGATCAATGGAACAGAACAGAGAGCCCAGAAATAGACCCTCAACTCTATGGTCAACTAATCTTCGACAAAGCAGGAAAGAATGTCCAATGGAAAAAAGACCGGTTCTTCAACAAATGGTGTTGGGAAAACTGGGACAGCCACATGAAGAAGAATGAAAGTGGACCATTTCCTTACACCACACACAAAAACAGACTCAAAATGGATGAAAGACCTCAATGTGAAACAGGAATCCATCAAAATCCTTGAGGAGAACACAGGCAGCAACCTCTTCAACCTCAGCCACAACAACTTCTTCCTAAAAACATCACCAAAGGCAAGGGAAGCAAGGGCAAAAATGAACTACTAGGACTTCATCAAGATAAAAAGCTTTTTTGCACACCAAGGGAAAGAGTCAACAAAACCAAAAGACAACTGACAGGGGCGCCTGGGTGGCTCAGTGGGTTGGAGCCTCTGCCTTCGGCTCAGGTCATGATCCCAGGGTCCTGGGATCGAGCCCCACATCGGGCTCTCTGCTCGGCAGGGAGCCGGCTTCCTCCTCTCTCTCTCTCTGCCTGCCTCTCTGCCTACTTGTGATCTCTATCTGTCAAATAAAATAAAAATTAAAAAAAAAAAAAAGACAACTGACAGAATGGGAGAAGATATTTGCAAATGACATATCAGATAAAGGGCTAGTATCCAAAATCTGTAAAGAACTTCTCAAACTCAACACCCAAAGAACAAATAATCTAAACAAGAAATGGGCAGAGGACATGAACAGACATTTCTGCAAAGAAGACATCCAGATGGCCAACAGACACATGAAAAAGTGCTCCACATCACTCGGCATCAGTGAAATACAAATCAAAACCACAGTGAGATACCACCTCACACCAGTCAGAATGGCTAAAATTAACAAGCAAGGAAATGACAGGTGTTGGCGAGGATGTGGAGAAAGGGGAACCCTCCTACATTGTTGGTGGGAGTGCAAGCTGGTGCAGCCACTGTGGAAAACAGTATGGAGGTTCCTCAAAAAGTTGAAAATAGAGTTACCCTATGACCCAGCAATCGCACTACTGAGTATTTACCCTAAAGACACAAATGCAGTGATCCGAAGGGGCATGTGCACCCTAATGTTATAGCAGCAATGTCCACAACAGCCAAACTCTGGAAAGAACCGAGATGTCCATCAACAGATGAATGGATAAAGAAGATGTGGTATATGTATATGTAATGGAATACTATGCAGCCATCAAAAGAAATGAAATCTTGCCATTTGTAATGACGTGGCTGGAACTAGAGGGTATTATGCTAAGCTAAATAAGTCAGTCAGAGAAAGACAATTATCATATCATCTCCCTGATATAATGAATTGCAGAGGCAGAGTGGGAGGTTTTGGGGGGTAGGGAAGGCAAAAATGAAACAAGATGGGACTGGGAGGGAGACATACCATAAAAGACTCTTAATCTCAGGAAACAAACTGAGGGTTGCTGGGGGTTGGGAGGGTTAGGGATATGGTGGTTGGGTTATGGACATTGGGGAGGGTATGTGATATGGTGAGTGGTATAAAGTGTGTAAGCCTGAGGATTCACAAACGTGTACCGCTGGGGCATAATAATAATACATTATATGTTAATAAAAATAATTTTTTAAAAAGGGTAAAGAACATGACCTAACAAGGTACAAAAAAAGAACTTATGTAATTGATTGATATATTAAAAATATTTACTTCAACATGATGCACCCAGCTTTAGTTTTCTTTTTCAACATTTACTTGGCAATTCAGGGTCTTTTCTGGTTCCATACAAATTTTACAATTGTTTGTTCCAGCTCTTTTAAAAATGTCATTGGTATTTTGATTGGAATGGTGTTGAGAAGTATAGATTGCTCTGGGCAGCATAGACATTTTAACACTGTTTATTCTTCCAATCATGAGCATAGACTGTTTTTCCACCTTTTCATGTCTTCTTCAATTTCTTTTGTAAGTGTTCTGTAGTTTCTAGAGTATAGAACCTTTACCTCTTAGGTTGGGTTTATTCCAAGGTATCTTTCAGTTTTTGGTGTTATTTTAAATGAAATTGGTTCCCTAATTTCTCTTTCTACAGTTAGATTGTTAGCATATAGTAAAGCAACTGATTTCTGTGCACTGATTTTGTATCCTGCCACATTACTGAATTGCTGTATGAGTTCTAGCAATTTGGGGGTGAAGTCTTTTGGATTTTCCACATAAAGTATCACATTGCCTGATTCAAGCTATATTACAAAGCTGTGATCACCAAGACAGCATGATACTGGCACAAAAACAGATACACAGATCAATGGAGCAGAATAGAGAGCCCAGATATGAATCCTCAACTCTACGGTCAACTAATCTTCAACAAAGCAGGACAAAATATCCAATGGAGAAAAGACAGTCTCTTAAATAAATGGTGCTGGGAAAACTGGACAGCAATATACAGAAAAATGAAACTTGACCATTCTCTTACACCATAAACAAAGATAAACTCTAAATGGATAAAAGACCTCAATGTGACATGGGAATCCACCAAAATCCTTGCGGAGAACATAGGAAGTGACCTCTTCAACACTGGACATAGCAACTTCTTTCAAGCGAAACAAAAGCAAAAATGAACACTGAGACTTCATCAAGATAAAAAGCTTCTGCACAGCAAAGGAAATAGTCAACAAAATAAAGAGGCAATCCATGGAACGAGAGAGGATGTTTGCAAATGACAAGAACTTCTCAAACTCAACAACCCAAAAAACAAATAATCTAGTCAAAAAATGGGCAGAGGACATGAACAGACACTTCTCCAAAGCAGATATATGAATGGCTAACAGACACATGAAAAAATGTCCAATATCATTAGCCATCAGGGAAATTCAAATCAGAACCACACTGAGATACCACCTTACACCAGTTAGAATGGAAAAAATTAACAAGGCAGGAAACAACAAATGTTGGAGACAATATGGAGAAAGGGGAACCCTCTTACACTGTTGGTGGGAATGCAAATTGGTAAAGCCACTGTGGAAAACAGTACAGAGGTTCCTCAGAAAGTTAAAAGTAGAGCTAACCAATGACCCAGCAATCCCACTACTGAGTATTTAGACCCAAAGGCACAGATGTAGTGAAAAGAAGGGGCATATGCACCCCAATGTTCATAGCAGCAATGTCCACAATAGCCAAACTGTGGAAGGAGCCGAGAAGCCCTTCAACAGATGAATGGATAAAGAAGATGTGATCCATATATGCAATGGAATATTACTCAGTCATCAAAAAGGAAGAATACCCACCACTTGCATTGACATGGAAGGAATGAAGGGGACTAAACTAAGTGAAATAAGTCAAGCAGAGAAAGACAACTATTATATGATTTCACTTATATGTGGAAGATATGGAATAGCATGAAGGACATTAGGAAAAGGAAGGGAAAAATGAAGGGAGGGGAATTAAAGGGGGAGACAAACCATGAGAGACTATGCACTCTGGGAAACAAACTGAGGGTTTCAGAGGGGAGGAAGGTGGGGGGATGCATTGGCTGGTGATGGGTATTAAGGAGGGCACATATTGCAATGAGCACTGGGTGTTATATGCAAACAATGAATCATGGAACATGACATCAAGGACTAATGAAGTACTGTACGGTGACTAACATAACATAGTAAGAAAATATACTTACTTCAGTAAAAATCAAAGCAGTTCAAATTTTTAAAATAAAGTACATTTTAAACAAGAAATGTGACAACCATTTATTTTTAAAGATTTTACCTATTTACTTGAGAGATAGAATGCATGTGTGTACATGTGTGCAAGGGGGAGGGAGAGAGGGAAGTGGGGAAGAAGACTCCCTGCTGAGCAGGTAGCCTGGATCGCAGGACCCAGGATCATGACCTGAGCCAAAGGTAGATGCTTAACCGACTGGGCCACCCAGGCACCCCAACAACTATTTAAATGTAATAATAACAATAATTTATTATAATATCCAGTGCTGGGATACAGAGAAATGGCTAATGATGGAAGTATAAATGACTATACCATCTACTGAAAGCACTGTTTCCTTAGAGTTTTATATATCCTTTGACTCAGTTATTTCACACTAGACATCCATCCTAGAGAAATAATCATAGGGTGCCTGGGTGGCTCAGTTGGGCAACTGCCTTTAGCTCAGGTCATGATCCTGGAGTCCCAAGATCGAGTCCTACGTCAGGCTCCCTGCTTGGCAGGTAATCTGCTTCTCCTGCTGACCTCTCTCCCCTTATGCTCTCTTTCTCTCATTCTCTCTCTCTCAAATAAATAAAATCTTTAAAAAAAAGATTCTGGAAAAAAATCATGTTTTCAAAGATGTATTAACTTTAGCACCATTTACAATAGCAAAAATGGAAATAATCTTCCATCATTAAAGCAGTAGATAAATTATAAAAGCCACATATAATTAGATAAATAATTTATAATAAAACCACAAAAACTATATTAAAGAAGAGTATCTAATGACATGGAAATGTCTGTAGGTTACATGCAAGTCATAAAAGAGCACGCATAGTATGATTCTACCTATACATCTGGAAAGACGAACACTGGGTTTCTATTGACTATATATACTTAAAAATTTTCTGTTATTCTTGAATATGAACAAAATAAGTTGTTAACAGGAAAATGAATAATTTTGCCAAATTAAAGATAAATCAGGCAAAAATTTCCATTAGATTTGACAATATGGAACTATATTTGAAATTTCTAAGTAGTAAAAGAAAAAAGTCCTACTACAGTAGGCTATGAAGTAAATAGGAGTGAGAAAAAATGAAACCATACTATTTTTCAAGAAGTTTGCCCAGATATTGAAAAAAAATTAGAACAAGTATAATACTGCATACAATTATTTATCTATGTACTCCATTAACCATGAGATCCTCCTCAAGGGCCAGACCTATATGTTTTCACTTTTGTATCTATTATTAGTGCTTACCATAATGCCAGTCACATAGAATGTGAAAAGATGGGCAGTAATCACCTAAGCAATTATTTTCATTCTCCACCATATTTTGCTATACAACTAGAGTCAGCTGATTACAACCATAATAAATTACTAGTCATTATGAGGTATCTGAAACCCATAAAAACCAAGACTTTTAGATACTAGTAAAGAACAGACTTGTAGCAATTATTTGGTTTCATTAAACCAAATCAACCAAATATTAAGGCTTAATACTGCCATACCTATGAGATCTGACTATAACTTTCTACAACATACTTTCCTACTAAATCATTTATAGGATTCATAGGAAAAAACCCTCACTTCCCCCTAAGATTAAAATGACAAAATATTTCACTGGTCATAAAAAAGTCCGATAGACTAAAATTCTAACTTACATCCTCAGCATTTGGAATTGTTGCAGATACAGCTATAAATCTCATTGGAATAATTATGCCGCTATTTTCAGAAGCAGGAGATAAAGACTGTACAGTTTTCATTCTGCTAACTACAACTTCAAGAGTTGGTCCACGATTTTCATCTTTTATAACATGTACCTAAGAAAGAAACCAAGAAAAAAATGATTAACTATAAAAATAAAAAAACTATTTAATTGGTTAAAATCCATAATAATATTAACACTCTTAAGAAAATAAGACTTTCGGGGCGCCTGGGTGGCTCAGCGGGTTAAGCCACTGCCTTCGGCTCAGGTCATAATCTCAGGGTCCTGGGATCGAGCCCCGCATCGGGCTCTCTGCTCAGTGGGGAGCCTGATTCTTCCTCTCTCTCTGCCTGCCTCTCTGCCTACTTGTGATCTCTCTCTGTCAAATAAATAAATAAAATCTTTAAAAAAAAAAAAAAAAGAAAATAAGACTTTCTACTTGAAGGGACAAAACAGAGTTTGGTTGAAAATGTCTTATTTCTTTCTATCCATCCTAGTCATCATTTTATGTTTATCTCTGAAAATAAGTTGAAGTAATGTGTTCACTACCTCATCAATGAGAAAGAGTCTAACCAGCTTGACCAAAGAGTTGTCTCTCCATTTTCTAGTCATGCTATCCCATTTTTCCTAAAGAAAAAATGCAAGTGGTTTAACATAAGAAATTATAATAAATATTATTAAGACATCAATAAAAATCTTAACCTGATACAAAGGATGGGCAATATTTTAATTTATGTCTTAAAAGTATCCTGAAAAATTTTTAAAGATTAAAAACACTTTAAAGAATTTGATAGTCTTATAAGTGCTTAAAAAACTAAACCCCCATTTATTTTTTACATAACCAAAAATATACAAAATTATAGTTTAAGTACCTTTTTTAAGCCCTACCAAGGTTCTCCCTCTGTAACATAATACTTGGATAAAAGAATACAAGCAAAAAATATGATTGCAAATTATCCTCAATAACAAATTACCTATTTTGCCCATTTGGTAGTTTGTCTTTTACTTACAGATAAGTAAGTATTCTTTATATAACCTGAATAGTAGTATTTTTTATGTTTGTTTCTTTTTTACATTGCATATATTTTCTTATACTTTGTATTTTCTCTTAATTTTTATTCATGGTGAAGAGAAACATTTTCTAATAAACCAAGGAAATAACTGAGTATAAATAACACCTACTGGAGTTGTCATAATAATATGGGCATGCTGAATCTCAAATAGGTCATCCATTACTGTATCTCCAGTGAGTTCTTTACAATTCAATCCTATTGGTCCAAATTTTTCTTTCCAATCATCAAAACGCTGACTACACAGGGCTTTTATTGGTGCCACTATAACAATATAAGATATTTATTTTGAATGTCAGTGCAATTTTCAAATTACTTCCACAAACATTGGTTAATAAAATTAAGATCAAACATCGAGGTGTTGCCTAGTACTTATAAATTGAAAGAGTTAACAATATAAGCATATTATTTAGAGATATAATCACCAGGCTGTACTAAAAATAGAAAAACAAGTAATTGTTCAGGGAATTGTAACTAAGAGCAGAGAGAGGTAAGGTAGGAGATTATGCTTTTCATTAAAAGACTTTTTGTAATAATCCATCTTTTTTAACCATGTACATAAATTACTTTGATGAAAAATTTTAAATATATACACACACACACACACACACACACACACACACACACACACATATATATATATATCTAAGAACAAAGAGTTCAGGTTCCTAAGGAAATTTTTTAGAATTTCAAAATGTTTGAATTTATTGTTCTTGTTGTCCTTTAAAAAATAAACACATGTTGTCTGGAGCACTGGGTGCGTTGCATAAAGAATCTTGGAACACTGACAAAAAATTAAATTAAAAAAAAGATCAAAAGGAGAAAAACAAAAAAAAAGTAAAGGTCAAACTCTCAATTCAAATATTACTTTTTATTTACAACTGTGGGAAAATGTGTTTGGAATTTAATGTAACAGACAAGAGCAAATGTGACAGGTCTTCATTAAAAATGTGTGGCAAACCGAATATTAATTCTTATGGCTTGAACTTTATTTCTTACTTTTGCCTCAATGGTTTTTCATTATTATAATTAATTACTCTTATATAATACTTACTGTAAACAATTTTAATATTTGACCATGGCAATGGGACTTCCATTAATAATCTTGTTATAGCTAGTTCAAACACTACAGTTTTCCCAGAACCAGTTGGAGCACAAATCACAAAATTCCTATCTGTGTAAAGAAGCTAAAAAATAAAATTTAATCAATCATGGAATATATAGAATTTTTCATTCACACTCTCAATTTGTTAGAAAATATGTAAGAAAGACTCTCTGGAATAATAATTCAAATTATTTTTACCTCTAAACTTACTAAAATTCTAACCCTACTCTACATCCACACCCTCCCAAAAAAACACCATTATTAAATAATTTATCATTATGTTTCATTTGTGAAAATAATATGTTAGACCTAGAAGAAAATAATTTCTTTAGCTTCCAGAGAAATTTTATAAATTTAATAAGTATAAACAAACCCCACCTATGAAAGTCACATACATTCATTTAGCAAACATTTTTTGAGTCCCTATAGTGTACCAGTCACTGAGCATGGCACTGGAAACATAAAGATGAATGTGATCTAGTCCTTGCCCTTAGAGAGTACACAATAAAATAAGAAGAGGCAGATAAATAAAAATCATAATAAAATACTTACATCATCAAAGGCTTTGGATTGTATATAGTTGAAATATGGGAATTCCTTGAACACACTTCTAAATTTTGCCGCTTAGAATAGCATTAAGGAGTCAAATATTTCAGAATTTTTAAGAATTCTTTACTTTTAATTAATTAATTGGTTACTTTTAATATAAAAATTCAATTAATCAACATTAACTTTGATAATATTTAATGATGAGGCTTTAATACTTGCTGTTTTAACATCATAAGAAAGGAATTAATAGATATAGAGGGAGTGACCAATATGGCAACAAAAGAGGCTCCTGAACCTTCCCTCCTCCCACAGATGCACCAAACATATAGTTACACATGGAGCAATTCTAAGAAAAATCCAGAAATTAGTTAAGTGACTCCTACACACTGGGTGAATGAAAATGCCCACAATGAAATGGGTAGGAAAGGCTGAGACAACTCTTACCCTAACTCCCATCTTTGGCAAAGCACCATACAAACAGAAAGGAACTCCCAACTCCTAGCTTCTCCCAGCAAAGACTTTGGATCACACATATAGAGCCCCAACCTTTAAGGCTCCCACCCACAGGATAAGCCCCCAACACCCAACTCTGTAAGCCAACAGGGTTTGCAACCATGAGACCCACAGGACTATAGCAAACAAATAAGCAGTTCTTAAATGGGCACAGGAACAACTCCTCTTCCTCTGCAGATATACTCAGTGCAGAGGGAGCAGCAAAAATGTTCATTTCCAGTTTCTACTTTCTCGCTACTACCTCAGGTTCTGGCTTTCAATCAGCCTGCACCTAGGTGCTAATTACAACCCTCCCCTTTGGGACACTGATACATTTTAGCTCAACTACTAGAAGCCACTAAGAACAAAGAGAGTGAGTTGGGCAATCAGAAAGGTTTGAAAGGGAACTATGAGTTTGGGTTAAGTTAATTGATGAGGCTCATCTCCTAAGCCTGTCAATATTGGGAGAGGTGGATATTTTATCAAATGTGTAAAAACCAGCATAGAGGTTAAGGAAAACGAAGAAATGGGAATATGTTCCATATAAGAGAACAAGATAAGTCTCCAGAAACCAAACTTAACAAAACAGAGATAAGTGATTTATCCAGTAGTTTAAGAGAATACATAAAAATGCTCACCAAGGTCAGGAAAGCAATGCATAAACAAAGTAAGAATTTCAACAAAGTCATAGAAGATATAAAAAAAGTACCAAACAGAAATCACAAGGATTCAACATCAGACAGATCAAACAGAAGAAAGAATCAATGAACTCAAAGACAGGGCAATGGAATTAATCCAGTCAGAGGAGCAAAATGAAAAAAGAATAAAAAAAAAAAATGAAGATAGCTTAAGGGGCTTAGTTTACACTGATACCAAAGCCAGGTAAGGATACTACAATAAAAAGAAAATTACAGGCCAATATTCCTAGTGAATATAGATGCAAAAATCCTCTACAAAATATTAACAAACCAAATTCAACAGTGTATTAAAAGGGTCACAACCACATGATCAAATGGAATTTATTTCTGGAATAGAAAGAAGTTCAATGTCCACAAATAAATCAACATGATACGCCCACATTAAAAAGTTAAAGATCAGGAGTGCCCAGCTGGCTCAGTCAGAAGAGCATGTGACTCCTGATCTTAGGGTCATGAGTTCAAGCCCCACATTGGGCACAGAGCTTACTTAAAAAAAAAAAAAAAAAAAAAGTTAAAGATAAAAATCGTATGATCGGGGCACCTGGGTGGCTTAGCTCGTTAAGCATCTGCCTTTGGCTCAGGTCATGATCCTGGAGTCCTAGGATCAAGTTCCATATCGGGCTCCCTGCTCAGTGGGGAGTCTGCTTCTCCTTCTGCCCTTCACCCTGCTTGTGCTCTTTCTCTCTCTCTCTCAAATAAGTAAATAAAATCTTAAAAAAAAAATCATATGGTCATCTCAATAGATGTAGAAAAAAGCATTTAACAAATACAGTATCCTTTCAAGATAAAAACACTCCAGAAACTGGCTAAAGAAGGAATGTCCTTCAATATAATAAAAGCCATTTATGACAAGCCCACAGCTAACATCATATTCAATGGCAAAAAGCTGAAAGCTTTTGTCTAAGATTAGGAAAGAGACAAGGATGCCCACTTTCACTACTTTTAATAGTAGTGGAAATCCTAACCAGAGAAATTAGGCAAGAAAGAGATATAAAAGGTATCCAAATTGAAAAGAAGAAGTAAAGCGGTCTCTATTCATAGATGACATCATATTATATATAGAAAAAACTAGAGACGCCACTATAAAACTGTTAGAATAAACAAATTCAGTAAGGTTGCAGAGTACAAAATCAATATACAAAAATCAGTTGCATTTCCGTGCACTAACAACAAAATATCAAAAAGAAATGAAGAAAACAATCCTATTTACATTAGCATCAAAAAATAAAATACTGGGACGCCTGGGTGGCTCAGTTGGTTAAGCAGCTGCCTTCGGCTCAGGTCATGATCCCAGTGTCCTGGGATTGAGTCCCACATCGGGCTCCTTGCTCATCAGGGAGCCTGCTTCTCCCTCTGCCTCTGCCTGCCATTCTGTCTGCCTGTGCTTGCTCTCTCTCCCTCTCTCTCTGACAAATAAATAAATAAAATCTTTAAAAAATAAAATAAAATAAAATACTAAGGAATAAAGCTAACCATCCCATTGACAATAGCATTAAAAATAAAATACTTATGAATAAATTTAACCATTAACTATAAAACAGTGATGAAAGAAACTGAAGACACAAATAAATGGAAGGATATTCCATGTTCAAGGATTCAAGAACTGATATTGCTAAACTGTAAACTGCCAAAGCAATCTACAGATTCAATTCAATCCTTATCAAAATTCCAACTGCATTTTTTAGAGAAATATAAAAAAAAAATCCTAAAATTCATATGGAGTTACACAAGACCCCAAATGGCCAAAGCAATCTTGAGAAAGAACAAAGCCAGAGGCATCATACTTGCTGATTTCAAACTGTATTACGAAGCTACAGTAATCAAAAACTGGATGATATGGGCATAAAAACTGGACAGCTAGATCAATGAGACAGAATAGATAGGCTAGAAATAAATCTGTGCATATATGATCAATAAATTTTCAACAAAGGAGCCAAGAACTGGGAAAAGATAACCTCTTCAATAAAAGGTATTGGAAAAACTGGATATCCACACACAAAAGAATAAAACTGGATCCCTTACACTATATACAAAAATCAATTCAAAGTGAATTAACCAATTGAATATAAGACCTGAAATCCTAAAACTCCTAGAAGAAAACATAGGGAATAAACTTCCCCACACTAGTCTTAGCAATTTTTTTTTAGATTTAAAACCAAAGGCAAAGGCAACAAATGTGAAAATAAACAAGTATACTACTTCAAACTAAAAAGCTTCTGCACAGCAGAGGAAACCATCAATAAAATGAAAAAGCAGCCTATGGATAAAATATTCGTAAACCATATGTATGATAAGGGGTTAATATCCAAAATACACAAGAACTCATACAACTAAATAGCAAAAAACAAATAACCTAATTTAAAAATGGGCAAAGGCCTGAACAATTTTCCAAAGAAGACACAAATGAAGACACAAATGGCCAACAGTAAGTAAAAAGTGCTCAACATCACGAATCATCAGGGAAATGCAAATTGAAACCACAATGAGAGATCACCTCACACCTATCAGGATGCCATTTACCAAAAAGACAAAAAATAATGCAGTGAGGATGTGGAGAAAAGAGAACACTTGTACACTGTAGATAGGAATGTAAAGGGGTACAGCCACTATGGAAAACAGTATGGAGGTTCCTTCAAAAATTAAAAATAGAACTATCTTATGATCCAGCAATTTCACTTTTGGGTACACATTCAATGTGGGGCTTGAACTCACAACCCTAAGATTAAGACCTGAGATGAAATCAAGAGTCAGACACTTAACAGACTGAGCCACCCAGGTGCCCTTAGGGCACATATTCAAAGGAAGCAAAATCAGTATCTCAAACAGAAAACTGTAATCCCATGTTCACTGCAGCATTATTCATAATAACCAAGATTTGGAAATAATCTTAAGTGTCTGCAAAGAGACAAATGGATAAAGAAAATGTGATGTACATATATATTATATATATGTATATAATAAATATACATATCACACACTTATACACACATGCCTACACACACAATAAAATACTATTCAGCCTTAAAAAGGAAGGGAATTCTGCCTTTTTTGACAAATTGGATGAACCTGAAGACCATTAGGCAAAACGAATTAAGCCAGAAAGAGAAAGACAAACACTGCATAGTATCACTTATAAGTGGACTCTTAAAAAAGCACAAAAGATCAAACGCATAGAAACAGAGAGTAGAATGGTGGTTGACAGGGGCTGGGGACATGGGAGAAATAGAAAGAGGCTAATAAGAAGGTATAAGCTTTCAGCTGTAAGATCAATAAGGTGAGGTTCTAATGTATGACATGGTGACTAGAGTTGATAGCACTGAATTATATAATTCAAAAAAGTAAATATGGAAGATGATGGAGGGTGGAAACTAACTTGATGGTGGCACCTATTATAATGCATACATATGTCAAATTATCATATCATACATGTGATACAGCAAATCAAGTGTACTACTTCAAACTAAACAGTTTGTCAATTTAGACAAACTAAATATATTTGTCAATTACACATCAATAAAGTCAGGAGGGGGGAGAAATTAACAGAAATTATTATAGTCCCCAGTAACAGTCCATATTCTGAAAAAAATGTCCCGGTGCAGAAACAAGGTTTATATAAGGGTTATAATTTGACAATTAAAATTTGACTATTAAATCTGATGGAAAAGATGTAGAAAGTTGCATATTTGCCAGTATATCAAAAATAAGTGTACACTTTATCTTTTGCAGAGTGGTGTTTTCTTATTCATGTTGACTAGGCAATTTTTATATCTCCTTTAAAGTTCTCAATTTCACTTTTTAACTTTTCACTTTTAACTGTTTTAACTTTTCAACTTTAGTTGCCTTTCATTAGCTGAGATGTGTTTCTGGTCACCTAACCCTGAATCCCTTTGTTTTCAATAATTTAGTTGTACTCAGTGGTGGATTTAATTGCAATTAACAGCATATTGGCTCTATAAGAACTTAAACCGTCCTTCCTCTGTAAGAAAACTCAAAAATATTAATAGATATGAAGACTAAACTGTCCCCTCTCCAAGGTGAGAGTCTACTGTCAGCTTGGGAGATACTTGTACTTACGTGGTATTCTCAGTCTGAGTCACATCTATCAACTACATCTATTAAATACTATATGCAGGGGTGCCTGAGTGGCTCAGTGGGTTAAAGCCTCTGCCTTCGGCTCAGGTCATGATCCCAGGGTCCTGGGATCGAGCCCCACATCGGGCTCTCTGCTCGGCAGGGAGCCTGCTTCCCTGTCTCTCTCTGCCTGCTTCTCTGCCTACTTGTGACCTCTGTCTGTCAAATAAATAAATAAAATCTTTAAAAAATAAAAATAAAAAATAAAAAATAAATAAATAAATACTATATACAAAATACATTACTGGATTTAGAAAGCTGTGGGAAGCTATAAAGAAGAAGAGTTCTTACAATGGAGGCTGTTATAATCTATTAGGAAACATAAAACATAATATATCTGAGAATACAAATACACAGTTACTCCAGCAATTTTATTTTTATGAACATATATACAAAAATTGATGGACTGTAGTAAGTGATCTTGTTAAAAGGTTAAATGAGAACATATTACTTCTCTGCTCATTTGCCCACTTTCTCTCAAAGCATATGACTACAAGGCCTTACATGATCTTTGATCTCCCCTCCATCTTTGTGATTCTGATCTCAGGTCCTACTACTCTCGCCTCTGACTAATCCCTTCTAGCTGTATTGGACTCCTTTCTGTTCTTCAAAAACACCAGCCATGTTCCTGCTGTTAAGGACTTCCCTCTGCCTAGACTGCTTCCCTCCTTATTTCCTTGGCTCTTTCACTTCCTTCAATTGTTTACATCTCTCCTTCTCAAGAAGACCTACCCAAATTACTCTACTTAATTCTAATCTTGAGCCCTCAATTCCAGCATCCCCAATTTCATCTCCTCTACTCCACTCCACTTTTTCATTTTCCAAATTACTCATTGCCTTCTAACATACTATATGACTTATTTATACACTGTTAGAATTGTTCAGATCTGTCTTCTCTCCCAACCCCATCCCAAGAATGAATGTTAACCCCTCAAGGCAAGGATTCATTATCTGTTTTCTTAACTGACATGTTCCAAATACCTAGAACAGTGCCAGGCTCATAGTAAGCACTCAATTAATATAGGTTTGAGTTTATTAAATCAAGCAGATAATATACAAATCTTCATTTTATTTTTACTTATACAGAGTATCAGAATATTTGTGCCAAAACAAAAGTGTAATTTTGAGTTTGTCAATCCATCAAGCTTTTGAAAGAATCTCATTTTTCCTTCAAAATATGTTTCTTCCGATAAAATATTTATTTGTAACAAGCCCACAAGTGGGCCAGCATGCTGGTTTTTCTCTCATTAGGTAGTTCCACATCAATTTACATTCACAAAAATGAATCTTTGATTCAGAGTATAGAATTAGTTTTCCAGCTCATGAGAAAACTGAACTACTAACATCATTTATCATTACTATAAACACTTAATATCAAATTTCTCCTTTTGTTCAACAAACTCTCAGCAGTGTCACTGCAATTATATGTTATAACAGGTAGGAAAATGTCTGCAGAATTGAAAATTGTAAGACTACTATAGCAAAATCAATCTGAGCAAACTTTTATTGTCCTAAGGATTCAAATATAGTATAATATTATAAAAGAATTAGAAAATATGCTGTGTCCTAGTAATTCCAAAACTCTTAAATTATCATGAAAAGCATTTAGTCTTCCACTTTAAATACATACTTAGAAATAATAAAAAGTAGTTCTGTGATTTTAACCACAAATGAACTTTTTGAACAACAAATCAATGCAAAAAGAGTATGCAGTATTTTTAACTAACAGAGACCTAAACAATAGATACATTTCAGCTGAGGTAATATAGCATTAATATCTTTAAAACACTTTAAAACACTTCATTGGGGTGCCTGGGTGGCTCAGTGGGTTAAAGCCTCTGCCTTCGGCTCGGGTAATGGTCTCGGGGCCCGGAATCGAGCCCCGCGTTGGGCTCTCTGCTCAGCTGCTCAGCAGGGAGCCTGCTTCCCTTCCTCTCTCTCTGTCTGCTTCTCTGCCTACTTGTGATCTCTGTCTGTCAAATGAATAAATAAAAAAATCTTTAAAAAAAAAAAGATCTTTAAAACGCTTCAAAAGTTACTGTCATATTATGGCAAGTTGCATTAAGTATAAGAAGACTTTCTCATCATACACATAATGAAACTAACTTTTACCTGTTTAAGACTAACATATTTCCTATGTTCCAACCATATTTAGATCACCAGAGAGAAGAAAGCACAGTAGGATTGAGACACCATGCTGAACAGAAACACTAAAAGCTGACTATATCTGAAGTTATGATATATCATGTATAATCCTTTATTGTTCTCTTCCCCCATTCTAACTTAGTTCAGTTATCTGCATTGCAGGAAAATTTTCATGATTGGTCAGGCAAATATGTTTTTTTAGAGGTTTTATTTATTTGTCAGAGAGAGGGAGAACTGCAGGCAGAAACAGGCAAAGCAGGCAGAGAGAGAGAAGCAAATTCTCCACTGAGCAAGGAGCCCCATGCCGGACTCAATCCCAGGACCCTGGGATCATGACCCAAGCCAAAGACAGATGCTCAACTGACTGAGCCACCCAGGCATCCCAAGTCAGGTAAATATTTTCTAACCATACCTCAGAATGGACTCAGTCCCCTGAGTACCCTGGACTAGAATAATTCTCCCCTAGATTCCTCCAGCTCATTAGGAATTCATTTACTGTTTTGCCAACTAGACAATAACTTTTGTGGAGTCTGGAGCCTTGCCCAGCTTTGAGTCATTAATTCCATATTCCAAAAGCATGGTTTTGATGATATAACTTGACTTGCTCAAAATACTGCATGGTTTCTCCTCATTGTTCAATAAATTAAAAAGCAAACAAACAAAACCTCTTGACCTTGGTATCCAAGACATTAAATAACCTGATCCTAGGATACCTTTCAATCATTATGTCCTATTACTCCTGTAATCATAGCTTTTATTCGGCCAAACTGGAATGCTTGTTCTTTCTAACATATTCCACACTATTTTACCCTCATCTTGGCTCATGGCTACTCTTTTGTCAGAACAACTTCCTTTACCTGCCTTTCAGTATATTTGGAGATAGGAAGATAAACAAGGGATGGCCCTTCCCTTCAAGGAGTTCACAGGTCATAGGGATGGTCACATAATAGTCACAGTTGCTGGATTATAATAAAAAACAACAAGTACACTGTTATAGACGTACATGAGATATCAAAAAAGCAAAGATGATGTTATCTCCAGAATGCACATATATACTCAAAATATTTATATTGGAAATGCCCAGACATGTAAATTATACCATACGTATAAACTGTAAATTTCATTCAAAAAATGCTAGATTTGTAAAAAAATATACCCAATCCACAGAATGTCCCATTCTCATTTATTTCCCCTACCCATGTTTATCCCAATATACTATACAATATACTATCCTTAGGAAATGATCTGTATCTAAGGAAACATGCTCAGAATGCAGCCAATAATACAAATCTCATTTCTATACTTATCTTGTCACAAGCTCGTAACAAGCAGTTCACAAACTGGCACTAGCCTGCCACACTTTGAGCAGCACTGACTCTCACATACATTGGGTCTCTTACACGGCCCAAAAGATGCACTTTCCCCTCTTTTTCATTGTCAATAAAATAAACACAGACACAATAAAATAACATGCTTACAAATTATGATTTCAAATATAAAGCTGCTATAGTAAAATAAAGGATACGGATTTCTGTGACAGCCTTCAAGGAATCTATATCATTTTCTGTTACTCCTAAAAATAATTCTACATATTTATATAGGTATTTTTAATCTCTTCCATACTAACTGCCTCAATAAAACTAGTATAACTTTTTATTAAGAGCACAGTTAAATATTAGATCATAGTTTATTTCATTTTTTATTTTTTTAAGTAGGCTCCACGCCCAACACAAGGCTTGAACTTATGACATTTACTCCAAGAGTCACATGCTCTACCAACTGAGCCAGCCAGGCACCCTAGACCATAGTTTAAAAATGCAATAGATTGAGAAATGCAGAAACTGCATTTTTTATTATTTTTTGTATTTATTTTTATTTACTTTTTCTTTTTTTCATTTTTGTATTCCTTACTTTTGTATTTATATTTTTATATTCTTCCTTATGCTGAGAAATACAGACTAGTTTGTTCTATTATAAAACCAACTGAAAAAAGCAAGGAATTACCTTGAACTTCATGAGGCTGGGATGCAACTGCAAAAGTTGGTGCTTTGAATATCTCTTCCCTGATTTCAGAAGCAGAAAGAGTACTGCTTGCTGTAAACATGTTAATGTCTGAATATTGACGTTTCTGTTTACTACTGCTACATTTCCATAATTCCCCTTTGTTCATTTCTGTTGGGGCAACTTTCACTGAGCCAATAGGAGAGTCCAAGTTTGTACTGTCATTAGAGTTAACACCCTCATGTATATTATCAGATATTTTAAACAATCTGCAAAAAAAAAAAAAAAAAAAAAAAAGTTTGCCCTTGAACAGCTGCTTAGAAAGGGAAAAACTAACATAAAATCGGTCCTTTGAAAAATGCCCATAGATTGTGGCTTATTCAAACATAAAATTAAAGCATTCCCCTAAAATACGACTTGACAAATTTACCACTGAATTATGTCTTTTCACTTTTAGAAGGGAAAACTCAAATTCATTTGTAGAAGCCAACCTCCAAGACCTGTCTCCTGCTAGTCGCATCCTTTTCAAATTAGGACTTTGAGTCAGGACAGAATTACATGACTAGTAGAGTACTGAGGAAGTACAAGTGCATGACTTCCAAAGGTAGGTCAGAAAAGATACTGTCTCTTCTGCATGGGCTCTTGGATCATTCACACTCAGCAGACCTATCCACTACATCTTGAGAATACAAAGGCAACTGGATGGAGAGGCCCATGTAGTCAGGTATTGTGGCTTCTTGTCAGGAACAGCAGCAACTTCCCAAACATTATTCAATAGTCATTTTAGTCTAATACTAAATAAGTATCACTGTCAAGAACACTTTGCAAAGAAGTATTTTCTTTGCAAAGTTCTAGAAAACAAAGGCCATCTTTAGAATTGCAATTTATTATATTGAACTGATCAAAAGTCAACCCATCAAACTAATTTGTTCACCATAGCCCTAAGATATGAAGTGACCATTAAAGTTCCTAATACAGGGGTGCCTGCGCGGCGCAGTAGTTTAAACATCCAACTCTTGATTTAGGCTCAGGTCATGATCTCAGAGTCCTCAGATTGAGCCCCATGTAGGGTATGGAGCTTGCTTAAAATTCTCTCTCTCCCTCTCTCTCTGCCCCTTCCAACCCTTCTTGTGCACATATGGATATGTGTACTCTCACCCTCTCTCTCTCAGAAAACAAATAAAATTTGAAAAGTAAAATGTCCTAATGTAATATTTGTATCTTACAAAATAAGTATTAGGGATGACAGAAGAGATCAGTCTTACAGAATTCTATAAGAAATGACATCCAAACAAGTATTGTGCAAATACAGAACACTTTCTAAATTATTTTTACTATTAATTTTTAATGACATGTTTCCATATAAGCAGGAGTCTTTAAAAACACTATAGAACAAGAAATACACTTTAGAACAAACTGTAGGGTTGTTCTATCCTTCAATACATCCTCCTATCAATGAAGATAGAAAATTCAAAAGCAGATGATTAGCCTTGAATAATATAGTAGAATTTGATTATGAAATGGTATTGAGGATAAGAAAAACAACTTACGCCACAGGATGACTCCTTGCTATCTGCAGTCATATCAGTTAAAAGCATGGACTTTGGAAACAGACAAACTGGGTTTAAATCCAGAGCTCCTCCACTTTCTAGCTGTGTGACTTAGAGTTTGAAATAAGTTTTGTGAACTATAAAAATATTATCCATGTGCTAGTTACCTAAATTCTCTGGACCTCAGATTCTTCCTAGTTCCTCTAGAACTCACACTCCATAAACTCCCCTATGTCCTCAACTTCTTCACTGATTGCTACAATTACTTCCTGGTCTTAACAAAAATATTGCATTGCCCTGAAAAATTCTTGCTTCTTAAAAAACTCAAGTAGAAATTGCTAATTTTTCCACACCAAATGTACTTGAGGATTGAGAGTCTGTGCCTTCTTCATCCAAAATCTGCATCATTATTCTTCTGTTCTCTTATAGAAGTTATCTGTGCCAACTAGTTATAACACTTTGTAACCCTCCTCATGGCATATATCATATAGCAACATGTGGTCACTTAAGAATCTTTTCCTCTCAATTCCAAATTCTGCCACCATCTCCATTACTTCAACATTCATACAGATAAGCCATTCAAAATCCTCTCCTCTTCATTTCTTAGGCATTCAACTACAGCGGCTTTCTACTTCAAACAATTTCATTCACCTATTCTCTCATCTTAAACACTGTCATTATCCAGAACTGCTCCTCCTCTCAAATCAATCATTCCAATATATCATTCTCTGACCACAGCTTCTTATTCTTTCAGCTTATTTACACAAGCTACCAATGAAGTAAAAAAACAAATATACTTTAATGAACCTCTTTATTTTCCCCCAAACTATCTTCCCTTCTCTTTTCTCATCTACCTTTAATGGACTTAGATCCCATGGCCTATCTTTTTGACCACTCTTTTACTAATATTCCAAACTCCAATTCCTCTTTATCCTTTTAACATCCTTATCTTGCAAAACCTCAATCCTAGGTGAATCTACCTACTTTTTAAAATAATTGCAGGTGGGCAGGGGAACACTACTGGAAAAAGCAGTTAGGTAGATGACATAACACTCTGAACAATAAAACTGAGAGTCATCATCAGCAACACTATAGATACAAGATCAATATACCAAAATCAATTGCTGATGTTTAAACACTTGCAATGTACAATCTGAAAAAAAAAAAAACTTTTTAATTCCATTTATAAAAGCATCAAAAAGAGCAAAATACTCAGAAATAAACTTAACAAAACAAGTTTGACTTGTCCACTGAAAATCTCACACATCATTGAAAGAGATTAAAGAAAATCTAAACAAACGGAAAGATAAGTCATGTTCATAGACTAAAGGACTTAACATTAAGATGGCAATACTCCTCAAGTTGATCTACAGATTCAATACCATCCCCATCAAAATCCCAGCTGACTTCTTTGCAGAAATTTACCAATGTATCACAGCATTCATCTGAAAATGCAAAGAACCCAGAGAAGCTTAAAAAAAAAAAAATCTTGGGGCGCCTGGGTGGCTCAGTGGGTTAAGCCTCTGCCTTCGGCTCAGGTCAAGATCCCAGGGTCCTGGGATCGAGCCCCGCATCAGGCTCTCTGCTCAGCGGGAAGCCTGCTTCCCCCCCTCTCTCTGTCTGCCCCTCTGCCTACTTGTGATCCCTCTCTCTCTGTCAAATAAAAAAAAATTTAAAAAAACTATGTTTTAAAAAAAAAATCTTGAAAAAAGGAACAAAGTTGGAGGCCTCACACATCCCAATTTAAAACTTTACAACAGGGCGCCTGGGTGGCTCAGTGGGTTAAGCCGCTGCCTTCAGCTCAGGTCATGATCTAAAGGTCCTGGGATCGAGTCCCGTATCGGGCTCTCGGCCTGCTTCCCTCTCTCTCTCTCTCTGCCTGCCTCTCTGTCTACTTGTGATCTCTCTCTGTCAAATAAACAAATAAAATCTTTAAAATAAATAAATAAATAAAACTTTACAACAAAGCTACAGTAATCAAGACAGTGTGGGATATGTACTCATGCAAATACTGGTCAGTGGAATAGAACTGAGAGCCCAGAAATAAGCCTTTATTTAGTAGATAGTTTCCTAGTTAGTATAATAGGAAATATACATTTGGTCTTTGTTCCCAGTACCTGGCACAGGGCTCCTAAAACCCTTGGAATTTTCTCTGGGATAGTAGTGATAAAAAGCATCTTTGTTATTCATGACAAACCCCTTCCAATCATACCTGAGTTTATGCTAATGAAGTGACTCTTGTAGGACCCCTAGATAGCTTCAAGATGGGGTTAACTGCCAGAGAAAAATAAACCCTAATTAGAGAAGGCTGAACTTTCAGCCTCATCTGTGATACCCAAGGAAGAAAGAGGAATGGAGATTGAGTTCAATCACCAATGGCCAATGATTTATCAATCATGCATACCTAATAAAACTACCATGAAGGAAAAACCCATATATGACAAGGGGTTCAGAAAGCTTCAGAGGTGAACAGGGGCACCTGGGTGGCTCAGTCAGTTGAACACTGGACTTTTGATTTTGGCTCAGGTCATTATCTCAGGATTCTGGGATCAAGCTTCATGTCAGGCTCTGCACTCAGCATGGAGTCTGCTTGTTCTTTTCCCTCTGCTCCTCCCCCTGCTCATGCACTCTCTCTCTCTCTAAAATAAATAAATATATAAGATCCTTAAAAAAAAATCACAGACCTAAATATAAGAGCTAAAACTATAAAAATCTTATAAGAAAATGCAGTAGTAAATCTTTATACAACCTTGAATTAAGCAATGATTTCTTGGCTATGACACCAAAAGCCCAAGCAACAAAAGAAAAATTAGATAAACTGGACCTCATCAAAATTTAAAACTGCTGAGGACATTATCAAAAAAGTGAAAAACAACACAGAGAATGGGAGAAATATTAGCAAGTCATACAGCTGATAAGAGACTTTTATCCAGAATATATAAAGAACTCTTACAACTCAACAATAAAAAGACAGAAAACCCAATTAAAAAATGAAAGATTTGAATAGATATTACTCCAAAGGTAATACACAACTAGCCAATAATCACATGAAAAGATGCCCAATCTCATAGGTCATTAGGGAAATGCTAATCAGTGAGATGCCACTTCAAACCCACTGGGATGGCTACAACAAAAAAGACGAATAATAACAACTACTGACAAGGACAGAGAAATTGGAACCCTCACATATTGCTTGTAGGATTATGAAGTGGTACAGTTATTTTGGAAAATAATTTGGCAATTTCTCAAAAAAGTTAAGTATATAGTTACCATATGAGCCAACAATTCCAATTCTAGGCATAAATCCAAAAGAATTACAAAAATATATTCACACAGAAACTTGTACATGAATGTTCACAGCAGCATTAATAATAGTCAAAAAGTAGAAATAATTCAAATGTCCAACAATCGATAAATGGATAAAATGCTGCACTGTCCACTGAATGGAATATTATTTGACCATTAAACATGAAGTATTGATATACAATGTAATATGGATAAACCCTGAGAACCTTATGCTAAGTGAAAAAAGACAGACACAAAAGGCCAGACATTGTATGATTCCACTTATATGAAAATCTAGAATAGGCAAATCCATTAAAAACAGAAAGGTAAGTGGTTGCCAGGGGCTGGAGAGAGGGAAGGAGAATGAGGAGTTGGCAAGGGAAGTAATCAATAATGAATACAGTTTCTTTTGGGGAGATGAAAATATTTTAAAATTAGATAGTGGTGATGAGTACACAACTCTGTGAATATTCTAAAAACCCATGAATGTACACTTCAGAAGAGTGAATTTTATATGAGTTATATCTCCTTTTTTTAAAGATTTTATTTATTTATTTGTTTGAGAGAGTAAGGGCAAGTAGGGGGAGGAGTAAAGGGGGAAGGAGAGAATTTCAAGCATTCCATGCTGAGCAAGGAGCCCCAGGCAGGGCTCAATCTCATGACCCTGAAATCATGACCTGAGGCAAAACCAAGAATTGGCACTTAACCAACTGAGCCACCCAGGCACCCTGAGTAGTATCTTAATAGAACTGTTACAAAAAATTCATAGACATCAACCTCAATTGGGCCCTTTAGAGTGTTCAACAAAGTGCTCGCTTCTGCCGCACATATACTAAAATTAGAGTGTCCAACAAGCCTACCATTATTCTAACTGGATTGCTTTCCCATTTTTAATAATCTCTTCCACTCTTCTCGTACTTGTTCAATATTCCCACTTTTTCCCCTCAAACTCCACAAATGACCTCATCTCTTATGTCACAGAGAAAACAAAACCTATCAGTTAGATCTCTTCTGAATCTTTAAACCCATACATCCAATTCCCTATCTGGACAATTTATAGGTACTCAAACTCAACATGTCCAAATCTGTACTCATCACCTTCCCCCAAACCTGTTCTTCCTTTATAGTTTTCCACATCATGAAAGGGCACTACCATCCTTCATCATTCTGGTTCAAGTCAGAAAACCATGAATCAGGTGTCATATCTAATAATCATTTAGGTGCTATGGGAATTTTATCTCTTAAATCACTCTGAACTCTCTCATTTCTGCTACCACAGTCTACATCAGTCTCCCATTCTCTCTCACCTAGATTAATAAAAACCTTCTAAGTGACCTTTCACAAAGTATTTTAGTTCCTTCTAATTCATCATACTGATTGCCAAAATGCACTTTAAATTAAAAAAAAAATTCAATTCTACTCCTCTACTTAAAATGTAGAATCTTAGAATTCTAGCTCTCAAACTTTATTGTGCATAACAATCATCTAGAAAAAATTGTTAAAAATGACAATTCCTGGGTCCCCTCCCCACCTTTATATAGACTGTGATTCAACAGGCCTAAGGTAGGACTCAGGAACCCAAATTTCTAACAAGTACTTCAGATGATTCTGATATGGTGGGTGCACAGGCCACAGCTTAAGAAACAGTGCCTTAAGAAAAAGCACAAAGTTTATGGCGGCCTACATGATTCTGAATGACTCGACCTCTCCAAACCTTACCTCTCCGCATGCTCTCTGATTTTACACAAAAGGAAATTTTCTAATAGGCCAAGCTCTGTGCTACTTTGGGTCTTTTGTACTTATTATTCTTTCTGCCTAGAGTACTCTCCTTCATTTGCCCTTAGTTTAATTCTATTCCTCCTTAAGGTTAAGTTTTTGTTTTTGTATTTTTTAAGATGTTATTTATTTATTTGAGAGATAGAGAGAAAGTACAAGAGGTTGGAAGTTCAGAGGGAGAAGTAGACTCCCCGCTGAGCAGGGAGCCTGATGCGGGATGTGATCCTGGGACTCTGGGATCATGACCTGAGCCAAAGGCAGATGCTTAACCGACTGAGCCACCCAGGTACCCCAAAGTTAAGTTTAAATACCACTTCGTGAAGAAAGCCCTCCCTGATGCTCCAGAACAGATTAGGACCCCATATGATATGCTGTAACAGCAATTCTCAAAGGACAGTTGAGACTCTTCAGAAAGTATGTAGAATCAAAACAATTTTCATAATAGTAAAGCACTGTTTGCTTTTTAAATTTTTTGAGTTTTCATTTCTAATATGGTTAAATATTGATAGACGTAACCCATATATACAAAAACTGTTGAGAATCCTCAGTAATTTTTAAGTGTAAAGGGTCCTTACAGTAAAAAGTTTGAAAAATTTTGAGACCCTTTGCTCTAACTATATACTTCATCAAAATAATTGTTGTACTATAAAGTACTTAATCAATTATTTTAAATTATTTGTCCTTTCCCCATTAAGTTGTAGGTCTCTGAAGGCAAGAACCTATGACTAGAATCCCAGAGTTAACAGAGCATTTGGTATATACTAAACCCTATTTGTTGATGTTTTTCTCATTTAGATTCTATCATACTTCATACATTTGGACATACCATAAATGTTCAACTTTATCATTGAATATTCTGTAATTCATTTAATTAATTACCTTTTTCGGAAGGCTGATGTGCTCTCTCCTTTACCTTCTGCAAAATTAAATAATTTTGTATTATCTGGAACACTTTTCTCAGGTATTATTTCAGTGCTAACGTGATTTTTGTATTTCTCAGAAATACCATATGTCAGCTTGCCAGGAACATGTGCTAAGTCATTGTTACCTGCTCCTCCTAAATTCAGATCACCTGCTTCATATTTATTTAAGGAAAAGGCAAACTGGATTTTTTGTGTTGGTGAAATATAATTTGTGTTTTCATTAGTTATCTTTAAATTTGATGGTAACATTTTTGGCTTCTCTTCCTGACCTACAAAAATGGAATACATTAATTAATATATGTTCTCCATGAAGATAAATTCTCAAAATGACCATGAAAAAATTTAACAAAAATTTCAAACAGCTTACAAGGTAAACATGAAAGTTATTCATACAGTAACAAGATAATCTATGACACCAAATATGGTTTTGAACTATAGGTGATTGGTACTATTATTGTATACTATATCACTGAAGGGCACTCAAATTAAGATTCACTGAAATTTGAAATTTATAAAAAACCTACATTATAAAATAGGTTTAATTTCTGACTCACAGAAATAACCATTATTATACTTTTTAAGTATTTTACCAGCTACAAATGATATAATTATACAATTAAGAGGATTTGAATATTTACATTACCAATTTACACACAGAAATATAATGACCGATCATATACAATACTGGATTTGATTCAGTATTAAATACATGATGCAATGCTTTTAACTTTGTAGTATTGCTTCTAAAATCAAGATAAAGGAATGCTTTTATCAGGGTGAAAAATTTTAAAGGTTTCTTTACAGAGATTTTACAGGCATCTTTGAGAGGTTGGGAGGAATCTGCAGGCATTGTTAGGGCTTAAATTTGTTTTACCATCTATGTATATATATATAGTATATATAAGCCTGTGTATACTATGTATTATTTGGTATATATGAGAATATAAATGTAATGTATATTTTCATGTATAAAATATACACAAGTTACAAAGGTTAATAAGATAACATATATGAATTACCACCAAATTTGAAAAATCAAAAATTTTAACAATATCACATAAGATCACATATACTGTTTGAATATGCTTGTCTTTAACTTTATAAAAATGTTACCAAACTATATAAAATACTCTGCATCTTCTTTTTTTCAAGAATGTGGTTTCCTAAGCCAGAAGATCCTACCTTTAGTAAAAGGCAAGACAAAAACTAAATGGCAATGACAACTTTAATAATAAGAGGAAACAAATTCATGCAACAGTACATGTTTGTGATAGTGTACTGCATACACACAATATGCATATGTATGCATATGTATATATGGAGAAGAAAGATGTTTTTGATTTTAAGATTTGGTGAGCACTATTTTGAATAAAGTCTATCATTTTATTTCATTAAAATAAAGGAATTAACATTTTAATGTATTACTAGGTTTTTTTACATTGACATGAGCTGCACAGGTTTAACTTCATAACAAGTATGTGATAGTTTACCTAACAGTTTATGACTTCCTATTTCCTCCTCCAATGCCTGAGTATCTGGAATTTCTGAAATCAATGGAGCAGGTGGGAGAAACCAATCCAATGATTTTTCAGTGTCTGGATAGCTATATAAAATATAAAAGTGTGAATATATATGTTAATAAAGTTATATCAGAAGCTATTAATTAAACTACTCAATTACAGACTCTTAGATAAACAACCTATAAATTAATTTTCTATGGTGACTCTGATGTATCTTTATACACAGCAGTGTTCTCAATCTTTTTTCCCTTGTGTGTCATACGATTAATGACACTGCTATATGAGATATGCTACCTAAATAATGGCTATAACTCCATCTTTTTTCCTCTAATTCAACAGCTTGTGACAAGAATCTTAAATCTGTTCCAATGTAAAAAAAAAAAAAAAAAAAAGTAGTAAATCATTCTGAAACATCAGCATCTTTACTATCAGAAGTAACAAAATACTTATGACACACTTCACAACAGATCATGGGTCATCAGTGTGTAAATGACACCACTACTGGTATTCTCTATTCTCTAGAGTATTCCTAAAATATTATTACAAATTAGTGTCCTAATACAAATACCCTTGATCCCGAACCACCACAGAAAATCCAAGAAACTAGTTGAAAATGATAATCACTTTGTAAACTTAAAGTAGTTTTTGAGAATTTTGCCACCCTGTTGGCACTGTGAACTGTCTCTCCTTATCTTTCAGCTTTGATCCTATTAACATATAAATTTTTAATGTTTCCTTTTCAATAAAAGTTGATTTGTCCTTCATTAGAGCAAAAAAGTAAGTATTGGCTGACAGGAAATAAACCTGAGAAGAGCATCACACCCACTGTCTATGACAAGTAGCAAGGATTTTTTTTAATGATTTTATTTATTTATTTGAGAGAGAGAATACGAGAGGGAGAGAGAGAGCATGAGAGGGGGGCAGCGTTAAAGGGAAGAGCAGACTCCCCACTGAGCAGGGAACATCCCATGCAGGACTCTATCCTGGGACTCCAGGATCATGACCTAAGCCAACGGCAGTCGCTTAATCAACTGAGCCAACCAGGCACCCCCAAGTGGCAAGGATTTTATGATATTTTTAAATCTTTTTTATTTAGGACTTTAAACTCTGGAAAGTGAGAGACCCAGTCTTTTACACTACTGCCTTTTGTACCTCCTAACACATAGCTCCCACAGCTATGTTTTCCAAATCAAAAATCTACAACACATTATCTGACAATGTCTGACAGACTGTCTGATAATAGACCAAAGCATTTGAAATTTAGGACTGTCAGAGGGTCCCCAAGAGCACCCCCAGAGCCAATGATTCCCTGGGTTGATTCAAATTCAACATATAGTCCTATTTGTGACTATGAGGCAAAGTCCAGGGAAAACCAGGCACAAGCCTCCAAAGATCCTCTCCCAGTACAGCAACACAGGACATCTTTAATTCCCTCAGCAACAAGCTATACTAGCATGTGTGAAGTGTTGCTAATGAGGGAGCTCATTAGAGACTCAATGCCCAGTGTTTTTACTGGGGACTAATCACGTGGGCATCCCCTGTCTAGTACATACCTAAATTCTAGATTCCCAGAAGAAAAGCAGATAGTCAGCATAAACCTATCTGTATAAACAGTTTAGGCAGTGAGCCATTCCTATCAGTTAATGGTGGGAACTTTCTTAAAGTTCTCACTCTAGCCAAGGGCCATTCGTACAACCAGGGCCTTTTCAAGGACAGTAGTTTAGGCCTGATGTATTAACTCTTTTCTACACAGAGACTATTTCAGAAAATCTAAGAGAGAGATAAAAAGCACACATCTGGGGCGCCTGGGTGGCTCAGTGGGTTAAGCCTCTGCCTTCAGCTCAGGTCATGATCTCAGTCAGGGTCCTGGGATTGAGCCCCGCATTGGACTCTCTGCTCAGAAGGGAGCCTGCTTCCCCCATTCTCTGCCTGCCTCTCTGCCTAGTTGTGATCTCTCTCTGTCAAATAAATAAAATCTTAAAAAAAAAAAAAAAAGCACACATACAATTCTACTATTCAGCATCCCCGTAAAAATCAAATCTCCCTTATGACTTCCCTATTTTCCAGAGGCATCATCATTCTCTCAGTCATCCAGAATTCAAATTATAGCAAAATCTTATATCTATATATCCAGACATATACCAGGTCTTACTGCATCTTCTTTATAATGCTTCTTGAATTCATTTCCTTGTATTTCCACTGTCAATATTTCAATCAAAGCTCTAATCAATTTGGTTAAGAACAATCATGTCTTAACTGGCCTCACTGCCTCTGGCTTTCTCTAACGTATTTTACACACTCCTATCACACTGATTCAGAATTGTTTTCATCATAATTATATTCCATTCAAAATACTTCAGTGGCTTCCAAACAATATCAAACGTCCAAATGGCCTTAGGCTATCTTAGAGTTTTAACTCTCCTACTCTACTTACCTTACAGTCCAGCCCAAAGTGAACTACTTGCATACCAAATAGATAACATATTCTGTACCTCCTCATCTTTATTCAAAAATATTTCTTTTACTCTGACTGCCACTGTACATGACCCTATCCTGTATCTACCTATAGAAGTTCCATTGTTTCATTCCTTCATTAATCTATTCAACAATTATTTACGAGAACTACTTTCCAGGAAATATTCTAGACACTAGAGCTTATGTTCATTCAAAATCAAACTTAGATCCTTCCCTCTTCTGGGTGCCTGGGTGGCTCAGTTGGTTGAGCGACTGCCTTCAGCTCAGGTCATGATCCTAGAGTCCTGAGATGGAGTCCTGCATCAGGCTTCCTACTCAGCAGGGAGTCTGGCTCTTCCTCTGACCTTCCCACGCTCATGCTTGCTCTTATTCTCTCTCTCTCTCAAATAAATAAAATCTTTTTTAAAAAGTTTAAAATTGTTCCCTCTTCTTAAGTACTATTTGAACCAATAATATTTATTACAGTCCTATTGTATTATATGTCTGTGTGTAGAAAATATATATATTGCATATTATATATAGATAATAGAAAGATTGAGGATAGATCAGTCTGATACCCTCCCCAAATCATAAACACATAAAGGTTTGTTTCTAGTTCCATTCACATCAATACTACTTAGCACAGTGCTTTACATAATAAGACATATCATCAATAAATGTTTGTTGATTCAGTTCCATGGCTTTTAACACATGGTCACGTCCAAGATCCTTATTCTGGCACTTAAAATCCACCACAATCTATCCTCAGTTTACTTTTCTAACTTTATGTCCCACTGTTTCTCCTTTATGAGTCTCCTATTCCACGAAACTTCTCTATACATTATCACCTAAAAATACTGCGAATTGTCCCACCTCTATTATTTCTTGCTGTTAAACTCTGCCTTCGAATTGCCTCTTCCCTCTGCTTATTAGAATTATCAAATCCTTCAAAGTCTCCTGAAGTCTCTCCCCATTACCATAAAGCCTAACCTGATCTGTCTACACCAGGTCTCCCTCCAAATCTGAAATTTCATTGCATGAATGTATGCTTATCATTTCCTTCACATCTTTTTTTGACTCAGTATTGTTAGAAAGGCAACCATATGTTGCATTTTGCCCAGACCAGTCCTGATTAACACATGTTGTACAAATTGGATGCACTCTTTCACTCTCAAAGTAGCCAAGTCTGGATGATGAATTACAGTTATGTTACTTATTAATGACCTTTCCATATGTGTTCTTAATCTCCTTAAATATATTTTAAGTTCTTTTGAAGTAAAAGTCTGTTTCATCCTTCTTATATCCTTTTCTGCATTCAATCAATATTTGAAATAATACTTGAATGAATGAAAAAATTAATGAAACAATAAATACTTTACTCAATACTTCCTTTCTTTAAAAAAGGATAATATAGGGTCGCCTGCTGGCTTAGTCAGTGGAACATTCAACTTCTGATCCTGGGCTTGTGAGTTCGAGCTCCACACTGGGTGTAGAGATCACTTAAAAATAAAATCTTAAAAAAAAGAAAAAAGATAATACAATAGAATACATAGAAAACTTAGAATTGAGAAAAATTTACATGTGAAAATCCATAAAAACCTGTATTTAACAGACTATTCTCTGCTCTTATTCCCTCTGGCACCACATCTTTATTTCCACCCCTACTACCTGCCTACAATGAATCTGCCCATCACACTTGGTCTTTGGCACACTGCCCATTCTGTTTCCAAAAGGTGTCATCACTCCTTGTCCGTTGCTACTGTTTGACCATTACTTCAAGTTTTTACCTTGGACAAAAATAATTTGAACAAACCAGAAATGCAAACACATGAAAGCCAAACAGGCAAGCATCTGCTCTATTTTTTAAGATATAACATTTAACATATTAAAATTCAGATACTCCCTTATATCTGAATTCCATGTTTACCAGTTATATACCTGAAAAATCATTTTGTCGACCCCTCGTTTTTTATTTGTATATGTCTAGTGAGAAAATTAAAACTCCTTAAAAATAAAAAATCTCTAAAACAATATACTATATTATCATTAAGGCAGACTTACTTTTTAGCTTCACCTGGTTTTTCAAAAAACAAAGTATCCAAGGAAAACAACGAGTCATTTGATTTCAGCATTGTTAAAGACTGGACTGTGTCATAAATCTACAAAAATGTAGAAAAAGTAGTTTATATTTTATTCATAAAGCTGTAGAAAAATATTTCTGGATACATAAACTATAATCATTAATTTCCTAGAATAACCACAGACTCTTTTCCCAGCTGCATCTTCTGCAGCTTCCTCCACAGTGCCTCAATATTCAAATACATTAATTCTCTATTCTCCACTAATTCTCCACTAATTCATGCATATTCACATCTGTACCCTTCTCCTCATACTGCACCAATGCTTAGAATGTGTTTTCTTCCATTTCTTCTCTACCTGGCAGGTCCCTACACATCCTTAATGTATAGGTCAAATGTCATTTTTTCTTCAAAGGCTTCTCTGAGTTTGTCCTGTTCTTCAAGGCAGAATTAATCACTCCTTTTGGGCTCTTAATACTTTGTCCATACCATTACTTTTGATTTAGGATAATGCATTTTATGGTGAATACGTGTGTGCCTCTAACAATATGCCAGATACACATACAGAGGTTTGCTTCAAAATAAATGGGGAAAGGTAAGGGGAAATGATAAAACAAGATTGGCAATGAGTTGATAATTGCTAAAGCTATATAATAGGTACATGTAGTTCATTATAACGTTGTCAATTTTGTATATATGTTTGAACTTTTCCAAAATAAAAAAATTTTCAAATTTAACATATATATGTATGTTTACATTCATATTACATAACATGTACATAGAAATGCTTACATTCCTTTTAAAAAAGCCAATTTTTACATTCAGAGATGGTACCTAAATATAAAGGATAAAAACATTTAGCATTGGCCACATGGGACTAGAATAAAATTCTAGGGCTGAACAAAGCCTCAACTTTGATAGGAGACTGAAGAACCATTTCTACAGACACATACATTGTTCCATTCACATTGCCATTCTTTCCCCTGCATATGAACACCACATCCCAATTTTTTTCCCTCAATTCTGAAACATGATAGAAAATTCTATATAACAAAACATGAAATAGATGCACAAATCATAAAACATAAGTCACGTTTCTATTTACTCTGTGAATTTACACTGCAAATCTTTCCTTAGGATAGAAACTAAAATCAAAGAAACTATATGAGTGCCATCTTGTGGAGAAATCCATACTATCAGGTCAGATCATGCCCCTTCAATTTTAAATCCTTCCTAAGGTGGGGATGAGATACCTGTGGGAGTATGTGACACCCCTTGACAAAATACTACTGGTAAGAGGGCTAGATCTATGTATATCCTAAGACTGTTCTTAGTTATCCAGAACTTTTGGGATTTTTCATTGTTCTAGTCATTGGAGTTTTTCTCCCTTCCATCTGTTTAACTTAATTGTCCTCCTTTTTTTTTTTAATTTATTAATCACTTAGTCACCAACCAAAAGAAATAGTGAAGTTGAAACATATTAGCAATTGTTCTAAAACAATTGACTATATTAACAATAGAAACCCAAGATAACAGGGAGGGAGACAGAAGGGAGTCATTCAAAAATATGCTAAAGGAGTCCTTAACATCTTTAAGTAAACAATTTCAGAACTTGAAAATAATTACCTGATAAAGTATAAATGAACATGCTAATCATGTTGCTATACTATGCAGACAGGAACAGATAGGGGCTCCTGGGTGGCTCAGTAGGCTAAGTCTCCAACCCTTGATTTGGAACCATGATCTCAGGGTCCTTAGATGGAGAGTGGTGCTCTGCACTCAGCAAGGAGACTGCTCCAGAGTCTCTCTCCCTCTGCCCCTCTCCCATCCCTCCTGGTTCAAGGGCAGAGGCTCTTTTTCAAAATAAATACTTTTTTTTTTTTTTTTTTTTTAAGTAACAAAATGTTCCCTTTCTCATCTCAGGAAAACTATATAATTTAAAGCAACAAAAAAAGTTTTCAAAATTAAAACCCACTGGACCACTTTTATATATGGCTTTGCTACCTCAGAATTTACTAGAAAACTGTGTGACTACATAATTTCTTGTCTGTTGAGAAAGCGTGCGCTTTATCTAATTATCTTAGTGACAATTTAGCATTTTCTTATCTTCTATAATGCTTACTATATAAATTTTTCTGATCTATTAGTCATTCCTTACGACTTGTACTCTCAGAAACTGTTTTTTTTTTAAAGTACCAAAACTCAGATATAAAATACTGATTTGAAATAGGTAGTGAGTGGAAGCCAAGACCAACATTCACTCGAAAAACCAATCATGACAAAGATTGCAGGAACCTGACAAGGTAAGAGAATAAACAAGAAAACAAATTACCCTGGTCTCCGAGCCTCGGCCAGGGAGGGGTCCCTACCAGTCGGGGAGGAAAGTGGGGTGTGGGCATCTCCATCACCCGCCCCGGGGTACACGGCGGGCATGCCGGGAACCGAATCAGCCCCCCACCGCCCCAATTCCTGGGGAACACCCTAATTCCTAGCAAACCCGTCCCATACCCCCAGGCGCCAGGGAGAAGCCTTCAGGACCCGCGTGTGGCCCGCGCGCCGAAAGCTGGAGCCGGTAGCTCCCCGCCCCCCACCCCCGACGTCTCCTTCCCACCGCTGGAAAACAAGGTGGCTACAGTACACACGCACGCCGCACCTGCAGCCGCTCAGGGGGCAAGACACACCTAGTCACAAACACAGTGGGTCCGGGAACAACCAAAACAAAAGCCGAGTCAGCCCAGCTCCTTCAGCTCCGCAGACGCGCGGTCCTCCCGCCAGCCCCACTTGCGCGAGCGGCCGCCCCGCCCCGAGCGCCTCAGGCCTCGCCCAGTTCCTGACAGAAACGCGGCGAGGACCGGCGCGGCACCGGCCGGGGCGGGCTGTCCTCAACTCACCGCGCCTTCCCGTCCCCTGAGAGCGGCTCCGTGATGAAGGTCGGCCGCTGTCGGGACGATCGACTGTTCCCACCTCCCCGCGGGATCCCGGGTCTGCGGTCCCAACTTTCCTCCGGGAGACGTCCGGCCCGGCCCAGCTCCTCACCCGGCAGCGGGACTCACAGTTCTCAGAGCCGAGCGCCTATTCACCCGCCCCTTCGAGGCCCCCCAGACTGGCTAAATGAGCTCCAAGCAATGGATCAGCTGGGGTCTCCGACTTCTCCCTTCCCGCTTCACCTTTTTCCTCCAAAAGTAGTTAATTGGGCTTGAATATATTGCTCTCCCAGTGTACAGTGGCCTCTTCTCATTAAATAAAGCGCTTCAGGCTTCCCCCAGCACCTGGTAACTCCTGTGCTACTTGCCCTCTCTATGAATTTGCCTATTCCAGGTAACTCCCGTAAGTGGAATCATACAGTATTTGTCCTGTGTCTGGCTTATTTTATTCAGCATGGCTTCAGAGTTCATCATTTGTAGCATGTATCTGAATTTCATTCTTTTTTAAACTTGAATATACCATTGTGTGTATGTACTACATTTTGTTTATCCATTCGCCTGTGGATAGACCTTTGTGTAGTTTCCACCTTTTGGCTATTGTGTTACAAACACTGGGGTACAGATATCTGTTTGAGTCCCCGCTTTCGGTTCTTTAGATATATACCTAGGAGTGCAGTTGCTGAGTCTATGGTAATTCCAAGTTACACCTTTTGAAAAACCACCAGACAGATTTTCCACAGCTGCTGTATCACTCCCACTAATAATGCAGGGGGGCCCAAATTTCTCCACATCCTTGCCAGCAAGTTATTTAATATTTTTAAAAAATTATAGCCATCCTATTAGATGTGAAGTAATATCTCATTGTGGTTTTCATTTTCATTTCCCTAAAGACTAATAATATCTTTTAATGTGCTTAACATCCACTTTGAATATCTTCTTCAGAGAAATATCTATTCAAGTCCTGGGCCAATTTTTTGTTATGTATCTTTTTACTATTGAATTGTAGGAGTTTTTTTAAAATATATATATATTATGGCTATTTGTCCCTTATCAGATGTAAGATTTGCAAATATTTTCTCCCATGTAGTAGGTCTTCTTTTTGTTTTCTTGATAGTATCCTTTGATGCACAAAAATTCTTATCATTTTTTTTCTTTATTGCCTGTGCTTTTGGTTATATCCATGAAGTCATCGCCAAATCCTATGCCACAAAGATATTTCTGCAATGTTTTCTTCTAAGAGTTTTATAGGTTTAGCTTGTAAGTTTAAGTCTTTGATCCTTTTTGCTCCAATGGACCAACAAGTTTTATTCATGTGGATTAGGGTTACTAGAGGGCTTATGTCAAATAAAAGAGTTGGGGGAGGGGATATAGTTTCCAGAAAGATTGGAAGAACTTGAAAGACAAAAGATAGGTGTTCATAACACAAGAACAAAATATATTTCTGCTAATACAACTGATGTCAGGGATTCTGACTCAAAAATTCAACATAACCAAACTTTTTTCTACTTTGTAACCTCCACTCTGTTTAAACTCTGATCAAGAGGAGTTGACTTTGAGAAGTTAGTGCTGATGGCTCTAGAGCAGGTGGAACCAAGAAATGTTTCAGGACTATTTTTCTCTGGGTGACAGCCAGAAGTGTGTTCTGCTATTGTCAGACATGGAAAAGAAGAGGTAAAGAGATCATTTGGGAGAATCTGAAAATTGTAGAATTAATGTCTGAGAAAAGGAAAGAGAAGGGAAGGGAATGGAGAGGTAGAGAAGGGAAGGGAAAGAAAGGAAACAAGTGTAGTCTGATATGACCGGATCCTTGGGAAGAAAGATTACTTTAGGGAGTCATGCATAATTCTGTGTAGCAGAGTCCAATACTATTTATGCATTTAGTAGGTGCATAACTAGCAAAATGATAAATGAATGAAGACCAAATCAATGGATAACTTCTTTAGGGAAAGATGTATTAAATCTCAATGTAACCAAGAAAATAGTAAACAAAAATTGATTAGAAAGTAATTCCTTGGGCACCTGGGTGGCTCAGTTGGTTCAGCATCTGCCTTCGGCTCAGGTCATGGTCCCAGGGTCCTGGGATCAAGTCCTGCATTGGGCTCCCTGTTCTGCAGGGAGTCTACTTCTCCCCCTGCCCCTCCTCCCATGTGTTTTCTCAATCAATCTCTCTCTCTGTCTTTCTCTCTCTCTTTATCTCTCAAATAAATAAATAAATAAAATTTTTTAAAAGTCTTAAAAATTAAAAAAAAAGAAAGTAATCCCTTGAGTTCCAGCTGTTAAGGAGTATGTTTAATGATGATGTACAAGATCCTAGGACCCATATTTCAGATTTGTTTGTTTTTCAGGAAAAAATTGACTTGTCCAGCTAAAATGAACTTAAATATCTTCTGTTCTCCAAAGCCAACAATGTTGATTTTTAATGGGACTGTCAGGTAGGGTGCTCCAGTTAGACCCTGAACTGAAGCATCCCACTGACACAGCCAGCCAGAGAATATTATTACAAAGAATATAAGCCTTCCATAGAAATCAGTAGATAAAGATTCAGTATTCAATAATTATTCTTTATGTAATTGCATTATAGTGTCTAAAATATGGTAACATAATCCTTGAAGTAAGAAGTGAACAACCCAGGACAGAAACTTAGGGACAATGAGCAGTATTCCACACTAGAATGAATGATTTCCTAATTAAAAATTGATGCCAGTTCCTAAAAGAGGAGTAAGTGGAAACTGATAACCAGTGTATAGTCTCTATGAATACTTGTATTTAAATTTTTATAATAAACTGCATACACTTTTTCTTTCAGTATGTACTAGATTTAATCTTCTGCCTTGATAATGTCTGTCAGTAAATAGGAATTAACACATTCCTTCAAGTGGTTAGTATGTAAATGTGGTAGACTTCATCAGACTGTTATAATCAAGGTTCTGGCATCCAGAAGCGTATAGCATCTTAATGAAACATAGAATATATTATTCCTGCAAAAATATTATTTGAAGGAATTTTTAAAAGCCATTGTAACATTTTTAAAGATATTTAATGTCAGGAATCAGAGTATAAAACAGATTTTAAGAACAGGCATTCTTTGTTTTTTTTGTTTTGTTTTGTTTTTTAAAGTTTTGTTTTGAAGTCATCTCTATGCCCAACATGGGGCTCAAACTCATATCCCCAAGATCAAGAGTCTCACGCTCTTCTGAATGAGTCAGCTACGTGCCCCTCTGTTTTGTTTTTTGTCTAAAGACAAAACAATAATTGGCAAGATCTTACAGTAATATAATAAAAAATTAATTAATATCATTCATATGTAGTTTAGAAATAGGATAATTTCTAGAGGTTATATAATTTTGTAGTTAATAAAGAGGTTTGCAATGATACAAGTAATCAGTTAAGATACTAGACAGATTTGGGTATGGACAGAATTAAAGAAATGGGAAACACCATAAAGAAATGCTTCTGCCTAGAATCCCTTCCAAAAAGGGAGTGTGATGGGGGAATTGGTAAGAGATGCTATAGCAACTGGCACATAATTATTCATTTGTGATATATGTCAAGTTATGGTGCATCAAAGCATGGGTTAATCTCATGTTTAAATATGTCAAAGCATTGAGAAAGCACAGTGCACATGATAGTGTATATTTTAACATCCTGGATGACCCCTGGAATAAAGTTGAGAGTGCTGTATCCATGTCTGCCCAGAATCTGAAGCCACTGCAAAGAGAAATAGACGAATCCGTTTTCTCATAACAGCTCCCACCATTAATTATCGCCAGAGAAGGAAAGAAAATAAATCTAAAGATATTCTCTAGAAATTCTGGCTGTTCATGGCTCCTGCAAGTTCTGGGAACACAGGATAGATTTCTAGAGGAAGAGTAGGCATATTGAGATACACAAGGAACAAAAGTAGCTCAGTGCTAAGGTTAGGGCCCCCTCTGTCCCAGCGCTGGGCACTCCAAGGAAGACTCATTCCCATGGAGGGACCAGCAAACTCAGCAAGAAGCAGCAAGAGTAGCCATGGGGATGAGGCTGTGGAGGAGAAGCAGCTCAGCAGAGCTCACAGTGTCTGGCCCCCACGAAGCCATCCAGAGTGAAAGGTACTGCCTTGAGAGAGATCTGCTGGCCTCAGAACAACACGTTGCCCAGGCAGAGGCAGTGATATGAGCAGCAGAACTGTGACCATGGCTTCTGCGGCAGCTCTAAAGTAGGAACTGTGAAATCAGCCAGGACAGTGAGCCTGGCTTATGGAAAGTATATGCTATTTGTGAAGGTTAATAAGGCTGATGGCAAAAGCCAGGAGAGTTGATAAAGACCTGCCCTCCAGCTCTCATCTGGAGACTGTTGGGTGCAGCTTGTCAGAGAAGCTGGATTCCGACAATGACGGAACACCATTGCAGAGCGGTAATGTGTTTTGTTGTCTTTGAGGGGGGAAGAATTACATACATTATTACCTTGCTTTATCTAATTCAGATTAGTGACTCATGAAAACACTAGTGTCACAACAAACTTTGCATAGCACCCTACAGTTTGCAAACATCTATTCATTTAACCCATGGGGTTAATGTCTGAGAATTCATGTGAATGTGTGTGTGCAAGCCTGAGTGAATGCATAAGAGAGTAGATGCATTGCATGTGTGTGTTATGGGAAGGGGAGTGGAACCAAGTAGATGGAAAATAAATAATATATTTAAGTGGAAGGAATATTATCCTCCCCTAGTCAATAGAGACATGTGGGTTGAAACAAGTCCAATGAAATTAAAGCTCTCAGCCTAGGAAACACCAAGTCAGATAAGCGAGTGATAAATATGAAAGTGAAATGAGCTGATGTGAACTGTTAGAACCTTTTCAGATACCTATGGAATAAAACAGCTGTCAAATTATAAGTTCTTATTGAATACTAGGAACTTTATTCACCTATTTTATGTATTTCCTGATTAACAGAACACTTAAAACATGCTCTCTTAGGGGAAAAAAATTACAGAATTAACTCCGAGAGGAAGTCCTGCCAAGCCCCACAGCCTGTGTTCACACTTTCTATTCCATCCATACGTGTAGAAATGGGCAAGAAACCCGCAGGAAATTTTTTCCAGCAAGATGCTTCATATCACAAGTCATTTAAGGAAGTTTTGACTAAATAAGTTATTTCATAGGCTATGACCTATAATACTGAAGAATTAGAACTTTTTTTTCAAAAAATAAGAAATTTTTTTTCTAGATAAAAATACTATTTACACAATTTAGCCAAAAATTTCCCCAAATCAGGAAATACCTTAAGAATTAGTATTTGATATCTAACATGGTGAAGTTATTTTGCCTGGATTTTCCTATATTTGGTCCCTGGCTCTTTCTACAAACCATACTATTTCCTCTGAACAGCAATTGTTGCTGATTTTTGTTGATGTTGTCGTTGTTATATAAATGTTGCAATTAGAAAATGTATATTTTTTAAATGTATATTTTATAAATCTCTGGCTTTGAACAAATTCCCATTTATTTGTGTGGGAGGCCGCAATAAGGCTTGAGACGAGGACCAAACCAGGCCCTGACTTGTGCCTCCTTTAAAGTCTGAATAACCTAACAAAAGGTTTAGGACGGGAAAAGTTGAGTAGCACTGAGAAAGGGTCTGTGCTATGTGTTGTGCGCTCACCTATGTGACTTCCTACACGCTTGCTAAACAAATGAGAACAATTTGGTTGGGGTCATAAGTTCGTGGCTGGTCTTTGCTGCCCTAGTACAGCTCACAAATTACTTTCAGGTTTGCTGTATCAATACAGAACAATTGTACTGGCATCAGCCATTTGGCGTCACGAGGTCTGCTTATTGTTAAGTGTGAAACTTATTATGGGAACTCCTGGTTGTTTAACTAGACACAGATGTATTGCTTCTCCTATTGTAATATCACTATATATATGGCCTTAATGCTTTGAATAAACTTAGCACTGTTGGACATCCTCCTCAGTGCTCCTCCTGCCCCCATCTCTCTGCTTCTCGAGTTCTTTTCTTCATCCTCTTACTCTCACATTACTGGTCGATTTGTCGCACTGGCCGCGACATATTTGCTACATCTGTTTAACCAGACTTAAAGTATAAAGTATAAGTATAAAGAAGACACATCTTTCCTTGGACTTCACTCCCAAATAGCATCTTTCTCAACATATTCAGATATATAAATCACATAAAATATAGGTTTGTAGGAATGCATCTTCTAAACAGCTCTGAAATTTTTAATTTTTTAATTTCTCCCAAGCTAACATCTGAGCTGCCATATGATTTGAATTTCTCCAACTCACAGAGATTACATAGCAAGTCACAAACCTGCATGATCTAAAGCACATGACTGGAAAATGTCTAACATCAGAAGTTAGGGGTCATTGATTCACAGGCAAATGGAAAAATGTACAAACCTCCAAAGACAAATCTGATACAAAACTAAACAATTCTTTTCAAGTCACAAAACATTTTTTTAAGCCTCAGTCATTTGTAAGCAGAATGTCTCAGTTGATTTATATTTCCCCTAATTGAGAAAGTTTCCCAGAGATTTTTACCTGTGCTTTCATTTCTAGTTGCTAAAAATGAATAAAAATCATAGGCTATGTTTCTAACTTATTGGTACATTATTTTCAGTGCATCTTTATATTTAAAGTGCATGTCTTGTAGTTAACAGATGGTTAGGTCTGCTTTATAAGCCATTCTGACAATCTTCGTTTCTTCATTGGAGTGTTTAGTGAATTTACATTTAATGTAATTATCGTTATAGTTGGATTTAGGCCTACTATTTTATTAATAGTCTGTTGTCAATTTTTTTGTTTCTCTGTGCTTCCTTTCCTGCCTTCTTTTGAATTATTTGAACATTTTTGAGATGTTCATTTTAACTTGTCTCTTGGCTTCTTAACTATCCCTCTTAATTTTTTTAGTTGGTTGCTTTAGGTATTACAATATACATTAAACTTTTCACAATGCACTTAGAGTTAACATAATACCCTGAAGCTATACAGGTCCATTTACTCCTAACGCTACCATTCTTTATGTTATGATTGTTATTACCTCTACATACATTTTAAATCTCTCAAGACAATGTTCTGATTTTTGCTTTTATTATTATTTTTAAAAAGATTTTATTTATTTATTTATTTTAGAGAGTGAGCATGCAAGTGTAGGAAGGGGTAGAGGGGGAGGGAAAGAGAGAATCTCAAGCAGACTCTGCACACGAGGGGCCTCCATCTTATGACACTGAGATCATGACCTGAGGCAAAATCGGATGCTTATCTGAATGAGCCACCCAGGGTGCCCCTAACTTTTGCTTTTGAAAGCCATATATACTTTATTTTTTAAATGATCCTTAATAGACATTTTCTTTTTTTTTTTAAGATTTTATTTATTTATTTGACAGACAGAGATCACAAGTAGGCGGTGTGGGGGGTAAGCAGGCTCCCTGCTGAGCAGAGAGCCTGATGCGGGGCTTGATCCCAGGACCCTGAGATCATGACCTGAGCCGAAGGCAGAGGCTTAACCCACTGAGCCACCCAGGTGCCCCGACATTTTTTTCTTTTTGAGAGAGAGAGAATGTGCAGACAAGCAGGGCATGAGGCAAAGAGAAAGGGAGGGAGAGAATCTTAAGCAGGCTCCATGCCCAGTGCAGAGCAACACAGGGCTTGATCTCACAACCCTGAGATTCTTGACCTGAGCAGAAATCAAGAGTTGGATGCTTAACCAACTGAGCCACCCAAGTATCTTTAAAGTCATATATAATTTAAATAAATTAACATAAAAATAGCTTTTTACATTTACCTGTATATTGAGCTTTTCTCATGCTTCTCATTTCTTCCTGAAAAGCCAAATTTCTCTCTGGTATCATTTTCTTTCAACTTGAAAAAACTCTTCTAGCATTTATTGCACTATGGGTCTGTTGGGGACAAATTCTCTTAGGTTTCTGTATCTGAAAATAGGTTTGTTCAACCTTTATTAGATTTTATTTATTTGACAGACAGAGAGAGCACAGGCAGGGGAGCAGTTGAAGGAGAGGGAGAAGCAGGCTCTCCACTGAGTAGGGAGCCTGACATAGGGCTCAATCCCAGCACCTTGTGATCATGATCTGAGCCAAAGGCAGATGCTTAACCAACTGAGCCACCAAAGCACCCCAAATTTTTCAATGGATGGAGAATTCTGAGTTAGCAAGTTTTTCTTTCAGCACTTTGAAGATGTTATTGCATTAAACATGGCCACCATGGTGTCTGATGATACGTTTGTAATCATTTGAATCATTGTTCTCTTGTATGTAACATGTCATTTTTTTCTGCCATTAAGATTTTTCCCTTTGGGGGGCGCCTGGGTGGCTCAGTGGTTAAAGCCTCTGCCTTCGGCTCAGGTCATGATCTCAGGATCCTGGGATCGAGTCCCACATCGGGCTCTCTGCTCAGCAGGGAGCCTGCCTCCTCCTCCTGTCTCTCTCTGCCTGCCTCTCTGCCTACTTGTGATCTGTCTGTCAAGCCTACTTGTGATCTGTCAAATAAAAAAAAAAAAAAAAAAAAAAAAAAAAGATTTTTCCCTTTGGGTAAATGGGCAGAAGACTGAACAGACATTTCTGCAAAGAAGACATCCAAGTGGCCAACAGACACATGAAAAAGTCCTCAACATCACTCGGCATCAGGGAGATACAAATCAAAACCACAGTGAGATACCACCTCACACCAGTCAGAATGGCTAAAATTAACAAGTCAGGAAAAAACAGGTGTTGGCGAGGATTTGGAGAAAGGAGAACCCTCCCACACTATTGGTGGGAATGCAAGCTGGTGCAGCCACTGTGGAAAACAGTATGGAGGTTCCTCAAAAAGTTGAAAATAGGGCACCAGGGTGGCTCAGTTGGTTGAGTGACTGCCTTCGGCTCAGGTCATGATCCCAGACTTCCAGGATCGAGTCCCACATCAGGCTCCCAGCTCCTTGGGGAGTCTGCTTCTCCCTCTGACCTTCTCCTCTCTCATGGTCTCTCTCATTCATTCTCTCTCAAATAAATAAATAAAATCTTAAAAAAAAAAAGTTGAAAATAGAGCTACACTATGACCCAGCAATCTCACTACTGGGTATTTACCCTAAAGATACAAATGTAGTGATCTGAAGGGGCATGTGCACCCAAATGTTTATAGCAGTAATGTCCACAATAGCCAAACTATGGAAAGAACTTAGATGCCCATCAACAGAAGAATGGCTAAAGAAGATGTGAGAGATATATATATATATAGATAGATAGATAGATATATGGATATACACATACATACAATGGAATACTATGCAGCCATCAAAAATGAAATCTTGTCATTTGCAATAATATGGATGGAATAGAGGGTATTATGCTGAGCTATTTGAAATAAGTCAATCAGAGAAAGGCAACTATCATATGAGGGATTTGAGAGGCAGGGCGGGCAGTTGTGAGGAGTAGGGAGCAAAAAAATGAAACAAGATGGGATTGGGAGGGAGACAAACCATAAGAGACTCTTAATCTCACAAAATAAACAGAGTTGCTGGGGGGTGGGGGCGTAGGGATAGGGTGACTGGGTGATGGACACTGGAGAGGGTATGTGCTATGGTGAGCACTGTGAATTGTGTATGATGGATTAATTACAGGCTTGTACCCCTGAAGCAAATAATACATTATATGTTAATAAAAATAAATTTAATAAATAAATAAATAAAAGATTTTTCCCTTGGGATGCCTGGGCGCCTCAGTCGGTTAAGTGTCTGCCTTTGGCTTTAGTCATGATCTCAGGGTCCTGGGATGGAGCCCTCCATTGGGCTCCCAGCTCAGCAGGAAGCCTACTTCTTTTTCACCTACTCCCCCACTGTGTTCCCTCTCTTGCTTGTCTCTCTCTCTGTCAAATAAATAAATAAAATCTTTAAAAAAAAATTTTTCCCTTATCTTTGGTTTTCCACAGTTTGATCATGATGTGCTTAGACTTAGATTTATTCAAACTTACCCTGTTTAGGGTTCACCAGACTCCCTGAATCTATAAATTCATGTCTCTCTTCACACTTGAGCGGTTTTCTGTTATTATTTCTTCAAATATAGTTTTCTGCCCCATTACTTATCTCCTCTACTTCTGGATTCCAATTAATGTATATCAGAACTTTTATTTTTGTTCCACAGGTCCCTGAGATTCTGTTCAGTCTTTTTCAATCTTTTTTTTCCTCTCCCTTTTCTTCAGATTTAATAATTTCTGTTGACTTGTCTTCTACTTTACTAACTCATCTGCCATCTTCCTTCTGATATACCCATTGTGATGGTTAATTTTATGTGTCAACTCGACTGGGCTAAAGGATGCTCAGATAACTGGTAAAACTTATTTTAGTGTCTGTGACAGTGTTTATGGAAGAGGTTAGCATTTCATTCAGTAGTCTGAGTAAAGAAGAGCCATCCTCACCAATGTGGTGAGTCATCATTCAATCCACTGAAGCCCCAAATAGAACAAGAGGGGAAGGAAGGCAAACGAATGAAAAATAGAAATTCTCATCAAAGAAATATAAGATAAAGAAGAAACAAAGAGAAATTTTAGAGCTGAAAAATATAACAACTGAAATAGAAAACTCAATGGTGGCATAAACAGCAAAATGAATGGAAAAGAGAAAGAATCAGTGATCTGGAAGATAGAACAATAGAATTAAGCAACCAGAACAACACAGAGAAAACATACTTTAAAAAAAAAAAAAGAAAGAAGGAAGGAAAGGAAGGGAGGGAGGGAGGAAGGGAGGGAGGGAGGGAAGGAGGGAGGAAGGGTGAAAGAGCCTGAAGAGCCTGGGGAACTACAACAGTTCTTGTATATAAGTCATCAGAGTACCAGAAAGAGAGGTGAAAGTAGGCAGAGATGAAAAAATAATCAAAGAAATACTGGCTGAAATATTCTCAATCTTAGCAAAAGGCATAAACCTATATATTACAGAAGCTGAGAAAATCCCAAATAGGATAAGCCCCCTCCAAGACACATCATAATCAAACTTCTGAAAACTAGACAAAGAAAAAAGAAAAAAAAGGCAGTCAGAGAGGAACATCATATAATTGATAGATGGAAAACAATTGGAACGATAGCAGATTTCTCATCAAAAGCCAAGGAGGTCAAAATTTAGTGTCATAAAATTTTTCAGGTGCTGAAAGGAAAGAACTAGAAACTTGTAATTCTGTATCTAGTAAGAATCTCCTTAAGTTGGCAGTAGATATGGTAGGGGATGCAAGATGTAACAATTTGTCTGTGAAGTTCAGTCTTGTGACTGTGACCCCTCTTTTCTCTATAATAGCCCTGGTTACCTCAGGATTCCTGCCCTGACTTCTCTAGCCAGAGAGATGGTGGATTTTCTAAGGAAGTTTTAGCCACCTCTATACCACCTGCCTCCACTGTGACTGAATGGGCCTTGGAATAAGCATCAAAAATATGGAGATGTTTATTTCAGTTATAAGATTAACACATTCTGGTGATTACAGCTAATAACACTGTATTATATAGTTAAATGTTGCTTTAAAAGTAGATCTTAAACACTCTCACCACAAAAAAGAAATGGTAATCATGTGACAGGATGGAGTGTTAGCTCGTGCCTTGGTGGTAATCACTTTCCAGTATATAAATGTATCAAATCAACATGTCAAACACCTTAAGCTTACACAATATTATAGATCAATTGTTTCTCAGTAAAGCTGGGAATAAATAAATGAATTTATTAATGAATAAAAAGTTCGTTCTAGGGGCACCTGGGTGGCTAAGTGGGTTAAAGCCTCTGCTTTCAGCTCAGGTCATGATCTCGGGGTCCTGGGATCAAGCCCCATGTCGGGCTCTCTGCTCATTGGGGAGCCTGCTTCTCCCTCTCTGCCTGCCTCTCTGCCTATTTGTGATCTCTCTCTGTCACATAAATAAATAAAATCTTAAAAAACAAAAAAAGTTTGTTCTAGTTGCATGGCCCAAGTTTTGCCTCCAAATTCTTTCTGCCTATGTACAGTCTCCAGAATCTTCAGGTAGTGATGCTTTTCTGTATCCCATCCAATTTTACACTGTTATTCATAAGAGGATTGGTTCCTCAAATATTCAACTTCTCCATACCAGAAGCAAACCAGGACTTACCATCTTAAGTCTTGCACATGACTAAAATATTGGGCCCAAATATGTTATTTCCTTACATAGACTAAGATTTGTTTAAAACTTTCTTAGCATATAGTTAGTGACAACCCAAAACCAGATAGTAAGATTACTTTTCTGTAGTTATTTTATTCTAAATCACAAAAATCTCACATTCTGTATAACACTCTTACACTTTTGGTATGTTAATGTGAAATTTCAAAACAAAATTTTCATTATGATTGCATTAGAGAGTTATCCTAAAAAGGAACTCTTAGCTTCATTCTTTTAATAATAACTGCACCTTTTGTAACATTCAAAGTGTTTGCTTGTTTAAGACTTACAATTTGAATTTAGAAAGGAAGAGACCAAAAAAATAATTAATTAAAGATATAGATTTAGAAATCCTGGCTATTTAAAGATAAGTAAGAAGTGGGAAGGGTGGCCTGGGTGGCTCAGTCATTAAGCATCTGCCCTTGACTCAGGTCATGATCCCAGGGTCCTGTGATCAAGCCTCACATTGGGCTCCCTGCTCTGCAGGGAGCCTGCTTCTCCCTCTCCCACTACCCCTGCTTGTGTTCCCTCTCTGGCTGTGTCTCTCTATCAAATAAATAAATAAATAAAATCTTAAAAAAAAAAAAGAAGTGGGAAGAAGACTCTGAAATTGTAGAGCACATTGGTAGTTTCAAAACAATTGTTATTTTCAGAACTTGAGGATATTTTAAAACAAATGGTATACATAACTCTGATACAAATAAAGTTTATATGTATGTTGTTTTAACAATATATTTAAAATAATTGTATTGGTTCTGTTTTATTACCTCTACTCTCCCTGGATGGATACTGTTTCATGCCCACCAAGATGCATTTTTCCTATCTTCTATACAAAGAAAGTTACAACATTGGTGATCCCAGCTTGCAGTTAAGTGTAGCCACACGTCTGATATCCTGCCAATGAAATGTGATACAAGGGAAGTGTGTCACTTCTGACTCAGACCTTAACATACACTCTCTTTCCTATCAACTAGAACCCACAGTGACCCAGTTTTGACCATGCAGATGGCAGCAATGCCTCAGGATGATAACACAATGTGGTGGGTAGAACACGAGTCCCTAACAATCCCAAGCAGAAGGCTGTCTGCCAACCTGGAACACTCAGCAGACTGTTATATGACAGGGGAGTAAGTGTTTACCTTCTTAAGAAAATGAATTAATGTTAGGTGTCTTTTTTGCAATAGGTCAGCCTTTGCCTGATTAATATGCCCTGGGTTTGGTCTCAAATCTTTTAGGTAAGAGTATGGGTAAGGAGAACAGTCTAAGCAGCAGACTCTACAATTTCTCTACTCGCCTCCCTTTACACAAGCCACCAGAAGAAAGAGCACCTGTCATTCCAAGTATAAGACTCCTTCCAGACTGCTTTGTTAGCTGATTAGGCAGTAGAACAATGTAGCCAGAAGTTATTGTCTTCAGAAACTTGACCAAGGTCAACAGAAGAAATAACAGACATGCTTCATTCCCAGATGAAGCATTCTCTTTCCTAAAAAAGAGAACTAAAATTAACCATCTTAAAATAACTCACATTCATTCCTTCCTGACCTCATTCTTTGTCTCTGACAGGAACCTGCCCAACCTCTCCCCAGACTTCTCCACAGTAAAGCTAAGAGGCTCGGCAGCTCCATTTTCAACTACCCCAGAAGCTGCCATTCACAACAGAATCTAACTACTATTTCCTACAAGTGTTTTTCCCTATTATAATGTTATTACCATGAAGTTCAGGTCCCAATGCCAGGGACATTAAAAGATGGCTGTAAGGGGTGCCCGGGTGGCTCAGTCAGTTAAGCATCTGCCTTCGGCTCAGGTCATGACCCCAGAGTCCTGGGATGGAGCCCTGCAGCGGACTCTCAGCTGCGAGTCTGCTTCTCCTTCTGCCCCTCACCCCTGCTCATGTTCTTTCTCACTCTCTCTGTCTCTCTCACAAATTAATACATAAAATCTTAAGGAAAGAAAGGGGGGAGACGGCTGTAAGTTTCAGCTTTCCTTGTGAGAAATGAACTTTTCTTGATTAAATTTCTATCATGTTCTTGGCTTAGCTTACTCTTGAGAACAAAAGAATGCAAAATATTCCTTAGTAGTGCCTGCTTTGTCTCCCTGTGTTGTCAGTCTCTTCTTAAAGACCCACTGACCTGTACAATATCTTATGAACTTGACTGAACTCCCAGAGTCTGTTTCAAATACTTAACTTTGATACAAACCTTCCTCCAATGCAATAGTTCTCTGTTTTAATTTTCCCTTTAATTAATATCTCTCTTACAACAACCTCTTTCTCTCAAATCATGAAAGGATAGTTCTTTTTCCAAATTAATTTTTATATCTTTTAATGAGATAGGATTCCTGATTAAGATGCCACTTTGTAACTCTTCCTGTTAGAAGTCCCATTCCTCAGCAGCTCCTTTCTGAGCACTTCTATAGTGACCTTATGATCTGTCTTGGGCTCCAGGACTCAAAGATGCCTGCAGGATAACTAAACTGGTTTCCTCTTCCTTAACACAGAGCATCCTACACTTCCCAGCTGCACTGTATTTTATATAGGACCAAGTGACTAATTCTCGTTGTGTAATTAGAAGGAATATCAGGGCCAAGATAGTTAAAAATAAAGTATGCCTTCTCTGAAGTCTTCGTCTTTGCTCTTGGCTAGCCAGATGGAGAGGGTCCAGGAGGAACTCAAGATCTTAGAGGAAAGCAGAGCCAGTAGACAGAAGGAGCCTGGGTCCCTGAAATATCACGTGCTAAACATCTAATTAGACTCATGGAGCAAGAAACAAACTTTTGTTATTTTAAACCACTGAGATTTCAGAACATGGGACAGGGAGGAACATTGTTATTATGTCATAGCAGAGCCTATCCTAATACACCAAGTAATTTTTCCTCAGTTATACCTGACTATCTTCTGATTGAGGCTTTAAAATCAAAGTAGTTATGTGAAAATAACTAAATCACACAACAAATAAATTTTAAGAACTTTATAATGAAATATTTAACTCAGCAATTTCTACTACTAATTTGTCTTTTTAGGTTGCTGTTCAGATTGTAACCACCAATGATTTCTCAGTAAAGAGAAAAAGAGATTAGGATGTTTTTAATTCTTTAAGTAAATGTTTTAATTGAGCTATAAAATCATACATACAAACAGAAAAATACAAAACTCCTAAATATACAGCTTCATGTTTTTTTACAAAGTGAACATCTGTATTACCAACCCTTATCAAGAAATTAAATCATTATCCCTCTTTGATTGTAACTTTTGTAGATTAGTATTGCCTATACCCAAACTTCATATAAATGAGTCATATAATATGCACTCTTATGTGACTGACTTCTTTTGCCCAATATTAGATTTATGAGATTCAACCATGTTGTTGCATATAGTAGATTTGTTACTTTTACTGCTGTCTAGTATTCCATTTTAAGACTACATCAAATCTAGGGGACACCTGGTTGGTTCAGTCGGTTAAGTAACTGACTACCAGTATTGGCTCAGATCATGATCTCAGGGTGGTGAGATCGAGCCCCGCGTCAGCTCCACTCTCAATGCAGAATCTGCTTGAGATTCTTTCCTTCTCTTTCTCCTCCTCTTGGCTCTCCCCCCCACCATAGATTAATAAATAAATAAAATATTTTTAAAAAAAAGAATACACCAAATTTATTTAAAAATCTTTCTGTTGGGGGGCGCCTGGGTGGCTCAGTGGGTTAAGGCCTCTGCCTTCGGCTCAGGTCATGATCCCAGGGTCCAGGGATCGAGCCCCACATCAGGCTTTCTGCTCAGCAGGGAGCCTGCTTCCTCCTCTCTCTCTGCCTGCTTCTCTGTCTGCTTGTGATCTCTGTCTGTCAAATAAATAAATAAAATCTTTAAAAAAAAAAAAATCTTTCTGTTGATGGATATTGAACCAGGAAGTGGGCCTCACCCCAGACATAAAATGTTTGCCAGCATCTAGATTTTGGTTTGTTATTTATAAGCAACTCAGTCTAAGGTATTCTGTTAGAGCAGCCTGACAAAACTAACAGACATTTTGTTTGTTTCTATTTGGGGCTGTTATAAATTGTGTTGCTATGAATATCCATATACATATCTCTTGATGCACTTATGTGTGTGTCTCCATTTGGCACATAACTAAGGGTGGAATTTCTGGGCCATACAATATACACATGCTCAGTTTTAGTAGATAAGGCCAAGCTGTTTTTCAAAGTGGTTGTACTGATTTACAATCCCACTAATTGTGTTACATACTAGATAATTTTTGGTATTATTAATTTTTTTAAAGTCAACCATTCTGGCAGGTGTAAAGTATTACCCCATTGGGGTTTTAATTTGCATTTCTCTTTTACTAAGGAGTGTTAGCATCTTTTCATATTTTTAATGGCCATTTATATGATCTTTTGGGGGGTGTTTTATATACATGAAATGCCTGTCCCAGTATTTTACCCACCTTTTTTACTGATGTGTAGGCATTCTTGATATACTACAGACATGAGCCTTTTGTCAGTTACATATATTGCAAATATTTTCTCCCAATCTGACTTACCTTTTCACCTCTTAATGGTATCTCTTGATAAAGAGAAGTTCTTTAAATTTTCTATTTATCAATTTTCTAAATTTTCAATTTATCTAAATTTTCTAAATTTTCAATTTATCAATATTCCCCCTCTTGTTTAGTATCTGCTTTAAGGAATCTTGGCCTAGTTCAAATTCATAACGTCATTCTCCTGTGCTGTCTTCTAAGAGTGTTACTGCTTTGGTTTGCACAATAACTGATTTTTGTATATTGATTTTTTATATTGATATTCAATTGACTTGATACTCTTTATTGCAAAGAGCATCCTGTTCCCCTCTACACAGCAGAGACACCTTTGCCATATGCCCCATATGAGAGTAGCCCCAATTCTTCTCTGTTCTATTCGTCTACTTGCCTATCATTGTGACAATACTACACTGTCTCATTATCACTTTACAGTAAGTCTTGGTATTCAGTAGTGAAAGTTTCCAAACTTAATTCTTCTTTAGGACTTTCCTTTTAGGGGCACCTGGCTGGCTCGATTGAGCATGTTACTCGGATCTCAGGGTTGTGAGTTCGAGCCCCATGTTGGGTGTAAAGATTAAAAAAAAAAAGAAGAAAGAAAGACTTTTCTTTTATAAATTTTAGAATAAGCTTGTCAAATTTTACCAAAAAAATTTTCTGGAAGTTTGATTGGCCTTGCACTAAATCAATAGATTGAAGTGGAGAGAACTGAAATCTTACAACACTGTTGTTTTTTTAAGGTTTTATTTATTTATTTGTGAGAGAGACAGAAAGAGCATGAGCAGAGGGAGGGGCAGAGGGAGAGAAACAAGTAAACTCCCCACTGAGTGGGGAGCTTGACTTGACTCAGGGCTTGATCCCAGGACCCCAGATCATGACCCAGTTCGAAATCAGATGCTTAACTGACTGAGCCACCCAAGTGCCCCACAATATTGTTATTATCAGATGACTTTCTGTTATATCAATTTATTTTTAAGTGCTCTTTGTCTCATAAACTGGGATACAAACTCCATGAGAGTAGAAGCTTTGTCCCTTTTGCTTACTGCCATATCCCAGAGTTTAGAAGAATACCTGGTACATTGCAGGTTCTTATTAAATATTTTTTGTAAGAAGCTAATTAATGTTCTGCTGAGAATGTCTTTGTTATCCCCCTCTCTCCATTTTCTCAACTTATCCTTCAGATCTGAAATCATATGCCATTTCCTCAAGGGAATCTTCTCTGATCTGTCAGCATGGGTCAGGCTCCCCTGCTAATGGTTATGAAACCCTGCACTTCTTTTTTTAACACTTACCTACTTACTATCATTAAGTAGTACTAGTTACTATGTAATACTATACGTTATTTGATATCGATCTCCCATTTAGCTCTGTGAGGACAAGGACCAAGCATATCTGAATTTCTTACTCAGTTGGATTCCCCCAGTACCTGGCCTGGTACCATGTACAAGGCCAGTATCAAAAAAACTATTACATTATTTTCTAAAAGAGGCTTAAACTCTCTCCTTTGTTACTTAAAAAATAGAAGGTATTATCTTGGCAACACTTTGCTACCCTAACATCAAAAATCCCTCCTCTAGATGTTTCCTGCTGCTTTTATCCTCTGGATTGTTTGGTGGACATTCTCTACCAGACTTCCTGGAGTTGTGAGGGGGGTCCTTTGTGGTCCCCTGTCCCAGACTGGCTGAATCAGAGGACTCCTAAATTGGAACTGGAGAAGCTGCATTGTTAACAAATTCTGCAAGTAACTGTTGCACTGGTGAGTTTGGGGCCCACTCCCTTGGACAACATTCATGACATGGCTGATTTATCTCTTTGCACTTCACAATTTTCTTCATACTGCTCTGGGTCCAGTTACTCTTATCGTCTCTGCCTGTGCTGTGTTCTGCTTTTGCTCTCAAGGCCATATTTTCTCTTTGGCCATCTGCCCTCCAAGGACCACTGAAAGGCCACCCTGGCTGCCTAATTAAGAATCTCATTAATCTCATCTTTATCTTTCTGGTCATGCTGACCACCCAGCTTCAGGGCCACACACTGTCACAGCTCTCTGATCCAACTTCAGAGACAGTGAAAAGGAAATAGCCCAGGATTTAGGGAATTTCGAACTGGGAAACGAAAATTTGCTATCTGTGTAACATTGAAAATATCATTTGACCTCTCACTTCAGTTGTAATAATAATACCTGCCCTCCCTACCTCAGAAATGTTATGAGAATCAAATGACACAATGCATCATGCCAGAACTTTGTGAACTATAAATGGTTGTATGCACATTAACTATAATTGATAACCTCAATCATCCAACTCTTTTTTTTTTTTTTTAGGATTTTATTTTTAAGTAATGTGGGGTTCGAACAACCCTCAGATCAAGAATCTCATGCTGAACGTAGGGGGCTTGGGGGGTAGGAAAAGAATAAATGAAACAAGATGGGATCGGGAGGAAGACAAACCATAAGAGATTCTTAACCTCAGGAAACAAACTGAGAGTTGCCGGAGGGAGGGGAGTAGGGAGAGGGTGGTGGGGTTATGGACATTGGGGAGGGTATGCGCTATGGTGAGTGCTGTGAAGTGTGTAAACCTGGCGATTCACAGACCTGTAACCCTGGGGCTAATAATACATTAAATGTTAATAAAAAAAATTTTTTTAATTAAAACAAGAATCTTGTGCTGAACACACTGAGCCAGCCAGTCTTCCACTCTTCGCAAGAAGGGGGGCACGATTTGCACCCTGAGGTGTTTAATGGGAAAGGACATCCTTCCAAGTGCTGTTTTGTTCCTTCTAAGAAATAAACCAACTGGCTAACTATTGTCTTCTCTGGCTTCAGAATGTCACATACATTGCACTTCTGGCTGCAGGGTAAAATCTTTTAACATTTTTTAGCTTTTCTGTGCAAACCTTGTAGCATAATACATGAGGAACTTCTTAACTAATCCCGCCTACTTCACTAGCTACATATGGCCTACTTTTCCTCTTTCTTTCCTCCTCCTTTTTTTAAAATAAACTTTTAGTTTTAGAATATTTTTAGATTTACAGAATAATTGTAAAGATAGTATGAGGGTTCCCACATACTCTGATCCCAGTGAAAACTTATTCTCTTATTTATTGACATTTTACATTAGTATGGTACAGTTGTCATAGTTCACAAATCAATGTGGGTACCTTATTTTTTAAAAGATTTATTTTTTGATGTGTCTGAGTGGCTCAGTCAGTTAAGCATCTACCTTCAGCTCAGGTCATGATCCTGGGGTCCTCAGATGGAGCCCTGCTTCCAGGGCTCCCCGCTCAGCAGAGAGCCTGCTTCTCCCTCTTCCTCCGCTGCTCCCCCTGATCGTGCTCACTCTTGCACACATATGTGTTCTCTCTCTCTCTCTCTCTCTCTTTTTTTTAAAAAAGACTTTATTTACTTGAGAGAGAAAAGAGAATGAAAGCAGGGGAAGGGGTAGAGGGAGAGCGAGAGAATCTCAGGCAGATGCTCTGCTGAGCAGTGAGCCCAACACTGGGGCTCAATCCCACAACCCTGAGATCAAGACCTGAGCCAAAATCAAGAGTCATTGCTTAACCAACTGAGCCACTCAGTGCCCTGATACACTGTTATCAACTGAAGCCCATTCTTTCTTTGGATTTCCTGTTTTTACCTATTTTCTGTCCCAGGACTTCACTCAGCATACCATATTACATTTAGTCAGCCTCACTCTTGTTTTTATCTCTTTCCCTTTCTCTTCCTTTTCTTTTTGTCTTTCCTTATTTATTTATTTGTTTCTTCTTTGTGCTAAACACTAAGCATATAAATAAGCATGGCTTTTCCTTAAAAAACCTAGTGAGAAAAACTGAAAGTGAAAATGTAACAAATTGATTATTCAGGTAAATGTTAAGAACACAAGCAGTAGACCAACAGAAGCCACATTTAACAGATCCAGAGAAAGAAGTAATTCCATCTGATTTTTTTTTAAGATTATTCTTAGTGGGAGTAAAGGTTGTGGCAGAAACACCTGTTAAGGAAACTATTAGAACAGTCCAGGTTGGAGATCATAGTGGCTTGGATTGAATTGAAGCAGTAGAGATAGAATTAGAGATATTAACCATATTCCAGAGATGTCTTTGAGGTATAAACCAGGGGGACTTGTTGATAAATGTAGATGTGGAGGACGAGGGACAAAATGGAATCAATCACCAACTTCTCAGTCTAGAGCTTCTATACCCCAGCCACACTCATCATCATACTCACCATGAGAGCTAAGGTCCCAAGCTCTTAACACTTACTAAATCCTCTGACTAAATGCCCCTTATTATTGGCAAATAATTGGTAAATTATTGGTAAATAATGATTGGTAATTGGTAAATACCAAATAGTTGGTAAATAATTTCTCCTCAATACTCTTTCCTTTTTAATATTCTTCACCACTTCTGGGAAGGCTTCCTCTGCAATGCCTCCCATGACTCCACCTCCTGAGTGAATGGGTTTTCCCTCCTTTCTGTTCCCCTGGGAGCCTGCACATACTTCTATGATAGCTTGTGGCATCCCATATTTTACTGTTATTATTTGTTTACATATCTGTCTCTTGAAGGAACTGTGTCATTTCATAGCATAGTCCCTGGCACAGAGAGGAGTAAGTGAATATTTAATTGAGTGACTCTTTACTTTCACATAAACAGAAAAAATAATACTTATAATTTTCATATAAGAAAACCATTATCAAAAGCAATCACTAGTAAATCTAAAATATAACTAATGTCATCTACATTGTACTTCAAACTTCTGATCTTTTGCAAACATATTGTTTTTTAAAACTTGCAGTCTGACTGTCTCTTTTATTCTAAAATATATTTCATAGAACTCTTTATTAAGGGACATCTGTAGCAAAGTCACATTATTTGCAAAGTTTCAGCTAACATTTCTTAATTCTATTACTCTTGGTTTCATGTAAGAACTCTAGCCTCCATTTCTAAAGTTAAGAATCATTCATGTAAATCAAAGAACTAAAGCTCCAAACTTTGAGTCATTGAAAATTTATTATGAACATTACTAAGAGTGTGAATGTGTGTGTGGTGTGTATGTGTGTTTCGATTCCTTTTCTTTTAGAATACTGGCTTCTGTTTCATTTCCACGAAATAAGAGTATGGTTATGTAGCTTATTTAATCAGCTTGATTTATGAATTTAATCAGCATGATCATAAGGATGTTTTCCTACTTATAAATAAAGATATTTGCCTTGTATTTATTTTCATATTAGAAACATAACCATAAGTTTATCATACTTTCATAAGTAATAGACAGCGCATTTCCTAAAATCAAGAGCAACTTCTTTTTCTTTTAAACTATGCAGTCCATTATGTATTCAGTCTTTGGAAATGCCGAGCTACAGCAAGTGGTTATACAACAACATCCGCAACAAAACTCCCTCCCCTCCTTTCTGCGTTTCTTTCTAACGTCAGCCGACCCCTTATGTAATACATTTGTGGGAGCCCAGCCACAGAACTCGAGGGGAAGACTGAAGAGGTAAAGAATTCTGCATGGAGAACAGGTGGTCGATAGGGTTTTCCACTCTGGACTGCAGGGTCCCAGCTTCTGAGGTTGGTAGGAAATAGTCATCCAGGTGACTGAGAGAGGTGTCATCACCACCTGGGTCATGGAGAGGGGCTCGGCACCTTATGGGTGTATGTGGTCTGCCCGTTTCTGGGAGAGCAACTCTCAACAAGTACACTTTGTTCAACTTTTTATAGGTTCCTTTCAAGAGTTTTGGAGGGGACGAGTTCTGTTTAGTCCTATTTTCTTGTCTAATACAACATGTTGTAGTTTAAAATACTCAGAAAGCTTAGAGTTGAGGTTGTACAAATGTAGCTATTTTTTAAAGCTTTTAAGACATCCCAGTCTTAAAAAATACTAGCTAATTCTCTCTGAAGAGACTCCAGCATGGGAGCCAGAAAATTATGGCTTATTTCCAGACCACAAAGACTCAAAGTTGGTCACTGAACTTATGCAAATTATAAATATTTTGCTATTTATTCTGACAATGTGCAGGATACTCTTTTTTATGTTTACTTGTTAGTTTGAGTTAATAATACTATTGTCAACATTTAAACTCTTAGAAGGCAGGATCTAATTCTGCTGAACACACTCTATTTTGTATTTTGGACACTGTTATGTGTATATGTGGATGTTTCTAAGGTAATATTTGATGAAAAAATGATTATTTTCCTTCAGGGAAAACACTTCCTTTCCCCAACATCATGCAATATAGATAAGATAGTCAGAGGGGCATATTCAATTGAAAGTTTTCTTTTAGGGATGTTTGGGTGGCTCAGTTTGGTTGAGCATCTGATTCTATTTCAGCTCAGGTCATGGTCTCAAGGTCAAGAGATGGAGCCCCAAGTCAGGCTCTCTGTTTAGCAGGGAATCTGCTTGAGATTTTCTCTCTCTCTCTCTCCCTCTGCCCCTCCCATTGCTCGCTCACTCTCTCTATCTCTCACGCGCACACAAGCTCGCTTGCTAAAATAAATAAATAAATCTTTTTAAAGAAGTTTTCTTTTAAATAATCTTTCACTATTAAAGAATTCTGACCTCTGACCCTGTTTTATTTTTAAGAAAAGTTAACCCTTATCTATGAGGGAGTCCTAACTTTCTAGAAAACATTTAACTGTAGGCTGGACTCCTCTTTGGGTAAAGTTTCCCTGTTGCCACCCTCTCCAGAACTTAGACGGGAAATCTTTTATTTGTATTCTGTACTGACCCTTTTTATATTTTACTAAATCAACTATGTCTAAGCCCACTCAATAAAATGCTGTTGAGCTTCTATGAAAGATTTTCAGGGCATGATAATTCACATCTCTAGTGATAACTGTTATTATTGGGAAGAAGAAAGAGAAAGAGGAGAAAAAAGAGATGGGGAGGAAGAGGGAGAGATCTTTAGAAGAGCCTTGAAAACAATGACTCTTCTTATTAAAACATTTTCCCACTCTCCTTAGGATTTGAGAAGATGAGAATAGCAGAATATCAGGGTATGCTCTAATGGCCACTTGAGTTTCCTTAGTGCCACACCATGCCCAGATTTTGTGCACCTTAGAAACTGGGCTTTCACTGAAATGTGAACAATAACAACATCCTTTTCCCATTTTTCCTAAAGATGACTGAGAGCCCCAGATCTGATTTACATTGACCTGGGAGATGAAACTACTTAGAAATGATCCAGTACGACTTCATCAATATGAAGTAGAAGTATTGTGGCTGCCAATGCCTAGAAACATGCAATAAAGGCTGTGTGGTAGAGGTTTGTTACCAGTATCCATTCTCCCCTTCTTTACTTTGTAATGCAACCTTTGAATTTTAGCTGCTCACAATAAAAGCTACACTTCCCAGACTGCCAAGCAGCTAAGCATAGTCACACTACTGACTTCTGGTCCATGGAATTGTAGTAGTAATAAACACACTTCTCGGTCTGGACTTAAAAGGTAATGATATGCCCTCCATACACTTTTGTGCCAACCGGAATGTAGAAGTGATACTTACACTATAAATTTGGGACAATATGTACTTGGGCAATACCTTGTGGCAACAGGATAGGAGTCTGGATTCTGGGACAACCCCATAGACTAAAGCTACGCTTCTAGCCCTAGAACACCAACAGCCAGACTGTTTCATAAGAAATGATGAAACAAATGTCTTCCCTGGTTAAGCCACCGCTGATTTGGGTCTCAATCTTGGTGCTGAAACAATCATCTAACATAGACCAGTATGCCAAATGAGTTAGAAGAATAACCATAGTATCTTAAGACTAGAAAAGCAAGAATGATGTTCAAAACGATGCAAAGGAACCCAAATGTAATCAAAACACATCATAGGTGAAATGCTGAAATTTAAATTTTTTTAAAGATTTTTATTTATTTATTGAGTGAGAGAGAGAGAGAGGAGAAGGGGGAGATGGAGAAGCAGACTCCCCACTGAGCAGAGAGCCTGATGCAGGGCTCGATCCCATGACTCTGGTCTCATGACCTGAGCTGAAGACACACGTTTAACCTACTGAGCCACCCAGGTACCCTGAAATTTAGATTTAAATATTTTTAAAAGCCTGATATGTCATTTGAGGATTGATGACAGACTACTGAAATTGGTAAAAGTTTGACAAATAGCAAAGAACATTCAAAACCTTAGCAAACATGTCAAAAGAAATCAAAACAATCTTACACAGATGAAAGGCTACATTTCATTTTAAACAAGGAACAATGAGTATTTTGAATTGGTAACAGTTTGCAGAAAGATTTGACATCCCTTCTGCTCAAACCAGTGGAAAGGAAATGAGGATGTCTGGAAAAGATTATCACTATGAACTGTACGTTTAATATCTCAAATAACATTCATTCCTTCACCAACAAAATAGAATAAGGGAAGTATTAATGATCAAAAAATTGACTCAACAACCTTAAAATGCTAAAAGATCGGTAAAGTGAGAAATGACAAGATCAAACACATAATAAATCTCACTACTAATTTCTAGAAATAAACCAAGTTCAAAAATTCTGTTTGAAAAATTGGTGAGAGAATCCTAGCGAATCCTATTGGTAAAATAGAAATGTCATCAAAAAGGGGTGCCTGGGTGGCTCAGTAGATTAAAGGTCATCATCCTGGGATCCAGCCCCATGTCTGGCTACCTGCTCAGGGGGGAATCTGCTTATCCCTCTCCCTCTGCCCCCTCCCTCTCTCCCAACCCCTCCAAGTGTGTGCACTCTCTCTCAGATAAATAAATAAAATCTTAAAAAAAAAAGAGAGAGAAAGAGAGAGAGAGAAATGTCATTGAAGAAGTTTGAGAAGAAATTGGTATATACTGATTTTTAAAATTAGTATTATTGATATGGGAGGAAAAGGGTGAAAGTGAGAAGCAGATAAAGATAAGAATGGGGGCACTGACAGTGAGCAGAGGTATGAATTGTAATTTCAACTTCATATGAACTTTGCCCTTGATTGGGAATGTGGGCAAAACTGACCAGATTTCTTACATTTTATTCTTGTTCAGCACATAGCCGAAGGTTCTCAAGATCAATCATTTCCAAGCTTTTTAAGAAAGTGACATTAATCTGTCTTCAAAGATAATCTTTTGTAAAAGCCGGAAGTACTCAGCAAGCAATAAACAGTGGCTCTACGGCTAAAGCAGAAGCAATTGCCAGCGCCCAGGGTTCCAGCCACCCAGGCTGGGTGCCTTTTCTGTATCTCTGTTCTCATGCTCCAGAGGATTCTTCAAAGGCAGGGATTCCTTGGAGTCTTAGAGGTTCCAGGAAGACTCATTTAAATGCCATATTTATATTCTTACCAGTTTGCTGCTCTGATCAGTGATACCATCCACATCTGTTTGTCTGTATAGCAAATATTGGTTTCTTAGTGGGAGGAAATGGTAATCCCTTTAACCAATATTTAGTACCCTTCATTTTGGTAAATATCAAGTTAAATTACGTCCTGTTTTTTTCCACGGTAGGTGAGTTAACAGCTGGACATTATTTATTACCCTTTCCTGAATGCAGTTAAAGAATCTCTCCCCACCATTTGAGAAACAGTGTTCAATAATAATAAGTATTTGGTCAGGTTCTGAATAACAAGTTGTTTAAAACTTTTTGGTTCTGGTTTTTAAGAGAGGACAAAAAACCTGGACATCTTTCTAACTTTTAGTACTTTTTACAAAGATGTCTCTCTTTTTCTCATCCACTTTTAAAAAGTGACTGACGATCTATTGGAAGTTAAGTTCTGAGTCACACAATATATTTCAACCACTCATCCTGAGCCATCCCTGATATCTTGGGTTCTGTGCTCTGAGGACATTTTGAAGATGAAACTGATGGGGCGCCTGGGTGGCTCAGTGGGTTAAGCCGCTGCCTTCGGCTCAGGTCATGATCTCAGGGTCCTGGGATCGAGTCCCGCATCGGGCTCTCTGCTCAGCCAAGAGCCTGCTTCTCTCTCTCTCTCTCTCTCTCTCTCTCTGTCTGCTTCTCTGCCTACTTGTGATCTCTGTCAAATAAATAAAAAAAATATATAAAAAAAAAAAAAAAAGACGAAACTGAACACTGAGTTCTGAACTTCCTGCTACTTCTGGCCTGACCCTGAGCCATAGCGGATATTATACTACAAGAAGGAAGAATACAACACCTTTCCAAAAGTGTGTTTATGAATTCCTGGTTAAAGATATCCGCTTCTTTAAATATGAAAAGTATGCATATCTTTTTAATAATTTTTTAGTCCGAAATTAACATGAAATCTTATATTCATTAAGAAAAAAAGAGTAGGGCGCCTGGGTGGCTCAGTGGGTTAAGCCTCTGCCTTCAGCTCAGGTCATGATCTCAGGGTCCTGGGATCAAGGCCCGCATCGAGCTCTCTGCTCAGCGGGGAGCCTGCTTTCTCCTCTCTCTCTATGCCTGCCTCTCTGCATACTTGTGATCTCTCTCTCTCTGTTTCAAATAAATAAATAAAATCTTAAAAAAAAAAAAAGAGTAAACATAATCCCAATACTGAGTAGTAGAAAAACATGCCACATCATATCCATCAACTAAATGTTTCATAACAATGTGTTGGTAAGTTACTATCATTATTTAGTATAATTAAGAATTCTATAATAATGTGCTTGCTTTGGCAGCACATATACTAAAAAAAAAAATTCTATAATAACACTTATTTAATATATTCAATTCAAAATAAAAAACCACCGAAATGGGCGTCACTAATGCTGTACAAGTTTTGTTTTGTTTTGCCTGACCATAGTATATTATGATACTCACTGGAAATAGAACTTCAAGGGTTAAGAGAAATAAACAGGGCCCAAAGTTTTCTGCGATTCTATAGCCCTTTAATCATAGAGCTCCTGGAACAGAAGAAGAAGAGTGGGGATAGACTAGAATAGCTTCAGGGAGCTAGCTACTTTGGAACACTAAATCACAGTCCCCGAGCAAATTCCATTTTAACAATAGCTACAGAGTCCTTTCTAAAGTATTGCCTCATATTTAATATTTTAAACCCAATGCCTTAAGTGATATACTGGTTATTTTCCTCTCTCTCGATGATTCTTGCTTTGATAAGTTACTTTATGTCTTGGGGTTTCAGCACATGGTCTGCTGGGTATGGCAAAAACATTTCACATTGGCCTGCTGAGATTTCTGTGTACTTCTGACAAGCTGTTGGATTTAGGGGTAAAGTAGATTTTCTCTGAATGTGCTTCTTTGTTCTATCTCGGGTTTTAAAATAATTTTCTTATAAATCCTCAACCTTTTTTTCTTATTGAAAGTGCATGAAAAATAAGCAGAAACCTTATTATAGCTTAGTTTGGGCCTAAGCAATACAACAGAAAAGCTTTGAAAATCCATAATCTTCGTGACTGAAAAGTTCATAGTTTTTGGTTTCTTACAAATTAAAGTTAAAAAGATTCAGCTATGTTGTGGAAAAACTTGAAGTAGTGTTTTCCAAGGTTTGAGCATAGTAGGTGCTTACCAGATTCACATCAATAACTTTCTTATGAGGCTATCAGAAGATTCTTCCTTCTTCTACCCAAAGAATTATTATTATGCCAGAGTAATCCTTGAAACTCTCACAGACCTGAAATAATTCTGCTTAATGAGAGTCTGATTTCTTTACTTATTATCCTCAAAAATTGGACTTTCATACTCATCATTGTATTTCTTATCAGGAGAGGGGCAAAGGGGAGCATAGCGTGTGGCTAGGAGCATAGGTTTTGGTGTTATCCAGACCTGTGTGGGAGCCAAGGCCATCCAAATGAGTCACTGTGCTTCTCTGTACCTCTGTCTCCTCACCTATAAAATGGAAGAAGTAATACCCACCCCTAAAAGTGTCAGTGAAGAAATGAGACTACAGACAGAGAGCTTGGTTCAGTAACTTGCAATGGAAATGCTCAGTAACTGAGTATTGTTATTACTGTTGTCATTATTTTTAAGTGTCTGAAGTGTCAGAGAAGAAAAACAAAACAAAACTTAAGTGTTAATCGGGGCGCCTGGGTGGCTCAGTGGGTTGAGCCGCTGCCTTCGGCTCAGGTCATGATCCCAGGTCCTGGGTTCAGGCTCCGCATCGGGCTTTCTGCTCAGCGGGGAGCCTGCTTCCTCCTCTCTCTCTGCCTGCCTCTCTGCCTGCTTGTGATTTCTCTCTGTCAAATAAATAAATAAAATCTTAAAAAAAAAAAAACTTAAGTGTTAATACGTTTATAATGGTATATCTTCTGTATCTGTACTAAGCTAGCACTTTTTATATGAGATAGGAAAAACATGAGAAACTTGTCATTTTCCAGAGAATATATGGAAGCAACAGATTTCAACATTGAATTATCAGAAATAATTTATTGTATACTTACATGTATATGGAACCAGGACTAGCACTGGGAGGGGAAATGAATAAACAAAATAAAAATCCTGAGACTTTATGTAATATCCATTCAATCCTTTTAAGGTTCTGGGTTCAAAAGCAAATAGTTTAATTTTTCCTCTGGCTTTTAAATATTACCCTGTAATACGTTTTGCTGTCATCAGAGGTAAGAAGTTATCTTTTGGAAAGAGCCAAATGAAGGTCATATCACACTTTTCAATACTCTTTATTTTAATGATATTCTATAAATTTGATAATTAAGTGAAATGAATCAGCCTAACAAGGCTATAAAACCAGAGTAAAACAAAGGACAGTTAGGAAAAAATACCTTTCTAAAACTTATATATCAATGATAAGCACTATCGCAGTGTACCCTTATAATATTACCTTGAAATTTTAATATACTGACTATTGGCTCTTTCTTTCTTTCTTACTTGTAATTAAACTTATCCCATCCCAAATTATGTTTTTTGGAAAAACTTAATCCTCACCCCTTCCCCTTCTTCTTGCATCATTCTGCAGCTGCCTTGCTTTTAACTTCTGCCCTGTTTTCTCTAGAACTCCAGTTCTAACATCCAACCCAGCACACCATTGCTTAAAATCTCCCCTAATTTTCTCCCTCACTTAGGTAACTGGTTTAATTCAAACCTTCCTTATTTTTTTCCTCACAGGATACACATCAGAAAATCACCATATTATTTAAGATTTTGTCATAACAAGGAAGAAATTATAATGTAATAATTGATGCAAGGTTCAAATCTATCATCTTGCTATTTGTTTTCTGTTTTTTCCATCTATTTTTTTGTTCCCTTTATCCTCCATTCCTCCCTTCTTTTTTTTTTTTTAAAGGTTTTATTTATTTATTTGAGAGAGAGACAGTGAGAGAGAGCATGAGAGGGGAGAAGGTCAGAGGGAGCAGACTCCCCATGGAGCAGGGAGCCTGATGCGGGACTCGATCCCAGGACTCTGGGATCATGACCTGAGCTGAAGGCAGTCGCTTAACCAACTGAGTCACCCAGGCGCCCCCATTCCTGCCTTCTTTTGTATTAATTGCACAGGTTATATTATTATAATTTACCTCTTTTGTCAATTTATTAGCTCTCTTTTGTCTTGTTATTTTAGGGTTGTTTTGGGGTTTATACTGTACATCTTTAACATTTCCCAGTCTGCCTTCAAGCAATATTTTGGCATTTCACATATAGTGTAAGAGACTTAGAATATTATATTTCTGACTTCTCCCCTCCCAGCCTTTGTATTTTGCTGTCATCATTTTACTACTGCTTATTTTTATAGTCATCATAATACATTATCATTTTTGTGTAACAATTATCTTTTAAAGAGATCAAATAATAAGGAAAAAAATATATTTTCCAATAGAGATGCCCTTTCTACCTGCTCTACATTCTTTTGTGCAAATCTGTATTTCCCAGTTATGTCATTGTCTTTCTGCATGAAGAACTTTCTTGAGCAGTGAAGGTCTGCTGGTGATGAATTCTTCCAGCTTTGGGACGTCTACAAAAGTTCTTATTTTGCCTTTGTGTTTGAAAGATATTTTCACTGGGTATAGAATTCTGGATCATAGTTTTTTCCCCATTTACAGATGTTGCTCCAGCATGTTCTTTCCAGTGAGAGGTCTGCTATAATCTTTATCTTTGTTGCTTTGTACATAAGGTATCATTTTTCTTTCACCTTTGGCTCCTTTTTGATTTTTCTCTTTGTCACTGGGGTTAAGCAGTTTGAATATGATGCTCCTCTGTGTAATTTTCTTTGTTACTTGTACTTTGGCTTCATTGAGCTTCTAGATTAATACTTTTTATCACATTTGAACATTTTTTGGCCATTATTTCTTCAAATATTTCTTCTGTTCCTCACTCTCTTATCCTTCAGAGACTAATTACATGTATATTAGACTTCTTGATTGACTGTTTTTTAAAATTCTCTTTTCTCTGTGTTTCATTTCAGATGGTCTCTATTACTATCTTTGAGTTCGCTAATTTTTTCTTCTGCAGTGCCTGTCTAATCCACTATAACTCCATCCAGTATTTTATTTTACATATTGCTTCATCTCTAGAAGTTAGAGTTGGGTGTTTTTGTATCTTCAGTGTCTCCATTTCACTTTCTGATGATGTGGAATACAATTATAACAATTGTTCTAATGTCTTTGCTAATTCTAATTTTGTCAGCTCTGGGTCAATTTCAATTGATTACTTTTCTCCCTATTATAGGTTGTATCTTCCTGCTTCTCTATATACCTGGTAATATTAGATGGGGTGTATCGTGAATTTTAACTTTTTAGATGCTAGATATTTTTGTATTTCCATAATATTGTTGGACTTTGTTCTAGGACACAGGCTGTTACTTGGAAACAATTTAATCTTTTTGTGTCCTGCTTATAAGATTGGTGGACAGAAGCAGAGTAGTGCTGAGTTTAGAGCTAATTATGCCCACTATTAAGGCAAATAGCTTTTATATACTTGCTAGCCCCCTTTAAACCTTGAAGTTTTCCTGTCTTATTGGTGGGTCATGGGCATTTTTCCTAACCCTGTTACTTTGAATCCATTTGAGTGGTTCTTTCCCAGACCAAGGCACATGTTTTAGGGCCAAAGGTAGAATTTTCTCCTTTCTTGACTGTGCTTATCAATTCACAGTTGGGTATTTGAGAGGACCCTCTGCAGGTCTCTGGGGTTTTCTTTGTGTATCTCTCTTCTCTCTAATACTCTTTCCTATGAACTCTAGCTGCCTTGGTTTCCTTGGATTCTCAGTTCTGTCTACCTTCTCAACTCAGGGATTCTTCCAGATTCCATCTGATCTCCCCCTTCCTGTGCGTGGCCTGGATATTCTCTGAACATACCATACCCCAAAGCCATGAATGGATCAATAACAATAATAATAGTAATTATAATAACTTTTGGAGTTAATAACTTATGAACTCTGTAACTTATAGAGTTGGGGGTGCTCATGATACACAGAAAGACTGGAATCTCATTCTCCAAGTGGGCATCTCCCTGGGTAGTGGTATTCTGGATTATACATGATCCTACATGCGCATGAAAAAAGCAGTTGGAGGGGTATAGAGGAAAATGATTTTGAGGGAGTATGCATAGCAATAATGCATGAGTTCCCCATGGTCATATATCAGGAGAGTAAAACTTTAGCCATCTTGCTTGTACCCCAGCTAGATGGGAATTCTGCTGGTTAAAGTGACTCCAGCAGGAAGAAGCAATGCTGTACACCATTCTTGAGGGTGTCAAGGAAGTGGTTCCTCTGAAGGCTAACACAAATGGCCCTAGTGGAACCAACAGATGGACCTCTGTCAGATGGAGGGCACAAATGCCCAGTCAACATTAACCAGAGAAGCAGTGATCTACCACGATTTTAGTAATGAATTCAACTAAATAAAAAGACTGATGGGCTTTTCCTCTCCTCCCTGCCCTCAAGCCCAAGAGAGCTTGAAAAGGGAGAGGAAAGGAAGAACAGTAAAAAGGCAGCTCTTAACCTCTGTCCTTGTCCCTCAAGCCACAATCAAGCTGGGGGTGGGGGTGGAGGGGTGGGGGGGTATGGATTGGAGGGAGATGAGATTAGAGTTTTTAACTAAAGTTGACTGGAAAGTTTTGTATTTGCCTAAGAGTCTGTTGAAAGATCAGTGATTAGAGAAAAATAAAACCACTACATGTGGTTCCCAATGACTTGAAACTGCTAGAAAATTGGTTACATTTTTATCCCCAGCACATAAAAACTATTTGTTAAATTAATCAATAAACCTTGGTTATTTGGAATTGTAATTTTTAGATGATGTGAGTAAATAATGCAAATAAAAATATATCAAGACTAAATTTTAGGCATTAGGCAGCTACCTGGATGCTCTACCATTTGTTTTGGTCAAAGGAACTCGGTCATATGAAACTGATTGTTGAATATGAAAGTAATTATTTTTAAATTTTCTTTCTACAATCAAATTGGATATTACTTTTGTGTTGTTTTCAATATTTGTGATGAATTTCTCCCTTTTTCGACATTAGAAAAAACAAGATGGTCTTACAAATATCTGTGTGACAGTTCTTTGCTGTAAAAAGATAAATGACCCACTCAAAATAACCCACACCCTCATTTAGCATCAAATGTTAACCCGTGAATTTACTTTCCCATGTGATAGGTAGACTCCTTACCACTAGCTGGCCTGATCCTCTCAAAAAAAAAAAAAAAAAGGAATAAGAGCAATTTAATATTAGAGATTCTGACACCAATTGCCTTGTAAGAAAAGAGAACTAAGGGCGCCTGGGTGGCTCAGTGGGTTAAGCCTCTGCCTGAATTCAGCTCAGGTCATGATCCCAGGATCCTGGGGTCGAGCTCCGCATCAGGCTCTCTGCTCAGCAGGGAACCTGCTTCCCCCCTCTCTCTTTCTGCCTTTCTGCCTACTTGTGATCTCTGTCTGTCAAAAAATAAATAAAATATTAAAAAAAAAGAGAGAGAGAACTAAGTTCAAGAAAGTGTATGAGACTGATATATTTTCATTGTAATAAATAAGCTTTGACTTTTCTTGATTTTTTAAAAGATTATTCCCACTTCTAATATATTTTAATTAATTACTCTCCATTTCATCTTTTTCCCACATGGTATTTTTTTTTCTATCACTTTTTAAAATCCTCAGAATATCCTGCTATGGTAACCATGAGGAATAAACTGTCTAATTCCCATTATCACACATTTTCCCAAAACACATAGTTATAGTTTCATCAGGAAGATACTGTCTATGAAGCATTTCATAAAGGGGGCAAAAAAAGGAGGCTTCATGGCAAAAAAAAAAATGTCCATTGTTCTTCCATAAAAATCCTTTGGACTCCATAAAGCATTAAAATTATTTAATAAATAAATATTTTTGATAAAATTCTTTTTTACATTCATAGAACTTGCAATTATTCAGGGCTGACCATTAATTCTGTAGCTAATTTGGAGACCTCAAATCCCTGTTCCTCTCTTAGTGCAAGCTGCCTTTAGGTTATTTCCCTGCTCATTAGTACCTCGACCACAGGATGGACAAGGAAAACAAAAGCTCTGCTCTTTTCGGAATGCTCTCCTGGAATATAAATGACTGGGGCTGCAGTAACTCATGTCCTTTATTTAGAAAGGAAATAGATAGAAAAGAATTAAAGATGAGATGTGTCAGGCATAGCTTTCAGTAAGCCCCACAGGCATAGCAAGGCTGAGACAAGTCCAGCTTTTAAAAAAGCAGGAATATAAGTTCTCTTGTCCGGTTTCTTGGAATTTTGCTCCATTCATATTTGTGAGCATGACTGAAACTGCCTGACTTTTGGTGCTTTTCAGGATCGTTCCATTTTGTAAGCTCAGAAAGTGGCACCACCTGTACACAAACAGTATATACGTGTTTCTATGAATCCTCCACTTTATTATATATTCATGTACAGACTGGATACTTCTTATCTTTGCCGAGATTCCAGAAATTGAGCCGTGAAGGGATGCTGAGTTTAGAGCTAGGACAAATGACCAAAATCAGGGTTATTAATCCACGGGGATAGTAATGCCTTGGAGATACTTTGCCATGGAAAGTTAAGGCTACCCTGGCTGCATTCAGAAAGGAAAGCTGAGACTTACTTGAATATTTCTGATTAGTCTATGAGCCACAGATACATAAGATAATAGCAATTGCTTTCCAGAGTTATTAGAGGATATTGTTATTATTAGAGGATTACAGATGCGAATAATGTCCTTAACACAATATCTAGTACATTGGAAGAGGCTCAAAAGTGATGGCTATTGTCATTACATTGAACTATAATAAAATATAGTCAGTAATGACAACAATCTTCATTAATTATTTATAGTACCTACTAACAAATGTATATTATTACTAGATAATTTAGAAGGTATCTCAGAACCTGGCAGTATCTCAAGGTCCTTGGCCCCCATAGCCAGTCAGTCACCATTATCCACTACAGCTCTCAATGCACCCAACAGTCCTATATAAGCTAGCATGAATGGCCCCACCCAAACCCCTTCGAATTTCTACCAAACTTAATCTGCCCTCTCTCTGCCTTCTGTATCTTTTTATGTCCCTTTCATATCTTGATTCCACATCCTCCACTATCCCCACAGATTACTAAACGTGAATTTGGTCATTTGCTTTAGCTCTAATCTTCATCCCTTCAGGGCACAATTTTTGGAATCTCAGCAAAGATAGGAGGTGCCCAATCTGCCACTTTGACCCTTGTGGGAGGCTTGTCTGATGGCGGAGGAAATGCAGGCAATCAGACTTCTCTGATTCTGATGAAAGTAGCAGACACATTTTAAATTAGTTTCTTCCAAAGAATTTATTGACAATGATTCTGACTCCAATTCCAGTGTGGAAGTGGGGAGTCCCCACACCACCCAGCAATTCTCCTATACCAGCTGGGTGTCCTACAATCCAACTCATTTCTTACACTACCCACCTGAAGATAGCATTAGATCCCACAGGTTAGGGGCTCAGTCCCACAGAACGATCCCCCTCCATTACCCTTTAGAGGCCAGTCACAAGCCCTGTTTATCACTTGTGCTTCCGAACAACTGTCTGTAGAAGGGAGGGTTTAATGCCCAACTCCCTTAGTTTCAATTAATTTGTTAGAACGGCTCACAGAACTCAGAGAAACAGTTGACTTACTAGATCACGTGTGTAGTGTGAAACTGAGTAACTCATTTAAAAATGGAGTTAGAAGGCCAGAAGGGGGCGCTCTCATGCCCCACCGCTTGTGATCAATTGCAGACCCAAAGGAAGAGTACTTCGCATTACCAACATGAAAAAGTCTACTTTACTACTCCAACAGGAAAAAGGAATAAATTCTCCTTGTTTGTCAACAAGCTCAACCAATAAGAAAATAGTACAACTCGGGGCGCCTGGGTGGCTCAGTGGGTTAAGGCCTCTCCCTTCCACTCAGGTCATGATCCCAGGGTCCTCGGATGGAGCCCCACATCGGACTCTCTGCTCAGCGGGGACCTTGCTTCCTCCTCTCTCTCTGCCTGCTTCCCTGCCTACTTGTGATCCCTGTCTATCAAATAAATAAATAAAATCTTTAAAAAAAAAAAAAGAAAGAAAATGGTACAACCCGCCAATGAGCAATTGTCACCACTCTGAACTCTCACTTTCCCACAATAAACTTTCAAAGCATCTTCTCCTAATTTTTTCCTTTTCTCTATAAAGTAACAGTCCTCTCCTTTGATTATTGACCTTGACAATGGTATGACAGAGCTTGCACCTCTGATTGAAATTCCTCTGCTATTCCTGAATAAACCTATTTTGCCGGTAAAATAACTAGTTGTTTGTTTGTTTTTAATTTCTTTTCAGCGTAACAGAATTCATTGTTTATGCACCACACCCAGTGCTCCATGCAATACGTGCCCTCGGTAATACCCACCGCCTGGCTCCCCCAAACCCCCACCCCCCGCCCCTTCAAAACCCTCAGATTGTTTTTCAGAGTCCATAGTCTCTCATGGTTCACCTCCCCTTCCAATTTCCCTCAACTCCCTTCTCCTCTCCATCTCCCCACATCCTCCGTGTTATTTCTTATGCTCCACAAGTGAAACCATATGATAATTGACTCTCTCTGCTTGACTTATTTCACTCAGCATAATCTCTTCCAGTCCCGTCCATGTTGCTACAAAAGTTGGGTATTCATCCTTTCTGATGGAGGCATAATACTCCATCGTGTATATGGACCACATCTTCCTTATCCATTCGTCCGTTGAAGGACATCTTGGTTCTTTCCACAGTTTGGCGACCATGGCCATTGCTGCTATAAACATTGGGGTACAGATGGCCCTTCTTTTCACTATATCTGTATCTTTGGGGTAAATACCCAGTAGTGCAACTGCAGGGACATAAATAACTAGTTGTTTTACTTGTAAGTTCAACATTATAGAAAGACCTCAGGATACAATTTAGGAACAGGCAGATGGCAGAGATATATAGGACAAAGTAAACAGAGGGCACAGAACTTCTGTGACTTCTCTGAGTGCACCACTCTCCCCAAATCTCCTCATGTCACCAACCTGGAAGCTCTCTGAACCCTATTTTTGGGGGGGTTTAGGGAGACTTCATTTCACAGACATGACTGATTAAATCAGTGGTCATCAGGAACCAATTCAACCTCCAGGCCCACCCCTCTCTTTTTAAAAACTTATTATTATTTTTTAAAGATTTTATTTATTTATTTGAGAGAGAGAAGGAGCATGAGAGGGGAGAGGGCAGAGGGAGAAGCAGACACCCCGCCGAGCAGGGAGCCTGATGTGGGACTTGATCCCAGGACTTCAGGTTCATGACCTGAGCCGAAGGCAGTTGCCCAACCAACTGAGCCATCCAGGCACCCAACTGAGCCACCCAGGCACGCCAGCCCCCACACCTCCTTGCAGGTGGGAACACACTGAAAGCTCCAACCCTCTAATCACATGGCTAGTTCTCCTGGGAACCAGCTCCTATTTTTAGGTGAGACCAAAAGTGCTGCCCTCAACATTTTTATTTTGATGTAGCCAACGTGGCTTTCAAATTAATACCATCTTTGTTCATGGGAAGATTTCAAACTTACCAGATGTCTCAATCCAATAGCAAATTCTCAGGAAAGGATATGATTGGCCCAATCTAGGCCAAGTGTCCTCCTTGGTGGAATCAGCTGTGGATAAGAAACATACTCATGTAATGCAAATATAGCAATCCATGTTCACTCTTATGTTCTCAGACGAGAGATATGTCATCAGATACCCTGAATGGTGTCTTTTATATGATATCTCTCCGATTTTCCCCTTATTTTCTGTTATCATGCTACCATTCCTGGCCCTTCAGGACTAGTAGACTTGCCCATTCGCTGCTCTCCAACAATTCCCTTTCCTTTCTTTTCCACCTCTGATTTCTTTCATTCACTTTCACCTCTCTCATTTTAACTTCTTGGTTCATACCTCAGCTTCTGCTTTTGCTCCTGGTCTGTTCCTGATTTTGTACCCTTTGATCACTTACCTGGCACATTGAACTTCAACTTTCCTCTACAGTTTGTGACTTGGCTTACTTCTCTTGACCCAGCAAATCCACTGACCACCTCAGATGAAGGATTCTGTTAATAATCACTAAGCTCCTTTGAGGCACCAGGTGGCTCAGTTGGTTCAGTGGCTGCCTTTGACTAGGGTCATAATCCCAGGGGCCTGGGGTCAAATCCCACAACAGCTCCTTGCTCAGCAGGGGGCCTGCTCTCTTCCCTCTGCCTGCTACTCCCCCTGCTTGTGCTCTCTATCGAATAAATAAATAAAATCTTAAAAAAAAAAATCACTAATCTCCCAGAACACCACACCCTGGTCCTTTGCCCATGTCAGCAACGCTTCCATGTAAGGGGAGAGGAAGAACACAAACCTGTTACTGTTTCCAAATGAGTACAATATTCCTAGAACATTCCTTTGATCATATCATTCCTTGCCTCAAAAATTCTTCCATGGGGTGCCTAGGTGTCTCAGTAGGTTAAAGCCTCTGCCTTTGGCTCAGGTCAGAATCTCAGGGTTCTGGGATCGAGCCCCGCATCAGGCTCTCTGCTCAGCGGGGAGCCTGCTTCCCTTCCTCTCTCTCTCTGCAGGCCTCTCTGCCTACTTGTGATCTCTGTCAAATAAATAAATAAAATCTTTTAAAAAAAAATTCTTCCATGATTATTTAGCCTAATAGAGTTAGGTTCCAACCTATTTTCCCAACCTTCTCTCTCATTATTTCTTTACATGAAGGTTCTAATCCATGTACATTCCCTAAATGCTTTGCACCAAATTATATTGAGTCTGTTGTATACCTGGCACAGGGGGCTCAATATATACTTGGTGCTACTGACCCTATGGCATACACTGGTTTTGATACTTTTCTTTTTTCATTTTTTGGGTTTTTTGGTTTTTGTTTTGATTTTTAAACCAAAATTCTGGCAACAACATATTTTCTATCTGTCTTTTTTTTTCCATAAAAATAGAGTGTAGAATAAGAAGGGAAAGTATCCTAGCTATTTGCATATGCTGGTTGTTTGAATTCCAAGATAAACAAAAATTTACTGTATTCCTAAATCTGTCCTTTGCTAAATGCCAGGAACTTGAGCTGTATTGTGAAGCCATCTGTAATTTTTTGCCCCTAGGATCTTCTGGGCTCTGGACAATACTGTTGCTTATCCTCTTTATCATCCTTAGCCAAGTAAATGAAGACAAAGCCTGTTTTGTATGCAATAAGAGCAACCACTTCAAGTTAAATTCTTTAGAGTCTGTTCTCACATTATTTTCTGTCACAGATATAAAATACCTTGACCTTCATTCTCTAAAATCTGCCATTTAGAGGTCGTAATGAATCACAAACACTAAAAAATGATTTAAGTATTAACTTTTTTTGCTAACGTATGAAGATACTCTATTCTCAAAGAGATGTTTTACTATTAAACACTGTATGTTTTAGCTCACCGCATAAACCAAGTGTTACTATAGCTATCAACAAATATTTGTTAAATGAATGAATAAATGAATGAAAATAGAAAATCAGAAAATTGTGCATTTCTAGTCAATGGCAGCCACATTTTTTTTAAAGATTTATTTATTTGTTTGAGAGAGGGAGAAAGAGAACAGGGGAAAGGGCAGAGGGAGAGGGAAAGAGAGAATCCCAAGCAGACTCCCCACTGAGCTCAGAGCTGCACCTGGGGCTTGATCCCAGGACGCTGAGATCATGACCAGAGCTGAAATCAAGAGTCATTTGCTTAACTGACTGAGCCATCAGGGATCCCAATGGCAGCTACAATAAATGGAGTTAGATACAGGTCAAATTTTAAAAGGCATTAAAGAAAATAAAATATCTAATAGAGTTAACTAAATTCATTCTGTTTTCTTCATTCCATAACTATATTTCTCCTCTTTTCTTTAAAACTGAAAATCGTATTTTAAAAATTTTGATCTTAAGAATTTTCAATATTAACATTACCACAAAAATTTAAATGCTATTTACTGCTTCTGTACTGGATTTTTTAAATGCCTTTTATCATAGCATATTGATCTTTAAATTATTTCATTCAAGTTGATAACTATCATGCAAAGTGGGGTTGGGGCAAGGTTGGTGTGGTGTCTAAGCCTAAGTTCCTAAAATTGATGCTGCGATAATTTTTGGATGAAGGTTTCTTGGGTTCATTTTGTAGTGGTAAAAGCCTATCTTATTAAAGGGCCCCTCAATCCTTGCTTGTTTTAAAATAATAACCAAAGTCTCTTAAAAGATTTTTTCAATTCTAGAAAATTTTTACTATATTTGAGGCCCATTCATGAAAGCTGTATTCCAATAACTTTTTGCTTATAATACTAGAAATCATATGGCCAATTATTTTTAATTTATGATATATTTTTGAGCACTTTTAATATATCTACTAATACTAATAGCCTGCTAATCGACTGAGGGTCCTTACCCCATGTCAGATAATTACATTGGGGATTTTATATAAATTATCTCACTGATTCCTTACAGTAACCCTATTTGTGCCCATTATGCGGATGAAAAAACAGGAACTGAGAAGCAAAGCAAAGTTCTCAAGATCACACAGTTGACAAATGACAGGACGAGGATTTGAAGCCAGATCTATCTGATGATCTTCAAATCTGTAACATGACGGTGGGGTCCTCTGTTTTTTCAGAAAAGCAAAGCATTGAGGCAGACCTTTCCTTTGGTATAGCTTCAGGTGTTCAGTACAGATTAGTATTTGCCTGCTTGCCCAGAGACAAATGGAAACCATACAACAGGAAAACAAGTTAATAGCTATTGCATTTTTAGGGTTCGTGCACGGTGGTAGCTACTACAGCCTGGTATACCAGACCCTTCGTCCTTTGGGAAACGAGTTGAAAGCAGCCGTCCTTAATTATGGAAAGAAAAGATGAAAGAGAATGTGAAGTCTGGAGAGCTGCTTTAAATTGTGTGTGAGGAGGAGAGGATGACTGTTTAAGGAAAAACAAAGGGACCCTCTCCATCCCAAGAGGAGAAAATATCTACCACCCTACTGCTCATGGAAGCATCTGGATTTTCCTCTTCACCTGGTCCTGCATGAATCTGACACCTCTGGGAGTTTTTCAAAGTTAACTTGTTCCCAGATGGAATGCAAAGGACCAGCATGCTTTTATATTTCTGTTTGCTGGTTTAAGCCAAGAATGATGCTTCAGATAGCAGTGGGAGTTGGGTATGTGGCTGAGTGTAGCACGTGGTCCCTTAATTTTATTAAAGTTCCATCCCACAGACTGAGGTTGTTAGATGTCATCCAAAGTGAGTGTTTAATATTTCTCAGTTGTGAACTTTGACCTTGATTTAATCTAGACAGGCCATATGTACCTACTCACTCTTAAGCACTGACACCAACATTCCTCTTGTGTCAGTGTTTCAGGTCATACTCCTTGGGCATCAGATATTCCCAGAAACAGTCTAGCATTTCCAAACTTTTTAAAAAAGACATCATTGAAGGCTCTTGGAAAGAAAGACCAAACTAGCATGCTAAAGTGCAATCTCTAAAGCTGAGAATTACAATAGCTTTTTTTTTCAAGTTTTTATTTAAATTCTAGTTAGTTAAGATATGTTTTAATATTAGTCTCAGGTGTACAGTTTAGTGATTCAACACTTCCATACAATGCCAGGTGCTCTCATTACAACAAGCCTACTCCTTAATCCCCATCACCAATTTTACCCATCCCCCCACCAATCTCCCCTCTCTGGTAAGCATCAGTTTGTTCTCTATAGTTAAGAGTATAAGAACACAATAGCTTTTTATTTTATCTTAAGATTTCATTTATTTATTTGACAGAGAGAGAGAGAGACAGTGAGAGAAGGAATACAAGTAGGAGGAGAGGGAGAAGCGGGCTCCCCACTGAGTGGGGAGCCCAATGGGGGGCTTAATCTCAGGACCCTAAGATCATGACCCAAGCTGAAGGCAAACGCTTAATGACTGAGCCACCTAGGCACCCAACACAATAGCTTTTTAAAGGGTATTTTGCAATACTCTGATCCAGTTTTCCCCTCACGTTAAGTTACAGAAATTTACATTTCACACACACTCTCTCAACCTCTCTCTTCTGGGAATGAGCCTTTGGTTCCTCAGGCCCCATCATACCAACCCTATCACTACGCTGAAACTGCTTTGTTAATGTCACCAGAAAACTTTATATTGCTAAATTCCAATGTCTCTTTTCAGTTCTTTTGTTGTTGTTAATCCAATTAAGTTCTCAATCCCCTTATTTATAGAGCAAAACATACAACGATTTAGTCCAAAAGAATGTTCCCTTCCATTCACCCTTAGGGGATATTTGCCGTGTGATGCAGAGGATTTTTCCAGAACTCCTCAAAGTCCCTAATAGGATATGCTGCTGCTGGTGACCATGTCTGCACCAGGTGGAATCTTGCTAAATCCAAGACACTTCACTGAGCAATGCCAAGCCATTTTATACTTGGAACTTACATTACCATTCAAAGCATCTACATGCTTTTCTTTAAATAGTTTCTGGTTTGGGTTTCCATGTAAATACACTCCTGATTTTCCTTCAGCTTTTTTTTTGGGCAATTCTTTCTTAGTCTCTTATGTCAACTTCTCAACCTCTACCAGCAATTAAATGTTGGTGTTCCTCAGAATTCTGTCCTAGACCCTCCATTCTTTGTTCTCTATACTTTTCCCTGAGAAAATATCATTAATTCCCATGACTTCAGTTATTAATACACTGAAAAAACCCACATTTTTATCTCCAGTACAGATCACACTTCTGAGTGACAGATCTGAATAGGTCACTGCCTACAGGACATTTCAAATTGAATGTCTCAAAGGCATTCTCCAATCCTCTAGCCCGTCCAAGAGTCAACTTAGGATCTACTGTTCTTTCCTTCAGTATGTGAGGGTTCCATTATTCATCCTGTTACTCAAGTCATAAACCTCAGGGTCGTCTTTGATTCCTACTTTTCCATCATACCTCACATCCAAGCAGTCAACTTTTTAGACATGATTCATTATTGTCATTATCCAATGGAGAGAGAGCACCCCTGACTCCAGATGGAAGCATCCAAATCCTTGGGGTGGGTGTATCTCCTTTATGGATCACCTATTACCAAACAGTGAGCTGAAGAAGACCACATCTGTGAGAAAACACCCCTCGGCACCTCCGGTGATGGTGGTTGACTGCCAGCTGGCCCAGCTGTAACACCAGCAGCAAGTTACATGCGGTTCCTGACACTAATGCCAACTCCCTCCATTTCCCTCTGACGGATGTATGACACATGAAACTCTCCTTACTCAGATTTCATATTCTAAGCACGTATTCTAGTGTTTGGGATGGTTACTCACATATAGATGTTCTGGCTTTTTCCATCAGTCTTTGTGGGCTGATGAATGGGAGCCACAAATGACAAATAGATCTATGTTGTAAGTGTTGATAAAATCCAGTTTCTAAATCTGCAGGGCTGAGAGCCAGATCGTGGGCTGTGGTAAATTTGCCAAGATAATCCATCCTGTGGGGCCTCTTGAAAGGTAGCCAACTGATCTTGCCTGGAGATACCCCTGTGCTTTCCATTTGAAATGTCTCTGAGGTCTTCTTGGGAAGATGCCTAAAGCCCATGAAACAGTAGTTGAAAAAAATACAAAACTCCTTGACTTACTGTAAGACATGCACAGACTTCCTTTAGTGATGGGGATTATTTACAAAAATATGCTGAAGTCTGGGTTAGCAAAGGGAGCTGCTTCACCAGCCGTGTAGAGCACCCGATCTGGTGTTTGTCCTATACAATGAAACATAGTGGGGCACCTGGGTGGTTCAGTTGGTTAAGTAACCACCTTCAGCTCAGGTCATGATCCTGGAGTCCCAGGATCGAGTCCGCATCAGGCTCCCAGCTGAGCAGGGAGTCTCCTTCTCCCTCTGACTCTCCCTCCTCTCATGCACTCTCTCTCATTCTCTCTCTCTAAAATAAATAAATAAAATGTTCTAAAATAATAAAACAAACAAACATAGTGGCTACAAGAGAATTAAGAATGTGGTGTTTCTCATAATAGTAACCTAAGTATAAATGCCTTTGTTGGGGTGCCTGCATGGCTCAGTCGGTTAAGTATCTGACTCTTGATTTTGGCTCAGGTCATGATCTCAGGGTTGTGAGATTGAGCCCTGTGCTGGGTGTGGAGCCTGCTTAAGTTTCTCTCTCTCCCTCATCCTCTGACCCTCCCCTACACCTCCCCACACACACTCTCTCTTTCTCTAAAAGAAAAAAAGAAAGAAAAAAAAAAGGAAAGAAGGGAGGAAGGGAGGAAGGGAGGGAGGGAAGAAGGAAGAAAAGCTAAAGAAATCATCTAAAATCTTGACCTTCACCCCAAAAAGGAATAACCACCCTAGGAATCATGCCTTTGGGGTCTGGTTTGTGACAGGTCACCTCAGAGATGACCCAGCCCACATACAGTTACCTTTGGCACATGCAGTGCCTATCCAGTCCAGGCAATTGACTAGGACACCAATTTGGGCTCGCAGAAAGCATCCTGCTAGAATCATTGCAGCTTACACAGAAAAGAATTTCTCATTCTCTCACTATAGCAGGCGTTTGAAGGCTTCAGGGACTCCTCCAGTGGCTCCTCCAGCAGAGAATACAAACTGCTTTAGGAATTTAGAAAGACGAGAAATAGTGAGGCCAAAATAGACAGAGGACTTCAGCCTTCCCTGATTGCAAGAGTTCAGAATTCCAGAAGGAGACAAGGTTTGAAAGCATCAGTGAGCTTTAAAGAGACTGGCCTGCAGAGGGCAGAGTGTACCAGTCAGGCCCTAGTTAGGAATACAATTCAAACAGAGGGTTAGTAGCAGGGGGTGCAGGGCATTGAAAGCCAGGAAGAGGAGTTTAACCTGGAAAGAGAACGACAGTCAGGAAGACCAACCAGGTTCCTATCATAAAAACCAGGACCTGAGGATGTGAACTAAATTGATTGCTGTAAGAAAGAGAGGCATTCTGAAAGGAAGACGGTGTAGTGGGAAATAACCCAATGCACAGTTATAACCAGCTGTCACGCAGAAGAGATAGTGCAGGCCCAGCACCATGAATATCTCAATAGGGTCCATAAAACACATTCATAAACACCCTCCTTGGTTTCATTTCATCACACAAGCCTTGATGCTGGAACATATTGCTGTTCCCTATCTGAGCTACAGAACTTCTTGCAAAAGAAAGATTTCTGGGCTTCTGGAAAATTGTTGGCCCATTGGGCAAGGACATTACCCTGGCTCCTCCTCTCTCTTTGTCTTTCATATTTAATCAGTCACCAAGTTCTGCAGATCCGAAACCTTCCTTGTGTCTTCTCTTTACTCTACTGTTTCTGTTTTCATTCCTACATTTGGGTTCCTACCATAGACATCTAGAAAGTCATCCATCTTCTAATCTTGCCCCTTTCCAATCCACCCACCATACTTCTATCAATGAATTGATAATCTTTCCAAAACGCAAGTCTTATTATGTCAATTCCCACTTCAACAAAACATTCAGTAATTCCCTACTAAGTGTGCTTAGGAGGAAATTTAATCTCTTTGTTTTAACCTACAAGGGTTATCATATTTTGGCCAAGATGTTGCTGGCAAGTGTATTTTGTTTGGCCACAAACTATTTTAATACATTTGGGAAAATTCACATCAAAATCTGTATGTTAGGTTTCTCTCAAAAAAAATTTAAAAAATTATCTGGCAACATAGAGGTCTGCATTCACAGTGGCAACATCAGGCTATGGTAAGGAGTAGTCGCCCATTTGAACACTGCCCTGCTCTCTGGTTTGTCACAGTCTCCACTCTCCATATTGTGTTTTACCCACCTGCTTCACTCACTGACCTCATCTGTGTAGCCTCTGCAACCATTTTTGTTTGTGACCTGTGGATACCCTCAAAGCATTCCTGTTACTTCTTTTCACATATGCTAAATATACTGAACCACTTCCAGTTCCTGCAATAGGTTCTGTAGCTTCAGGATTGTGTGATCTTGTATATATTGCTCCCTCCCTCCCTTTAGAATACTCTGCTTTTATCCCAACCCATCCTTCATCTATTTAACACCAACTTTTCCCTCAAGATTCAGTAGAAAGGCTCCTTCTCTAAACTTCTCTTAGTTTCCAGGCTCATTACTTTTCCCCTTCTCTGTAATTTTTAACATTTATAATCTGACTTCTTCACCCCCATCATACCCTATGTCTGTCCTTTCTCTGTACCTATTGTACTATAGGTAATATATAGGTATAGGTAATTGTACTGTAGGTAACGATTAACATATTTCCCACCCTAGACGATAAATTCCTTGATGATTTGAATCCATTGCTTAGCATGATGTCTGCTATATAATAAGAGCTAAATAAATATTTGTTAAGTAAATGCTGTTGAAAAAGTTTGTTTAGAGGTCATAGGCAAAACGAGAGCGTATAAAGGAGAGTATAAAGAAAAGGAAAAAGTATGAGTATTGAACAATTAACAGGTGAGAGAATGACTTGTGGAAGGGAGCAGAGAACCAATCTGGAGGAGAATCTGCAATATATACAGTCTTAGAAGCAAAGAGAAGAGAGAGCTTCAAGTTCCAAAGAAGGGACACTCAGGACCATCTGATGCTATAGAAAAACCAGAGATGGTGGAGCAGCATGGTATGCTGAGAAAGCCCAGGCTTCAAGCAAACTGAAAAACCCTCTGTTCCACCAGCAAGTCACCGCAATTACCAAGGTGGGATTCTAGCAATCTCTTACTCAAGTTACTTCATTCTTTGAGACTCAGTTTCCTAATTTGTCAAATGGAACCTACTGTGGCAAGAAAGGAATGGAGACAGGAAGTCAAAAACAGAGACCTATTCTCCTTTAAAATGTTATGATTTACTCGAACCCCTTTATCACTGTGTGGCCAATGCATTCTCTATCAATTTCCCACAGAACATCATGTAACTTGGAAACCCTCAAGACTCAGGCAGTCAGCAGTGGTAGCCAATGGAACTGATAGGAATAGCCAGCACAGTCCATGGTTCCTATTAGAAGCAGCCTTGGAGGATAATGACAAGGTCTCACCAAAGCCCTGAGGAAGTAGGACAAGCAGTCAGCAATCTGCTGCAGCTCAAGCAAGGCAGACACAGGGGGAGCCAGCAAAGACGATTGTTGGCTGGGCTCCTCTGGGAATGCATGTAGAGCCCCATCTGAGAACTCCCAGAAATATTTTGGGCAAAAGAGGGAGCTTTGAAGAACCTTAGTAGATAAGACCAAAAGCCAGAACACCTCAGTTTACATTATCATGGACAGTTGTGGGTATTCAGGTTGTGAGGACTTAGTACATGAAAAAGCATCTTACGGATTGCCTGGCACTTTGTAGGTACTTTATAGGCCCTCTATAGGGATGCAGAAAAGATGACCGGTATTGTTGTCACCAGTATGTTGTCATTATGATTAAAGCTAATCATCACAAAGACATTGTCACATAATCTTCCTTCTACTTGTTTTTTACAAGCATTAGGCTTTACCTTTTCTTCACTGATGTTTACCTCATTCTACATAATACAACCAAAAGGCCAGGCTTCCTTTGCCTACCCACCCATCTATTGACCCCATGTGCTCCCTACTTTATTCTTTCTCCTCTCCCAGACTCCAGTGTTGCAAATCCATCATTTGTTGGATCAAAATCCAACAAAACTTCACTTCACTTAGCCTATAAAACAACTCTCCCAGGGATGCCTGGATGGCTCAGTGGGTTAAGCGTCTGCCTTTATCTCAGGTCATGATCCCAGGGTCCTGGGATTGAGTCCCACATCGAGCTCCTTGCTCAGCAGGGAGCCTGCTTCTCCCTCCGCCTGTTCTTCCTGTTCTGCCTACAGCCCTCCCTGCTTCTGCTCTCTCTCTGACAAATACTGAGAGTTTTCCCCAAATCTTTAAAACTCTGGCAACAATCATTTAATGAGAGCCTCATCAGATCTTCACTTTTCCTGTCTCTTCAGTAAGAAATTGAAGTATTTTATTTACTCCACACATGACCTGCAGGAATCATTGAATTGCTTCATGTTTCTAATGGCCTCTAGTGATAACTTAATAACCAAAAGATAACAAAGTACTAGAGTAACATAATTTTTAAAATCACTCATATTATTTTTATATGTTTGTCCTGGTAACAGTTTGATTATAAGTTACATCATCCAGTTTCATTATATTGTTCACAATTTTTTTTTATTATTTATTTGACAGAGAGAGAGATCACAAGTAGGCAGAGAGGCAGGCAGAGAGAGAGAGAGGAGGAAGCAGGCTCCCTGCTGAGCAGAGAGCCCGATGCAGGGCTTGATCCCAGGACCTGGGATCACGACCTGAGCTGAAGGCAGAGGCCTTAACCCACTGAGCCACCCAGGCACCCCAATTGTTCACAATTTTAAAATATTTATCAACTTGGTCATCTTCTACAAGTTCTCCAAAGCAAAGAACAATTACATTTTATTTTTGAAATGTTTTGAAACAAATTAAGAAAAAAATGAGTTATTTCACAATGTTTACAGAATCTCTTAAAATTATTTGGCTATTAGGCCTATATAAATTTGACAGAAATAGAGTCAATATATTTTTCCATCACGAGTGATCTTTGCTTTATGTACAAAACCCAAAAGACTTCACCAAAAAATTGCTAGAACTGATACCAGAATTCAGCAAAGTCACAGGATATAAAATCAATGCGCAGAGATCAGTTGCATTTCTATACAGTAACAATGAAGCAGAAGAAAGAGAAATCAAGGAATCGGTCCCATTTACAACTGTACCATAAGATACCTAGGAATAAACCTAACCAAAACTCTGAAAGCTATAGATATGAAGAAATTGAGGAAGATACAAAGAAATGGAAAAGCATTCCATGCTCATGGAATGGAAAAACAAATATTGTTAAAATGTCTATGCTACCCAGGCACATGGGTGGCTCAGTAGGTTAAGCAGCCTTTGGCTCAGGTCATGATTTCAGGGTCCTGGAATTGAGCCCCACATCAGGCTCCCTGTTCAGCAGGGAGTCTGCTTCTCCTTTTGCCCCTTCCCCCTCAACTCATACTCTCTTGTGCATGCTCTCTCTCGCTCGCAAATAAATCTTTAAAACAAGACAAAAAATGTCTATGCTACCCAAAGCAATCTACACATTCAATGCAATCCCTTTCAAAATACCACCTACATTTTTCACAGAGCTGGAACAAACAATCCTAAAATTTGTATGGAAACAGAAAACACCCCAAATAGCCAGAGGAATGTTGAAAAAGAAAACCAAAGCTGGAGGCATCACAATTCCAGACTTCAAGCTATATTACAAAGCTGTAATCATCAAGACACTATGATACCTGAACAAAAACAAACACATAGGTCAATGGAACAGAATAGAGATCCCAGAAATGGATCCTCAGCTCTATGGTGGTCAACTAATCTTCAACAAAGCAGGAAGAATATCCAATAGAAAAATGTCTCATCAACAAATGGTGTTGGGAAGTTGGGAAAATTGGACAGTCACATGCAGAAGAATGAGACTGGACCACTTTCTCACACCATACACAAAAATTAACTCAAAATGGATCAAAGTCCTAAAGGTGAGACAGGAATCCATTGAACTCCCAGAGGAGAACACAGGCAGCAACGTCTTCACCCTTGGCCACAACCACTTCTTGCTAGACATGTCTCCAAAGGCAAGGGAAATGAAAGCAAAAATGAACTTTTGGGACTTCATTGAGATAAAAAGTTTCTGGGAGTGCCTAGGTGTCTCAGTTGGTTAAGCAGCTGCCTTCAGCTTGAGTCATGATCCCCGGGTCCTGGGATCAAGTCCCACATCAGGCTCCCTGATCAGTGGGGAGCCTGCTTCTCCCTCTACCTCTTCCTGCCTCTCTACCTACTTGTGCTCTTTCTCTGTCAAATAAATAAGCAAAATCTTTTTTTTTTTTTTAACATAAAAACCTTCTGCACAACAAAGGAAACAATCAACAAAACTAAAAGGCAACCTACCGAATGGGAGATTTTTGCAAAAGTCTTACCAGATAAAGAGCTAGTATCTAAAGTCTATAAAGAACTTAATAAATTCAACACCCAAAAAACAAAAAATCCAGTCAAGAAATGGGCAGAAGATATGAACAGACATTTCTCCTAAGAAGACATACAAATGGACAACAGACACATGAAAAAATGCTCAACATCTCTCAGCATCAGGGAAATACAAATCCAAACCACAATGAGATACCACCTCATGCTAGTCAGAATGGCTAAAATTAACAACTCAGGAAACAGCAGATGTTGGAAATGTTGTGGAGAAAGAGGAACACTCTTACACTATTGGTGGAAATGCCAACTGGTGTAGCCAGTCTGGAAAACAGTACGGAGGTTCCTCAAAAGTTGAAAATAGAGCTACCTTATTTATGACCCAGCAATTGCGCTACTAGGTATTATCCAAAGGATATAAACATAGTGATTCAAAAGAGCACATGTATCCCCAATGTTTAGAGCAGCAATGTTAACTAACAATTGCCAAAATATGGAAAGACCCTAAATGTCCATCAACAGATGAATGGATAAAGATGTGGTATACATATATAATGGAATATTACTCAGCCATTGAAAGGATTAAAGTTGGTCATTTACAATGACGTGGATGGAACTATAAGGTATTATGCTCAACAAAATAAGTCAATCAGAGAAAGACAAATACCATGTGGAATTTAAGAAACAAAACAGAGGCACATAGGGTAAGGAAAGGAAAAATAAAATAAGAGGAAAACAGAGAGGGAAGCAGACCATAAGAGACTCTTAATTAGAAGGAACAAACAGGGTTGCTGGAGGGGAAGTGGGTGAGGGATGGGGTAACGGGGTGAAGGGCATTGAGGAGGGCACATGATGTAATGAGCACTGGATGTTATATGCAACTGATGAATCACTGAATTCTAACTCTGAAACCAATATTACAGTGTATGCTAATTAAATTAAATAAAAAAAATTTTTTTTTAGAAAGAGTGACCTTTATACCAAACAGGTAAAGTGAGACATTTGAAAGAAGAACTATAATGCCACGTGCACAAAAACAGAAGAAGAAAGGGGGTTGTTCTTAACGCTAGATTTAGTTCATTAGGTTCTAGGACATCCCTTGACCTCCAGACTCTCTGACTACTCTTGACAACCTGATCTCCTAAGAAGCCAAGAGGCACTATAGAGGATCTGAGAAGTGGACTGCAGCAGGGAATTTGTGTTTACTGGAAATCATCATGGCTTCAGGTCTCTTATTTTTGGTCCTCAGAATCTAATCAATTTCATAGGACATCAAATACATAAATATACATGCCATCTATAGGTAGCATATACAAATTTGACAATTTTTCTAGAAACCATCCTAGGTAGTGGAAGATCACATCAATAGTTGAAAAGTAGAACATTTTAAAGGCAGCATATGGGGGCACCTGGGTGACTCAGTGGGTTAAAGCCTCTGCCTTCAGCTCAGGTCATGATCCCAGGGTCCTGGGATCGAGCCCCACATCGGGCTCCCTGCTCAGCAGGGAGCCTACTTCCTCCTCTCTCTCTCTCTCTCTCTCTGCCTGCCTCTCTGCCTACTTGTGATCTCTGTCAAATAAATAAATAAAATCTTAAAAAAAAAATAAAGGCAGCATATGTTTTTATTTTACTCATGGATAATTAAAAACTCTAAAAATGTTGGTATGAAACATAGAACAGCAGATGATTTGAGATTCTCTTTGCCACTACAAATTGAATGGGCACAAAGATTAATGAAGCCACAGTGATATATGTGAATATTGAAACAAAGTGGAAATGGCTAAATAGTATACCTTTATTTATTTATATTGAAATTATTATTTTTTATATCAAAGTAATTGTTGACTTACATAGTCCTAGAATTTTTTTTTTTAAGATTTTATTTATTTATTTGACAGACAGAGATCACAAGTAGGCAGAGAGGCAGGCAGAGAGAGAGGAAGGGAAGCAGGCTCCCTGCTGAGCGGAGAGCCCGATGCGGGACTCGATCCCAAGACCCTGAGATCATGACCTGAGCCGAAGGCAGCGGCTTAACCCACTGAGCCACCCAGGCGCCCTACATAGTCCTAGAATTAAAAACAAAGACTCTTTTCGATCTCAGACTCGATGATTTTGTTGATTTCATTATATCAGGAGAAGTCTTGATAACTAAGGCTTTTGGTGTCTCTAGCTTAGCTATAAATGAGAACATTTTAGCAGGCTTATACAAGCTAGAAAGAGGGTGACCATGTAATTTTATCATCTAAGCCATGACAGTTTTGAGAAAGGAGCACTCATCAGATGATACATAAGAAAATGAAGCCTAAAGTCAGAATGTCCCAGGCAAACCAGTGTGGATGCTCCTTCTAGTCTAGCTAGAGGCAAATCCTGTCTCCCATCTCAGCCTTCTATAGGCATTTCTCAGTTTCAGCCTGTCCCACCCCACGTCACTAAGGTAGTATTGAGGGAGAAGTCCATTTTTGATCCCTACCCTAATTTCCCCCCAATTCAAAGAGGCTGGCTTCATCTTCTCTTAGAGAGATTTCTGCATCAGTAACATTCAGCACTGCATGTCCAGCATCAATAAATCAAAAGAATATCAAAATTACACACAACATATCTGTCAACTGGAGAAAAGATAAAAGACTTTCAAAGACTAAAGACAAAAGAGATTGTAGGTTATTGCCTGATGACGCTGTTTAAAATGTGATGGCATAATCTCTATGAAGTATTAATAGATTATTTTTCCTTGACATTTTCCCAACTTTTAGCATTCCCCTCCTTCATTGCCTTAGAGAAGGGGTGTTACAGAAGAAAGCAGATTTTTAAAAAGAACCTCTTCCTAGCTTTTGAGTTTCAAAACCTAGGCCCTGAGGAAAACTGAACAGACTCTGGCAGTTTTTTGAAAAGAAAAAGAAAAAGAAGAAAGGAAACAAAGATAAAACCTGGCTTCAGGCCTGGAAGGTAGGAAAGGAGACTCTGAAGAGGGAAGCAATAAGAGCTTAAAAGCTTGGGATCCTTGAGAAAAAGGGCATTTGCACTTCCTCATTCCATCCCTTAGGTTGAAATGAGACCTGCTGGAGTTACAGAATTCTGGAAAGGTTTTGGAGAGTCAAGAATAGACATAAAGTTCTGCAAGTGGCAAGACACGGAGAAGAACAATCACCATAGACAACCTCACCCTCCTGCCCCAATGTGGTGCAGAAACTGTGGAATGCCTTGTGTGTGCTCAAAAGGTCACAGAAGTGACGATTGACCCCAACACCTTACAGAATTTTCCACTACCCAGCATATCATGGGAGCACCTGACAGAGAAGCAGAGTAAGTGCTACTACCCAAGAAGCGGGGCCTGGAACCCAAAGGGCTATAAGAATGAGCTTGAGAAGTGAGTCAACACACAGCCTGCATGGATCACAGACTGAAGACCCAATGAGGTGATGGTAGCTCCAAAGGATATCAGTTTGGCCAGATAACATCAAGGATGTAATGTCTAAGCCCAACCTCACACCCTAGGCCTAGAACCTAAGTACAACCTTGGGAAAGGGGAGGGGCAACCCCTATTTAAATGAATTACGTGTTTGCCATTCAAGGAGAAGACTCAAAACAGAACTTAAATTGAGCTAGAGAAAAGAAAGATGTTTCTATTTCTTGCACATCTGTATTTATGGATGAGGTTTGAACCCACTACCTATAGAGAAGGACATGCAAGATCACAGAATCATAGTGCAATCTACTCAAAAAGAGCAATGGAGGAAGAATATAAACCAGATCAGCCTTGAGTCTAGACCTCCTTTACTCACCCAGTGAATTAAAATAACTCCCCTCCCCCCCCAACTCCTTTTTTTTTTAAACTAATTTATTTATTTCAGAGAGAAAGCATGCATGAGCACAAACAAGAAGAGGGAAAGAGGGAGAAAGAGAGAAAGATAGAATCTTCAAGCAGACTCCCCATTGAGCATGGGGCCCAACACGGGACTCAATCCCAGGACCCTGAGATCGTGACCTGAGCTGAAACCAAGAGTCAGATGCTTAACCTGAGCCACCCAGGTACCCCTCTTCCACTCCTTTAAAACCCAGATTAATACACTTGTTAATACACTCCAGTACCAAGTCCTTTCCATTCTGCTTCCTTGACATCATCCCCTTCTTTCTATTTCCACTGCCATCTCCTTAGCCCAGGCCCTCATCATTTCTCTTTTGCACCAAGATATTAATAACAACAACAACTACAAGCTAACATTTATTTGGGCATTATGTGGCAGACATTGTACTATATGCTATATCTCTATTACTTCTTTCAACAGTCGTATCACTTTTTCAAAGTAGGATCTATCTTCATTCCCATTTTGCAGATGAGAAAACTGAGGCACAAAGAAGTTAAGTAAGTTATCCACAGCCATACAACTAGAAAATGATGAAGCCAGGCAATCCAGCCCAGGTTTAAATCACTGTACCACACACCTCCCCCCTTTTTTAGTTTCCTCACTATTCTGCATCGGTGTGTCTCCCTTCCACATTATTACTAGTAATCTTTTGAAACCATAAATCTGAACAGATTATATCTTAAATAAAATCTTTTAATGACTACCCATTGCTTTTAGCATAAAATTAAACTTTTTAGGAAAACGTACAAGAGCTGACATGATTCAGTCCCTGCCTACTTGTCCACTCCATCCCATAGCTGTGTTTCCCTGCCAGTAAAAAAACTAGTTACAATTATTCCCCACCCCGAATGAATGGACAAGACACCCCCTTCACACACACTTACTCCAATTCCTATTTATTCCTTTTAAGCATCCACTTATGTGCCTCCTGGTTTTAGAAGCACCTTTTATCATCCTATCCTAAATATATAGTATTAAATTCTAATCAGTAACTTTTTTCTCTGATCAGTGATTTTCTATGTTTGGTTTTTTTTGCTACCTGCACTGTAAGTATCCTAAGTTCAAGTCAATATTTTTACTGTTTAAACTGGACCAGAATGTCGGAGGTATCCAATACAATTATTAAATGAAATAATCAATCAGAATATCTTTCATATCCTCATCTTTTCTGCCTATCTCAATAACAATTTCACAAATATAAATTGTGCACCTGCTAATTGCCAGGCACTTTGACATATACATTTAAGTTCAATTTTCCCAGCAATAGTGTAAGATAGATGTTATCATTCCAGTTTCAAAGACTAAGAAAACTAAAGCTAAGAGATATGTACATATAGAATAGGATGCAAGGGACTCCTGTCCGGCTTAGTTGGTGGAGCATGAGACTCTTGGTCTTGGGGTTGTAAGTTTGAGCCCCACGTTGGGCATAGAGATTACTTTTTAGAAAAAGAATAGAATGCAATAATAACATAATATTTGGAGGATATTTTGAGAATTAAATATAACACAAGTAAGTACCAAGTACCAGATCCTGAACATAGGAGTAACTCAATGACTGGTAATTCTTAGAATTTTTTATCAGTGGTAAATGCCAAGGTTTATTAGTGTCTCCTAATTAAGTCAGTGCTGCTCTAGATCTACCACAGCTGCTCATAACTTAAAATTAAAGTTTCATCTTCCTCTCTGAAGGCTATTGGCTATTACATCCTTTCCTTGGTGTTCATTCTAATTCTTGGTGCTATCCTCAGTTCCCACAAGGTCCACATGTCTCATTTTGAGAGATCATTCCACAATATGAGACACAGCTCCCCTCTAGAGACTTCTTGACCTCGCTTTGGGGAATACATTCTTACATTTTTCCCAGCATTTTAAAACAATTTCCGTCCTGGCTTTAAAAAACTGACTGCTGCCCGCTTCTTGTCATTTGGGAGTTGATAAGTTGCAGCCTTGCCTAAGCACAGTCAAACTAGTACAGCTAGGGAATGCTGGGAGAGAACCAGCTGGCTCTTCTCAGATGAACGATGCAAGACCCTCAAATGTCGGATTCACTTTCCAGCCCCTCTCACTGGCACCTGGAAATGTTCTTCCTCTAATGCTAATGGAGTACCATGTAATATTTCCTTCCCATGGTGGAGTGGGGTTGACTCTGCCCACCACAAATGAGCTGTCCCTTCTAGCATGGCAGTCCCAAACATGCCCAACACTGGCGGCCTGAGCTCCTCCTGACACTCCCTAGATATTATGGTGAGAAGGGAGGTGGAGAGGAAAACAATCCAAATAAAAACCACAAGGGATCCCACACCAGCTCATACTCACTCAGAAAAGAATATCTAAATGTGAAGATCGTAGTGTTAGAGGAAAGCACCTCAAAGCCAATTAGTTCACTGGTGATTAAACTTCTTTAGATGTGGGTGAATTCAGGAAAAATGAAAATGTTTACAGGTGTGGAAGGAATGGATTTTTGCAATTTAACCAACACTTTTTACCCCAAATTTCCTTATACCTTGTAACCCTCTCTTCACTCACGTGGCCAGTAAAATATGAGGCATGCATTGCCTCAAAGAAAAGATGACACAGCAGGTCACAGATAATAATCTTGGTTTAGGAGTTTCAAAAGCCTAGGCCTAGGTTTAATAACAATATTGTGTCAAACTAAGCATTTTACATGTTTTCTCTTCTTTAATCCCCACGGTGATCCTATTATATGGTATAGACAGAATAATGGCCCCTCAAAGTTCTCCACAGATCTTGGAATATGTTAATGCAGCTGAGATTTAGTTAAGGATTTTGAGATGGGGACATTAGCCTGGGTTATTCAGGTGGATCCAATGTAATCACAAGGGTCCATATAAAAGAGGGGGGGGGGTTGGGAAGGAGGGAAGTTCAAGTAATCACTCATACCAGCCAGGATCAGGGAATGTTTGATGACTTTTCTGATTTGGACAAGGTTCGTATTTTGTTCTGGCTTGAGTATGGAGGGTCTCGTTTTTACCTTGATCCATCCCAGTTGCAGAGTAGCCTTGACTGATGCTGCTGTTTTATGAAATTGTTTATGTTCAACAGGGAAAAGCAGTGCTTCCCCAATAGCACCAGGCTAGCTCTCAGACCACAGGCCCCATCTTTCTTTCTCATTTTTCATACAGTTTGTATAATCACCTATTTGATGTTCCATTCCTTATTTTCCTTCTGTTGGATATGTAAGTTGTTTCCAGATTAGTAAAACTGGAAATTTAGGCCTCAAGTAGGGAGTTTGGTTCTTGCGATTCGTGTCAAGAAAATGAAAGACCAGTCACACATGGGAGACAATATTTGCGAATAAAATAAAGACCTTGTATATATAAAATACATAAAGAACTCTTAAAACTCAATTATAAGAAACCAACTTAATTTTTAAAAATGAAAAGATTTGAATACTTTTCAAAAGCAGATACACATTTGGCATAAAACACAGGTAAATATGCTCAGTATCACTAGTTATTAGGGAAATGCACAATGAGATACTACTATATACTTAACAGAATGGCTAAAATGAAAAAGACTAACCATACCAAGTGTTGGCAAGAATGTAGCAGAACTAGAACTCTCATATGCAGCTAGTAGCACTTAAAGAGTACAGCGACTTTGGAAAACAGGCTGGCAATTTCTTTCAAAGTTAAATGTATACCCACCATGTTATCCAGCCATTCTACTCATAGGTATTTACCCAAGAGAAACAAATATATGTCCCTACAAAGACTTGCATATAAAATGAACATCGCCGTTTTATTTGTAATAGCCAAAAACTAGAAATCACCCATTCGTCCATCAATGTGTTAATGGATATGCAAATGTGGTACATCCATTCAATGGCATGCTACTAATAATAAGGGATAATACTCGGTAATAAAAAGGAATGAACTTTTGATGTATACAACATGAATTTCAAAATAATTACACTAGATGAAAGAAACCAGACCAAAAAAAGTACATCTATTTGATCCTATTTACATAAAACTCAGAAAATGCAATGAATCTGTAGTGAAAGAAAGCACATCAGTTGTTGGTGGGGAGTGGGAAGGAGCAGGAGTGAGTGAAGCCAAAGGGGCTAGAGAAGCTTCTGGAGGTAATGGAGAGGTTCACTACCTTGTTTGTAGTGATGGCCTTACAGGACATACATATGTCAAAACTCATCAAATTATATACTTTACATACATACAATTTATAGTATGTCATTATATCTCAACAAAACTGTTTTATCTTTTTTCAAGATTTAGAGAGAAAAAGAGCATGTACACAAATAGGGGAAGGATCAGAGGGAGAAAGAGAGAGAATCCTGAAGCAGACTCCACACTGAGCATGGAGCCTGATGCAGTGCTCAACCCCAGGACCCCAAGATCATGACCCAAGCTGAAACCAACAGTCAGCTGCTCAACCTACTGTGCCACCCAGGTACCCTTCAACAAAACTGTTTTAAAAAGCAGGGGGAGGGACGCCTGGGTGGCTCAGTGCATTAAGCCGCTGCCTTCGGCTCAGGTCATGATCCCAGCGTCCTGGGATCGAGTCCCACATCGGGCTCCTTGCTCAGCAGGGAGCCTGCTTCTCCCTCTGCCTCTGCCTGCCACTCTATCTGCTTGTGCTCACTCTCGCGCTCTCTCTCTCTCTCTCTCTCTCTGACAAATAAATAAATAAAATCTTTAAAAAAAATAAAAAATTAAAAGCAGGGGGCAAGTAAGGATGGGCTTCAATGAAAGCAGTGATTGTATTCACAAATCCTATTTCTTTCCCTTTCTCCACTGTACTTTCTGGCCTGGAAAACAGAGCTCTCTCCATTGACAGGGAATTTCCGAAGAGACTCAGACCTGAAATTCACCCAAATTGCATATGCACGGGTCATGTGGTTACTTTTCTAACAATCACCAGACCTGGAAACAGAATGTAGCTATCAGGGCCCACTGCTGGGGGTGGGGTCATAAATCTTTTCTGATGATTTTCTTGTAAGAATCTTGGAAGTAGGATTACTGTGGGGGAAGGTACCAAAAAATTTAAGGCTTAACATCCTGGAGGAAAAAGAAAATAAAAGCACACCCCAAGAGGTAATTGAGGATGGTTTAATAAAGGATGATTTACAAAGGGGTAAGAATTAAGGGCTGATGAAACCCCTGGGGACTGACAAGAGCAAGAAGAGTGGGGTGAGGAGCGGGGAAGCTTTTGCATCTTCCAGACCCAAAGGGCGAAAGGAGAGCTGTTCTTGAAACACGTGAGAATGGGAGAGGAAATATGGGGGTAGGGCGAAGGCCTTAGGTAGGGAAGACAGTCCCAACCACATGGGGCCTGGTAGGGAAAGAGCTGGAGAAATAAAACCCCAACCTCTCTCCTGGTGCTCCTCCCCTCTCGCTTCCCAGTTCCCCAGCCTCACCGAGACTCCACTAGGTGATGTGGCCCAGTCAGTAAAGATCAGCCACCCAGGGCAGAGAACAGAATGAGGAAGGATAGACAGTGGATGTAGAGAGAATATCCAATACAGCACTTCTGGCTAAATTGCTTTCCACAAAGCTACTATTTAAAAATTGGCATTTGCCTTTCTTAAAATACTCCTGGGAGGTGATTAATGATGGACTTCCATGCCCTGCTAAGAAACAGCCTCCTGTCCAACCCTTGCCCCCACATTGTTTGCTGAGTATGTTTGATATTGTCCTACAACTGAAATTCTCTATGAGGCAGGACAGCAGAGCATCTGACAGAGCCAACAGGGAATGGCTTTTTAAAGGAGTTTTTAAAGGAGCTCCAGTGGCTCAAACCACCTTAATTCCAAAGTCCAGATGCTCTCTTTCTCAAGGCTCCTCACACTTCCCAAATTCATGAGCTGAACAGTTCCAACTGGATAAAACTATAATATATCAGGGCACCTGGCTGGCTCAGTCGGTAGAGCATACAACTCTTGATCTCGGGGTTGAAAATTTGAGCCCCATGTTGGGTGTAGAGATTATTAAAAAAAAAAAAAACACCTTAAAAATATATGCATACATGTATACATACATATGTTTGTGTATGTGTGTGTATATGTGTGTGTGTGTGTGTGTGTGTGTGTGTGTATCAGTCCCCTTACTTTATCGTTAAAGGAAGTTGCCACAGAATAAAAGAAGATAGGACATTCCACTTGAGAATGAGCCATATTAGGAAAAAGGAAAAGGAAAGCAACTGAGAAAAGATTGTGACTTCCATGTACAACAGAGAGGAATTCCTTTCATTTCCAAGGTTTGGTGTCTATTATAAAGTTATGTTGGTTGTGGTTTTTATTGGAGTAGCAGAGAGGACCACTGAAGCAGTGACCTTCTCTAGACCAGGCTTGTCCGGTTGTGTCTGCAAATCGCTCAGGCCAAATCCTATCAAATGTGGGGTATGGAGCCTACTGGTAAAGAATTCATCCTACATAAGGGAGGGTTTCTCAAACTTCAATGTACATAGGAATCATGTAGGATCGTTTAAAAATGCAGATTCTGAGGGGCACCTGGGTGGTTCATTCAGTTAAGTGTCTGCCTGTCCCAGGGTCCTGGGGTCAGGCTGCATGTCAGGCTTCCCTGCTTCTCCCTCTCCCTCTGCAGTACCCACCTGCCCCCAGCCATGTTCTCTCTTGCTCTCTCTAATAAATAAAATCTTTTTTTTTTTTAAGATTTTATTTATTTGATAGAGAGAGACACAGTGGGAGAGGGAACACAAACAGGGGAAATGTGAGAGGGAGAAGCAGGCTTCCCACTGAACAGTGAGCCTGATGCAGGGCTTGATCCCAGGACTCTGGGATCATGACCTGAGCCGAAAGCAGACGCTTAACAACTGAGCCACCCAGGCGCCCTTCACATAAATAAAACCTTTTTAAAAACAACATAAAATAAAAATGCAGATTCTGATTCAATAGGTCTGAGGTGGGGCTGGAGACCCTGCCTCCTCACCAGCCCCCAGTTAAAGCTGCTGCTGTTGAGTGATGAGCACATGCTGAATAGGAAGGCTCTAAAACAGGGTTGCTGACTCGAAGACCAAGCCAGCAGCAGATGTGTGATGGAGGCGGATACAACATAACATGTTGGGGACTAGTGGGAACTGCATTGAACTGGGGCATGCACTCTGCCTTCAAGCGTTCAGACAGCAATACTGTGCTCTCCCAACAAAGGCAAGTCTGAAGCCGAATTCCACGCCACCAGTTTCCAGCTGCTGCACAAGGGAAAGCCCAGCAGGCAGGCATGGCCTAGTAGCAAAACCTGAATAATAAACAGGAGGACTCCTTCTTGCTTGCTCAGCATTATTTCAGGCTAGCCCCACCATGGACTCAGGTTTCTCTTGTGGAGAACAGACACTAGAACATTGTATCAAGGTGTTGCATTTAAAACTTTCTAAATGAGGGGTGCCTGGGTGGCTCAGTGTGTTAAAGCCTCTGCCTTCAGCTCAGGTCATGATCCCAGGGTAGTAGAATCAAGCCCCGCATTGAGCTCTCTGCTCAGCAGGGAGCCTGCTTCCCCCTCTCTCTCTGCCTGCTTCTCTGCCTACCTGTGATCTCTGTCTGTCAAATAAGTAAAGAAAATCTTTAAAAAAAAACTTTCTAAAAGACATTTGGGCACAGTCAGTATACAACTGCTCTTTCTCTCCATATAGTAAAACACAAAAGGATCAGAGCAGCATTCTCCCCTAACTGCAGTTAGCTGTTACATTGGCACTTTGAAGCTCCTTCTGGAGTCACAGAGGTGGTGGTTTCAGGTAGATACTGTTATTTTCCGATTCGAAACAGCAGCCGCCATGCCAGGCGAGGTGATGCTGACAGGAAGGGGGGCTGAGGCAGGAGGGAGAAAAGCCACATAGGAACTGAAATGTGTTCATGAGAACCCTGGGAGAACCCCCAGAAATAACAGGATGGTGTAGAATGGGCGGTTTCTGGGAGCTAGGAACCTACATTGGTAGGTGGGACAAGACTCAGCCAAACACAGGTTTCACTAGAAAGCATTTCATTTGTCTTAGATGATCATTTGTACCCCTTTTGTTTTATATTCCATCTTCATTCCCATCTTTTGCAAAAGGCTACACCAGCCCAATTCAATAGAAATATAATGTGGGTCATGTATAAAATTTTAAATGTTCTAGAAGCTATGTTTAAAAAGTAAAAAGGGCACCTGGGTGGCTCAGTCAGGTCTCTGACTTGATTTCGGCTCAGGTCATGATGTCAAGGTCATGAAATCAAGCGTGCTTCAGGCTCTGTTCCGGCCGTAGAATGTGCTTAAGATTTTTGCTCTCCCTCTGGCCCCCCTTCACAATAAGATAAAATTTTGAAGTACAATTTATTTTAGTAATGTATTTAACCCAATATATCAAAAATATTATCATTTCAACGTGTATTCAATGTAAAATTTGAGATTTTTTTCACCTTTTTGTACCAAATCTTTAAAATAAGTGTGTGTTTTATTCTTACAGCACATCTCCAACTCAGACTAGCCACATTTTGCGTGTTCAGTAGCCATAAATGGCTGGGGGCTACCACACTGGGCAGCACAGGATTAGACTATCCTACATCTCTTCATGTAGTTGAAAAGCCTCATTTCACATGCATGTTATTATAGGATGATTTCCACAAAACATTAAATATCATATACTTGTATCCTCGAGTTTACTCTAAAATGCACTATAATATAACTTATATGGTTGTTAATCTATTTCAATAAAAATTCATTCCAGATAATACACTTAGTGGTTCCTGGGTGGCTCAGTCGGGTAAGCAAAAGACGCTTTCAGCTCTGGTCATGATCTCTCGTGAGATGGAGCCCCGCATTGGACTTCATACTGGGTGTGGAACCTGCTTAAGATTCTCTCTCCCTCTTCCTCTGTGCCCCCCACATTCTCTCTCAAAAAAAAAAAAAAAAGTCATATGTTTATTTACTCATCTTCCTCAACTCCAAGTGCTTTAGTGGAGAAAAGAATATTATGGTCTGATCTTGACCAGCCACAAAGCTAAATGTTAACAGCATTAGTTAATGGAACTTAATAAAATTAACACAATTTTGTCTCATTATTTGTACTGTGTTTTTAATTAGAGGTTATTTGAAAATTTAAAAAACTGAAACAAAATACTGTGTAGCTTTAAAGTGTTTTAGAGAGCAATGAGGCATTTTAAAATTACCTACCTACTTTAGGTAGAGAGAATATTGAAGTAGTAGTTTAAATAAGCTGTTCCTAGAGTGATCATAGGCTCTAGTTTTCCAGGAATAATGCCAGTTATATCTGCTGTCCCATCATAATTATTAATGACTCCCCCTTCCACTCTCAAAATTATCCCAGTTTGAAAAATTTTGTATAAAGCATTACTAGCATGTACAACTTATACTTACATATTTTCTCAAAAAACCCCAAAACCTCCTGTATTGAGTTTTCCTATGTAAAATCTTATACTCAGGATAAAGAAAGAACAAAAGGCATTTCTATATATTTTTAACTCTTTATTCCAAAACCATACTCAATAGACTTAATTTACATAGGTGAATTATAGAAAATTGACCCATGGACATAACAGAGCCTCTTTTTTTTTTCTGTGTTTCCTTTTTTTTTTTTTTAAAGATTTTATTTATTTATTTGACAGAGAGAGAGATCACAAGTAGGCAGAGAGACAGACAGAGAGAGATGAGGAGAAGCAGGCTCTCTGCTGAGCAGAGAGCCCGATGCAGGACTCGATCTCAGGCCCCTGGGATCATGACCTGAGCAGAGGCTTAACCCACTGAGCCACCCAGGCACCCTCTGTGTTTCTTTCTTTCTTTTTTTTTTTTTTTTTTAATTTTTTTTATTTGTCAGAAAGAGAGGGAGAGAGAGCGAGCACAGGCAGACAGAATGGCAGGCAGAGGCAGAGGGAGAAGCAGGCTCCCTGCTGAGCAAGGAGCCCGATGCCGGACTCGATCCCAGGACACTGGGATCATGACCTGAGCCGAAGGCAGCTGCTTAACCAACTGAGCCACCCAGGCGTCCCTGTGTTTCTTTTTTTAAAGATTATTTCATTCCTGTAAGATGTTCATTTCTGAACATAGCACTCTTCACAATGTGTTAGTATGCAAGTTTTGCAGAAAAGATGCTATATGGATATAAATTATTCTTCCTGCTACTAAGGTAATATTATTATTTATTTTTAAATAAAAAAGGGAAATACTTGAAGCAACTTTTTTAAAGATTTTATTTATTTATTTGCCAGAGAGAGAAATCAAAAGTAGGCAGAGAGGCAGGAAGAGAGAAGGGGGAAGCAGGCTCCCTGCTGAGCAGACAGCCTGATGCAGGGCTCGATCCCAGGACTCCCAGATCATGACCTGAGCTGAAGGCAGAGGCTTTAACCCATTGAGCCACCCAGGCACCCTCAAAGCAATTTATTTTAAATCACTACAATTCACCTGGAATAATCTGCAACCAGATGGGATAGTCTAATATACTACCAAGATGGGCTTTCAGTTGTCTGGGAAGGCTGCTTCTGCAAATGATTTCTCTCTCTCTCTCCCTCAGATTATATAGAAATCTATTTGATTTTCACAGAGAGCTCTCAGTATGTAGATTTCCAGATTTTCCTTTTTCCTTCTTCATGTATCACTTTATGGATTCTGTACAAATTTTTTGTCAGTGTCAAAGTTTTTGTTTTGTTGTTCTAGTTAGAAGCATATTATTCTGAGATTTATTTAAAAGGAATTTCTTTGAGGTGTCTAGTTGGCTCAGTCAGTGGAGTGTATGGCTCTTGATCTCAGGGTTGTGGTTTCAAGCCTTAAAAATAAAACCCTAAAAAAATAAAAATAAATAAAAGGAGTTTCTTCAAGAGGTGTATGATAATAGTCTTTCTTGGGCTATTGTCTCTATTTACTATTCTAATGTTCTTTAAAGTCTTTTCCAAAGGCAAGCTGCCACTTGTCATTTTTGCTTCTGAAAAAATCAAAGTATAACTTATCCAAACAAATAAAGAAACAAAATATATGAAATCGTGTCTCCCACTAGTATAAGTTTGGACAGGTTTCCTTGCACCCCTCAGATGAAAAAACTGAGGATTCTCTGAGTTTCTCAGCTGTTTCTCACCCTGTGTCTGCCATATCCACTTGGACCCACCTCTGAAGTGTCCCACTGGGACTTAGGGGTAAGGGGACTAACATGAACATGAATTTCATGCTTTCTGCTGTGCAGTAAGTAATCAAGTCCTTTGTCTCTGACCAAGAAATCTCATGTCTTCTGCCAGCATCCATGAAACTATGATAGCCTAACTTGAGGGCTAGCAAGTAGGGTAAAATTTGGATTCTTTACAGTTCTTGACAAAGCACCACTTCAAAAACCCTGTCAGCCGCACACTTTAGCCACTCCTGCTGCAACTTGTTCCAGGTAGATCTCAGCTAATTTTGTGCAGAAGCACTTTGACAGTGCCTTGCTTCAACTTGGGATACATCCCTCTACCTGTCTGCTTTAGGGAACCTCTGATGCCCCTTTGAAGGACACCCAGAAGATCCCACTCAGCGCTCTGGGATGTGCAACCCAGAAGAGAAGAGAAGGTGACCAATGGGGAACAGAAACCAATGGATAGACACTTGTTTCCTCTTTTAACCCCAAGTGGAAAGTTCTGCAGTACATTTCTACAATAAAAGCCCTCTAGGAGGATCATTACAGGCTCATGTACCAATCACCTATAGGGGTAACCAACCCCTCATCATATCCTTGCCTTGCCTTGTTTCATATCCTCTTTCCTGCCCTGTTTGCCTGCTCCCTGGAAACCCACTGTTTAATAAATGTTATTGGTCTTAAGGAGAACCAAAAGATACTCTCTTATATGTCTTGGCTTTAGTAATGATTATTTTCCCATAAGTTAACGTCCAGAATATTTGAAGAGTTATTGTTGCATCAGTGTTGGGACTAAGCTCTTTAGTGTAAAGAGTGTAAGATCCTGGGTTCTAACTGAATACCGATGCTTTTCAGGTGTGTTAAGAAAAATGTTTAGTCCCTCTGTTAATTGCTATTACAGGACTTCCTAATCTCATATTGAAAAAGAGTACATGTAAAATGATAACCACAAAATGGCATGGAAGAGAGAACTAGGTATATCCCATGAACACATTAGTTTTTAGAACTGGCTACTCAGGTTTCACTAAAAAAATTAAATTAGAAAGGCAGGAAAATTAGAATGCTGGTGGTTAAACCAATTTTATAATAAAGTGCTCCCTTTGCTCCAGCAAAATGTAAAGTTTAAGGGAACTTGTCCTACATTTTTCATAGTCATAGTGACTATCCATGGATAAACTGCAGTGGAAATGTGGTGGAAAGAAAGAATTGGCCAGGGGTCTTGCTACAAGGAACTATCTTGTAAAGTTAACTTGCTTTGACAAGTTCCAGATGTACTGCATCTTATCAGAATTATTGAGATGCTGGAGCCTAGCATAGATCATGGAGATGTGACTTCTTGCTTTATAGAAGATGAGTGATTATATAAGCAATTATCTACTTATACCATCTAAAAACAGAATAGGGTTTTTATTTTAATCTTTTTTTGGTAAGACTGCTGTTTATTTGGGATATTGTGCTTTATACTCACATGTAAGAAGGCACTGATTATTTTAATTCCTGAGCCTTTGTTTTTCCTTTTCTTTTATTTTCTGGTTGCCATGCTCAGCCACTTTCTCAGCATGTTGCTCACTATCTTCAGCAATGGCTAGTAGGCAAGGGATCCTCTTCAGCTCCCTACAGCATATTCTGAGATCACTCTTACCCTTTTTGAAGAACTACTATGTTTCCAAAGAGGTGCCATAAAAATAATTTTTTAAAAGTTCATGATGTAACTTATTTTAAAGACTTTATATTTTTGAGAGACAGCGAGAGCGCACATGTGCAAGTGAGCAGGAAGTGGGGAGGGCAGCAGAGGGAGAGGGAGCAGGGAGCCCAACACAAGGCTCAGTCCCAGGACCCTGAGATCAGGATCAGAGCTGAAGGCAGACGCTGAACTGACTGAGCCACCCAGATGTAACTTATTTTAAATCACTCCAAATTTTAAGACACATGTGTTACTCTATCCTTTTCATGTGGTTAAGGGGAGAAAATGTATTAGAACCTTGAGTAACGATGTAGTAGGACTTAAAACTGTTAAGAAAGATTATAATCACTGCTATTGAAGGATGTTGAAGTCATTTTACTGGCTTTCCCACAATTCCCAGCGATGCAAACACAGGAAGAAAAGACTCAGTGGAATCTTCTACCTTCACTTCAAAAAGGCACTGAGCATTTGCTGGCTTCTCCACCCCCCTGTCAACATTCAACACCCAAGTCACTGTCCATCCATAGTTACGCTGTGAACATTCAATGTATGGATTCCCACCATATAACCTCTATCTCTGCCTTTTGTATTTTTCTCACATGGAAAGGGTACACGGAGGCTCTCCTGTCAAGAAAAAGAAGCTACCATTAGAAAATACTAGGCATAAATCTTGGGGCGCCTGGGTGGCTCAGTGGGTTAAGCCGCTGCCTTCGGCTCAGGTCATGATCTCAGGGTCCTGGGATTGAGTCCCACTTCGGGCTCTCTGCTCAGCGGGGAGCCTGCTTCCCTCTCTCTCTCTCTGCCTGCCTCTCCGTCTACTTGTGATCTCTCTCTGTCAAATAAATAAATAAAATCTTTAAAAAAAAAAAAAAAGAAAATACTAGGCATAAATCTTAACTGTTGTAATTAACAACACTAAAGTAAGTATTTGCGTCCTTTTTTTCCCCTACATTAGTTGATTTAATGTATGGTAAAAATTTGTCCTGCACTCCTTAGTGACAGTTGTTTAATTTGTATATCCATGCTACAAAACAAGCTGCTTTTCTGATAATCCAGGAGTTGACAAACTTTTTTCATAGTAAATATTTTAGGTTTTGTGAGCCACTCAGCTCTGTGGCAACTACTCAACCCTGCCATGGTAAGGCAAAAGTAGCCACAGACAATACATAAACAAATGAGTGTGGCTGTGTAACAATAAAACTTTATTTATGGACACTGAAATTTGTTTTTTTTTAAGATTTTATTTATTCATTTGACAGACAGAGATCACAAGTAGGCAGAGCAGCAGGCAGAGAGAGAGAGGGAGAAGCAGGCTCCCCACTGAGCCGAGAGCCCGATGCGAGGCTCAATCCCAGGACCCTGAGATCATGACCTGAGCTGAAGGCAGAGGCTTAACCCACTGAGCCACCCAGGCACCCCTGAAATTTGTTTTTTATATAATTTCATGTGTCACAAAATATTATTTAAATTTTTTCTCAATAATTTAAAGATGTAAAAATACATTCTTGCTACGTGTACAAAAACGGGCGGCAAACTAGATTTGGCACAAAGATATAATTCATAGAACACTGATGCTCTGATATCAGACTTATTAAAGTTTATCATTGTGTTTAAAGCTTAAGAGTGAATTCTGCTTGTGGCTCCATTTTAGATTACATTTTAGCACTTTGGGGGAGGGGCAGGGATTTACAACCTAACTGTAAAATTCTTTTTTGGGATAAAATTTGGTATTTAAAACCTAAAGCAAAGAAAAAAATTATTCTGCCTCTGAAAAATCACTAACACTGAACCCCAGTTGACATTACTGTATTCAACTATATCTTGAAAAACTATTTTAAAATGAATGGGTGTTTACCCCTTTGAGTTTTTTTAGATAAAACTTGACTAATTATAATCTTATTTTGTAGTTTTAAAACATACAGGGATATTATAAGTTCTGTACAGTATTGATATATCATTTTAAGAATTACTCTCTAGTGTATTTCTTTTCCAGCAAAAGGACACCAAGGCAAAGGCCCTGAACTTGGATTTTCTAGGGATTTTTCAAAACGTAAATCATCTTTAAAGATAACAAGCAATTTGGAAGTCAAATCATTATGACTTCACTGGAGTGAATATTCTTCCCATTAATGGCTAAACTGAAATTGTCAGCCTACTTTTAGAGTGGTACCAGATGCTAGGGTTTCAGTGTCTGGAGATGAAACTTGAGACATCACAGGATTTGTTCCTTGACCTCCCAGCCCTACTAATATTTTACTTTACAGTGGAGGCCAGTGAATTAAAATAGAAACAAAACAAAATGAAACTCAACTTTCACAAGTTTACATTTAAATTTCAAAAATATGAATTTGGTCCTATGATTCTCCGAATTTAGTAATAGTGACAAGATTTATTCCAGAGTGTTTGAAATCTATGTTCTAAGGGGAAGAATATGGTTTTATTCTTTGTATGCCGCAGTCACCTTCAAGTACAGCATGTTTATTTTATCCTATAAATATTTTTTCTTCCTTGTTAGATTTCCAGATATTTCTTACAGAGCTTCCCATTCTTCATATTTTTATTTTTATTTATTTATTTTTTAAGATTTTATTTTTTTTAAGCAATGTCTACCTCCAACATGGGGCTCAAACTCACGACCTCAAGCTCAAGAGTCATACATTCCTCTGAGGCAGCCAGGCACCTCTTAATATTTTTAATTTTGAAACTGGGTTACAACTACCCACAGGTTACAACTAACCACAAAGCTGGACAGATGAACAGACAGACAAGACAACAAGATAGATATACTAAACAGCTTTGCTTCCTTTAAAAAAGAAAACAAACAGACAAAAAACCTAATCCTAAGAGAATTATATCTCTTTAAATTATGCCACAAAATAATAAGACAAAAATCAGTATAGTCTTTCTAATATGAAGTATGGAATTATTTGTACTCTCAAGTTGAATTTAAAATTAACTTAACCTGAGCCATTTATGTGCTAGCTATGTTGAACAAAACTTTTTTTTTTTTTTTTTAAGTGGGGAGAGAGAAGGGGAGGGAGGAGCAGAGGGAGAGAGAAAATCTTAAGCAGGCTCCACACCCTCCAAGCAGCCCCGCACCAGGCTTGATCTCATGACCTGAGTGGAAATCGAGCCTGTTGTTTAACCAGCTGAGCCACCCAGATGCCCTGAACAATACTTTTTTAAAAATATAGTTGAGGTCTCGGTGTCTGGGTGGCTCAGTTGGTTGAGACTTTGATTCTTGAATGCGGCTTGTCATTATCTCAGGGTGGTGAGGCTGAGCCCCACGTCTCCCTCTGACCCTCCCTGGCTCATGAGTCTGTTCTCTCTCTCTCTCTCTCTCTCAAAAAAAAAAAAAAAAAAATAAATAAATCAATAAAACCTTTAAATATATACATATATATTTACATTTATATTTTTATATTTATATAGTTGACATCTACTGGAAAGACTGAATATCCACATTTGAAAGAATGAAGTTGAGCTTTTATCTAAAACTATATACAAAAATTAATTCAATTGGACCAAAATCCTAAACATAAGAGCTAAAACTCCTAAGTCTCTTAGGAGAAAACAAAGGCATATCTTCACAACATTAGATTTGGCAATGATTTCTTGGATATGACAGCAAAGGCACAGTCAACAAAAGAAAAAATAGCCTAATTAGATTTTATGAAAATGAAAAAATTTTGTGCATCAAAAGACACTATCCACAGAGTAATAAGGCAACCCACAGAATAGGAGAAAATATTTGTAAGTCATATAGCTGATAAAGGATTAACATCCAGAATTTATAGAGAATACCCAAAATTCAACAACAAAATCCAATTCAAAAAATGGGCAAAGGACATGAATAGACATTTCTTCAAAGAATAAATACAAGTGATCAACAAGCACTTGAAAAGATGCTCAACTTCACTAATCATTAGGGAAATGCAAGTCAAAACCCAATGAGTTACAAACTCATACCCACTAGAACGGCTCCTATTTCAAAACAAAACAAAACAGAAAATGACACGTGTTGTGAGAATGAAGAAAAATTAGAACCCTTGTGCACTGTTGATTGGAATGTAAAATGGGACAGCTGCTGTGGAAAACTGTATAGCAGTTACTCAAAAAATTAAAAATAGAATTACCATATAATCTAGTAATTCCACTTCTGGGTATATACCTCAAAGAATTGAAACGAGGTCTCTAAGAGATACTTGGATACCCACATTCATACTAGCATTATTCACAATAACTAAAATGTAGAAGAAATCTAAGTGTCCACCAATGGATGAATGAATAATCAAAATGTGGTGTAGGCACACAATCAAATATTACTCAACCGAAAGAAAATTCTGACCCATGACACAACATGGATAAACCTTGAGAATATTAAGTAAAGTGGAATAAGTTGGGCACAAAAAGACAAACACTGAATGATTCCGCTTATACATGATATCTAAAATAGTCAAATTCATAAAGACAGAAAATAGAATGAAGATTGCCAGGAGCTGGGGGAGGTGAGGAATGGTGACTTACTGTTTCATGAGTGTAGAGTTATAGTTTTGTAGAATGAAGAGTTCTGAAGGTGGATAGCGATGTTGCTCGGTGACAATAGGAATGTACTTAATACCACTGAACTGCACACTTAAAAATGGGTAAGATGGTTAAGATCTTTGGGTATTTCACTGCAATAAAAACGTTTTTAAAAAATACAGTTGACGACTAAAATACATCAACACCTTTGTAGCTGAAGAATCCTAAATTCCAATTCCAGCTCTATCACCTACTGACAGCAATTGAGCTGTTTCTAAAGCTCATTCTCCTGGTCCATAAAATAGGTTCAATAATTAAAGAATTAATAAGATAACATATGTAAGTTCTTAATTCAGTACTTATGACAGCACTCATTATATCAATCATATCAATAATTCAAGCATTCAGAAAATGCGATTGAGAAGCAATTCTTGGAGGTTTCCCTTAATGCACTGTTATTGAACTTTCTTAATTTCTTTTTTTAAAGAGATATTTATTTATTCATTTATTTATTTATTTATTTATTTGGTGGGGTGCATGAGCAGGGGGAGAGGCAGAGGGAGAAGGAAAGAATCTCAAGCAGACTCTTCAGACTGAGCACACAGCCCCACTCAGGGCTTGATCTCATGATCCTGAGACCGTGACCTGCGTCAAAATCAAGAGTTGGACACTCAACTGACTGAGGCACCCAGGTGCCCCAAACTCTCCTAATTTCTGTTCTGGATGCCTGAATGGGAAGTAAGTCCTGCACTTTGATCACTATAATTATGTCCCTCAATGCCAGAGGAAAATGCCCATTTTCCTCACTATTTTAATGCAAGACTAAGCTTAGTTACTATCTACCTACCTCAACTACAACCACGCGCTGAAGAAAGGGGTACAGGTTGGAATCATTTATCCCAATTCTCTCTCCACTATTCACCAGCTTCTTCTTTTCTTTTCTTTGGCTCCATGCCCAGTGTGAAGCCCAACACTGGGCTTGAATTCAGGACCCTGAGATCAAGACCTGAGCTGAGATCAAGAGTCAGATGCCCAAGAAGACATGAACAGACATTTCTGCAAAGAAGACATCCAGATGGCCAACAGACACATGAAAAAATGCTCCACATCACTCGGCATCAGGGAAATACAAATCAAAACCACAATGAGATACCACCTCACACTAGTCAGAATGGCTAAAATTAACAAGTCAGGAAATGACAGATGCTGGCGAGGATGCGGAAAAAGGGGAACCCTCCTACACTGTTGGTGGGAATGCAAGCTGGTGCAACCACTCTGGAAAACAGCATGGAGGTTCCTCAAAAAGTTGAAAATAAAGCTACCCTATGACCCAGCAATTGCACTACTGGGTATTTACCCCAAAGATACAAACGTAGTGATCCAAAGGGGCATGTGCACCCGAATGTTTATAGCAGCAATGTCCACAATAGCCAAACTATGGAAAGAACCTAGATGTCCATCAACAAATGGATGGATAAAGAAGATGTGGTATATATACACAATGGAATACTATGCAGCCATCAAAAGAAATGAAATCTTGCCATTTGCGACGACGTGGATGGAACTAGAGGGTATCATGCTTAGTGAAATAAGTCAATTGAAGAAAGACAACTATCATATGATCTCCCTGATAGGAGGAAGTGGAGAGGCAACGTGGGGGGTTGGGAGGGTAGGAAAAGAATAAATGAAACAAGATGGGATTGGGAGGGAGACAAACCATAAGAGACTCTTAATCTCACAAAACAAACTGAGGGTTGCTGGGAGGAAGGGGGGTCAGGAGAGGGTGGTGGGGTTATGGACATTGGGGAGGGTATGTGCTATGGTGAGTGCTGTGAAGTGTGTAAACCTGGTGACTCACAGACCTGTACCCCTGGGGCTAAAAATACATTATATGTTTATAAAAAAAAAAAAGTAAAAAATCTAAAAAAGCAAATAAAATTTCCTCATCTTATAGAAAAAAATAAAAAAGAGTCAGATGCCCGAACTGAGCCACAAAGGCACCTGGCACCAGGTTCTTTTCTTTTTTTTTTTTTTTTTTAAGATTTATTTATTTATTTTAGAGTGAGGAGAGGGAGAGAGCAAGAGAGCATGTGCATGCATGTAGTGGGAGGGGCAGAGGAAGAGGGAGAGGGAGAGAGAATCTCAAGTAGACTCCATGCTGAGCACTGAGCCAAACACAGGACTTGGTCTTATGTTCCTGAGGTCATGACTTGAACAAAATTAAAAATTAGACACTTTCCAACCACTATACCACCCAGCAACTCCTTGGCACCAGGTTCTTTTTCCTTTTTTTTAAAAAACATATAATGCATTATTTTTTTCAGAGGTATAGGTCTGTGATTTATCAGTCTTACACAATTCACAGCACTCACCATAGCACATACTCCCCCAATATCTACCACCCAACCACCCCATCCCTCCCACCTACCTTCCCTCCACCAACCCTTAGTTTGTTTCCTGAGATTAAGAGTCTCTTATGGTTTGTCTCCCTCTCTAGTTTCATTTTGCTTTGTTTTTCCCTCCTTTCCCCTATGATCCTCTGTCTTTTTTCTCAAATTTCTTATATCAGTGAGATCATATGATAATTGTCTTTCTCTGACTGACTTATTTCGCTTAACACAATTCCCTCTAGTTCCATCCATGTCATTGCAAATGGCAAGATTTCAGTGGTTTTTGATGGCTGCATAATATTCCGTTGTATATCTCCACCACATCTTCTTTATCCGTTCATCTGTTGATGGATCTCTAGGCTCTTTCCACAGTTTGGCTATTGTGGACATTGCTGCTGTCAACATTGGGGTACACATGCCCCTTTGGATCACTACATTTGTATATTTGGGGTAAATACCCAGTGATGCAATTGCTAGGTCATAGGGTAGTTCTATTTTCAACTTTTTGAGGAACCTCCATGCTGTTTTCCAGAGTGGTTGCACCAGCTTGCATTCCCACCAACAGTGTAGGAGGGTTCCCCTTTCTCCGCATCCTTGCCAACACCTGTTGTTTCCTGACTTGTTAATTTTAGCCATTCTGACTGGTGTGAGGTGGTATCTCATTGTGATTTTGATTTGTATTTCCCTGATCCAGCACCATGTTCTTAAAAACAAATAGGCCTAGGGGTCCCTGGGTGGCACAGTGGGTTTTAAACCTCTGACTGTTGGTTTCAGCTCAAGTCTTGATGTCAGGGTTATGAGATCGAGCCCTGCGTGGGATGCCACCACCACACTCAGCACACAGTCTCTGTAAGATTTTCTCTTCTCTTCCTCTCCCTCTATCCCTCCCCATGCCCTGCCCAGGCTCTTTCTCACTTTCTCTCTAAAATAAATAAATAAATAAATCTTTCTTTAACAGTGAATTCCTTCCTCTTCCATTAAAAAACAAAACAAAACAAATAGGCCTACTAATTAGAGGAGAAGCAGGCCATAAAGGAAGTAGTGCCTCCAGCTGTCAGACTCATGGGACCCCACACCTTGTATATACAGGGCATATCTGTCCCGAATTCTCATAACCATTGACTCCAGAGCAGCATATTCTCTTGTTTGGGCTATTTTCTCAAAGGAGAGGTATGTCTGGAGGCAAGTGCCTTGTCAGTGACTTCTTGGATCAATGACTTTGATGGCTACTAACTCTCATCTTCAGTGGGGCAGCCCAAAAGGCAGAATCAAGGCTCAATCCATCACCCAGACAAAGCAGGACACACACAGGAAGCAACTTCTGTATCCAGGGCTCAGGCTGTCCCCTTTCCTACCCCTACTCCCAAAAGGACCCAGCGCTCACTCTTCTATCTCCTCCAAAAATGGCTACACAGAAAGAAGGGAAGTATTTTTCATTGGCTAATTTGTTCCTATATTCACTCATTAGAATAGTTGACTTGGTTAATATTGCTTCCACCGTTTTCTCCTGCAAAGGAGACATTGGCAACACTAGAAACAACATTCTTGCAGTCAAGTCAGCAATGATGAGAACAGGGTTGCTACTTTTGCTTTCTTATACACATTTTAGTTCATAAACAAACTAGAGGCTTGCTCTCCTTTCAACATCCCTCAAGGAGATATAAGCACAAACAAAATAGAAATGACTTGAATGCAGCATAAAGCCTCATGAAGGAGGAGACACACACAAAAATGAAGCTTTTACAAAAAGAGACCATCTCAGATCTATTTCAAGTTCTTGCTCCTGCTGACTCTAAACATTTATTGAATAGGTCCCCCAATTATAGCCTCTTTCTCCTATAGTTTATTTTCTATACTCTCTCCAAAGTGATCTATTTGTGCTTAAATAACACTAAACAACTTATAGTTCCCTGAACACATTTGTCTGTTTCAGTTCTCTTTCAATGGCTAAGAAAATGCCTCTTCCTTCTCCCTATTCACCTGGTGGTAAACTCATTAATTTTTCAAAACTCAGCTTGGGCTTCAATTTTCCCAGAAGAAGTTCTCTGAATCAGAGTTAATAACTCATTCTTCTGTGCACTTACTCCATTTTGCTCATTCATTCATTTGACAAAATTCAATAACATTCGGCAAATATTTACTGACCTACTTAATACATGTCAAGTACTATGCTAGGGAATCTCATTATCACCTCTGTCTCCCTGGCTAATACCCACATACAGTTTACCATCTGCCAGGCACTGTTCTAAACAGCATACATTTGTTCATTTATTTACCTGAGCAACAACTTTGTGAAGTAGGTACTCTTACTACCACTGTTGTATAAATGAGCAACTGAATCCCAGAGAAGTTCAGTTGCCCATGGCCTCCCTGACAGCCCAGCTTCAGAGCACATGTTCAAAACAGGCCTCATCCCTATTATGAGAGATAACAAGTCCAATGAGGAAGAGCAACATTAACAAGTAACTCTAACAAATTGATAAAAGAAAGAGCACAGGATGCTATGGAAGCATACACTTAGAGAACTAACCTGTTCATCTGGTGAGGTTTCCTTGAGAAAGAGGAGCTTAAATTCAGGCCATGAAGGATGAATATGAAAACTGCCCCCTTCAGCCCCTAGATAGACTTCAAGCCCCTTATAAGAGGAGTCCTCTTCTTAGTCTCTCTATATGGCAGGACCTATTCTATTGGCTAAGTACAACAAGTATGAGAAGGTATTTACTGAATTAATAAATTAGCTAAAAGGTTAGGTGTCTTCTACGAGCTCTACCAAGAGCTTTAAATGTGTTATTTAATCTGTGGTGTTAATTCCTGCAAGGCAGTCATTTTCCCCTCTTTCATTACTAGAGAAACTGAACTTCAGTTCATTCTTTTAAATATTTCAAAAATCCTTGCTGTTCCACTGTAGTTTCAGGCTTGACTCACAGACAGCTCTTTAATTTTTAAATCATTTATAGTTTTTTTTTTTTTGATTTTATTTATTGATTTGAGAGAGAGCCAGAGAGAGAACACAAGCAGAGGGGAGGCACACAGGCAGAAGCAGACTCCCCACTAAGCAGGGAGCCCCATGCAGGGCTTGGTCCCGGGACCCTAGGATTGTGACCTGAGCCGAAGGCAGATACTTAACTGACTGAGCCACCCAGGGGCCCTATAGTTTTATTTTTTAAATAGTATTTCCCCATGAAATGCTAAGTGTTTTATCCCACGTATATTTTACAGTGAATGTGTAGAATTTTATAATACGGAGGTTTATTTCGTGTACCTATTTTGTCTTAGTCCATTCAGGCTGCTATAACAAAGCTACTGCGGATTGGTGGCTTGAACAACAGACATTTATTTCTCACATTTCTAGAGGCTGGCAAGTCCAAGATCAAGGACCAGACAGATGAGAACATTTTCCTGGTTTTGTTGTGCCCTCACCTGGCAGAAGGGAGGAGGGAGCTCTGTGGAGTTTTATATAAGGACAATAATTCCAACTGTAGCTCTCACTCTCAGGATCTAATCACCTCTCAAAGGCACGACCTCTTTATACCATCACAATAGGGATTAGGTTTCAAAATCAACATGGGAAAGGGGGTCTTCCAGAAACATTAAATCTATAGCTATCGCACTGAAAGAAAATTTCTGTTCATATTCAAAAGCTGTGTATTTGTTTTATCTTTATCCTAGGTTATCTATCTTTGAGGACTTCCTGAGTGCTTCCGCTTAATAGTGGAGGTAAACAAACAAACAAACAAATAAATAAACAAACAAATAAATAAAATGGGAAGGGGATAACACTTCCAACAACTTTTCCTGTCAGTAGGTGCCTCCACGAGGAGAAAGAAAGATGAACAGAGTTCTTTGAATGTTGTGTGTTGTGCTGGGAACTTATTCTGAGTTGACCATACAACTGAGAGGGACTCCCTACTTTTCCTAGAGGGAGAGGTTGCACCCAACTCAAATTTTCACCAGCCTCAAGATGTCCACCTGCTGGGTACCAGATTTTCCCAGATAAGTTGTCTGTAATCACTTAGCATCTGTGTACACACAGATTGCCTGATGCCCAAGTAGTTTGAATCCCACTAAGTTTGTCCCCATGTGTTCCCTATGAGAAATGAGAACAATAGGAAGTCAGGATAACCTTTGCAGCAGCACAGACCCACCATCTCACTAGTAGCAAGAGGCCTATAGCTTCTCTTGCTCACCATGAACTAATAACTTTTCCCAATAAGTTTATTCCTTATTTCAGACTGTGTTAACTCTGACACTATAGAATTCACTCTTAGCCACCTTGGAGGACAGCTCTGAATGAGTTCTTTTTTTTTTTTTTTTTTTGAAAGATTTTATTTATTTATTTGACAGAGATCACAAGTAGGCAGAGAGACAGGCAGAGAGAGAGAGGAGGAAGCAGGCTCCCCGCAGAGCAGAGAGCCCGATGCGGGGCTCGATCCCAGGACCCTGGGATCATGACCCGAGCCGAAGGCAGAGGCTCTAACCCACTGAGCCACCCAGGCGCCCCTCTGAATGAGTTCTTGTCAAATAAAAACTTCTGCTTTACTTAGCACTCAGGAATAAAAGATTTTGAGAGGGAGCTGTGTTAAGGGGTAGAGGGTGAGAAGAGGTCTGCTGACAGGGAAAGATTTTTTAACACAATTGGATAAACATAACAGGACTTGGGGCCATATGTTACCCCATGCTACAGCCCAGGTAGACAATGGCTTAATTGTCCCTCTAACTTGCTCACTCCTCCAATGGAAAATGCACAAGCTTTGGGGCATGAAGAGCAGAATTCTAAGTCCTGGCTTATCTGCTATTGTGTGAACTTATGAAGCAAGTTTGACTTCCAACTCAGCTGTTCAAAAAACTTGCATTTATTTATCTGAATCCAATTTAATTTGCCTCTGAGACATCATTCTGCTGAGATGGTAGGAAATTCATTCTTTGCATTTCCCTCTAACCCTGGTAGGAATTATGCAAAGATTCCAGGGGAGTATCTTATGGAGCACCAAAGCACTAGGGAGACCACCTCTTAGTGATGAGGTACCCATTGTCCCATTGTACAGCCCATCTGGTCCCTCCCTGCTCCTGTCAACAGGGATGGGCATCTTGCCAGGCCTGGGAAGCTGTCTTCCTACAAACAGTGCTCAGTCATTTCTCCACTCAAGTCTTCCACCTCCCCTTCCAGTGGATAGAACCTACCAACATGGTTGTTCCCCTCTGAAGGACCCTCTGAAGGACCCCTTCCCCATTTACTTTTTCCCTTTTTTACAGGACATCTAGAATAATAAGATTAAAGCCCACACGGTAGTCTATAGTTTCATAGGTTAATTCCCTTTTCTACCCACATTCTTTCTTACTTCCCATTTGCATTCCCTAGCTCTTATCTTTGAAGATGAAGAATTCAGAAGTTATTTTACATAGTCATTGTCTTTTCTGTGATACAGATTAGAACCTTAGAAGGATCTATGTAAAACGCCCTGTTGCGGGGTGCCTGGGTGGCTCCGTCGTTGCCTGTCTGCCTTCAGCTCAGATCATGGTCCCAGGGTGGGATTCGGCCCAGCATTGGGCTCCCTGCTTGGTGGGAAATCTGCTTCTCCCTCTTCCACTCCCCCGCTTGTGTTCCCTCTCTCTCTCTCTCTCTCTCTGTCAAAAAGGTCTTAAAAAAAAAAAAAAGTCCTCTTCTGATATCAGTTGTCTAAAATCGTTGCAGAGCTTTCTCATGCCTTTGAAATAAAACTATTTTCAGATTCCTATTCCAATGTTTTCTGCTTCTGCTTCTTTTCAGTCTCAATCACCAACCCCCTGTTTCCCCTTCTTGGTAATCCTTAACTGTCTCCTGTGGAAGTGGAGGAAAGAGAACAATCTACTGTTACAGGATTTCTTTTCCTTTAGTGCTCACTATTCTTGATCACGCTGCTTCGAAGAATGAAGAGGTAAACCAGATGAAGAGTGGTGGGCAGCAAAGCAGAGTTTAATGAGCAATTGTATCAGGCGACAGTACAAAGCTCCTGAAGAGGGAGGGGACCCAAGAGGGTTGCCCCGCAGTTTCTAGGGGTTTTTATGGGCTCATTGATGGGCTGTTTTAATCTGACTAACGCTCCGTGTGCCTATCACTCAATCAAGTTGTTATCATTTACCTATCCTGTGGGAAAGGGTGTGGGGGGTGGTTCCAGCTAGGGGGGTGTAAAATCCCTTTAAGGGTGGTTTCTTCTTATGGCAGCTGGGGGCGGAGGCGGGTGCAGAGAGGGGCTAGTCCCTGCCTTTCTTCTGACTATCCTTCATTACTACTGGATAAACAAACTCCCTTCCTCAGAATAGGAGTTCTTTTACAAAGGATCAAAAACTCAGTACACATATTATACACCGTAAACTAATATAACACTGTATGTTAACTGGAATTAAAATAAAAACTTTAAAAACTCAGTACACACATGATGACTGCAGAAAACATTAGTAAAACACTTACCATGTGGCGAGTATGGAATTAAGTGCTATGAAGAATAAAGGAGATCCTTAGAAGACAAAGTCCTTCTCCACAAGACTGCAGTCAAGTTGGAAAATGAAATGCACAGAAGAGCAGTGTACTTCAGAGAACATGAAAGTATATTTAATAAGGAACTAAATTGTTCAACAGTTAATTAGAAAACCAAACAGCAATAGTTTACTTGTAGGTGGTCCATAAGGAGTTAACCATGAATTAGGCAAGGGACAGATCCTGAGCTGGGATATCTGAAGAAATGGAATCTTCAAACTTTAGAGGATGCAGAGATATACACAAAAGATAAAAATGAGACACACACACACGCACACACACACCTATGCAGGCTGAATAAACACGCTGTGAAGGAAAAATAGTGAAGGTATTGGTCTGACCCGAAAGACAACTTTGTGTTACATAGTTATCTACATCCCTAAGTAACAACTATTAATTCAAACCACAAGTCAACAATTATTAAATTTTTACTTAATAATTAATTGTCAATTATATGCCTGCCCATTTGTATTATTAAACTGAATTTTATAACTAAAATTCAACAATCATTAAAATCATCAAATCATTCTGTTTGCTCCTGGAGATAAAAATGCAAACAGCCATTTAAAATCTAAACTCTAGGGGCACCTGGGTGTCAAGTGTCCAATTCTTGATTTTGGCTCAGGTCATGATCCCAGAGTTCTGAGATCAAGCTCTGCATTGGGCTCTGTGCTGAGTTTGGAGCCTGCTTAAGATTCCCTCTCTCCCTCTGCCTCTGCCCCTCCCACTCCACTTTCTGTCTCTCTCCCTCTCTAAAAAAAGCAAAAAATTAAAAAAATAATAAAACCTAAACTCTAATTGTTCATTAATTCCATAGCTGTTTATTGTGTCTCTACTTTTTGGACAGCACTGGGGATAGGACATAGAGAAAGAGGAAAAAAATATCAAATATAAATTAAATGAGCTAACATGGGTTTACTTGGCTAGGTGCTTTACATGTCTTATCTTACTCTAGCTTATTCCCTCCAACAAATCAAGCAAGCATGTTGTCCTTTTTACATTTTCGAAATAGAGATTGAGTGTCTCTCACTCAGATATTGACAAACTCATGCAGGCTACACACCTAACATAAAGCTTGTAAACAATTTGAGACACAAGATACAATCATGCAAATAAGTAATTCCTATGTACAGTGTAAAAGATACAAAGGAGAGGTTAAAGACCACAGAGGTAACTGTATGATTAAAATGAGGGGAAATAACTTTGGCAGGGATTATGATAACAAGCTTTACAGATTAAGGTGACCAATATGAATTAGTGGTTTTCACCCTGTTGCACATTGGAGTCAAACAGGGGAACTTTAAAGAAATTTGATGTTTGGATCCCAACCCCAGAGATTCTGATGTAATTGATCTGAGGTATAGTCTGGGCTTCAGATTTTAACAGCTTCTCAGGTGATTCTAATGTGCTCGCAATGTTGAGAACCAGTGTTCTAGAACAGCGCTTCTGAGGCTTTAGAGATCATACAAATAACCTGGGGAGCCTGTTTTAATGAAGATTCTGATTCTTTAGGTCTGTGGTAGGGCCCAGATTCTTCATGTCTTTCCTATGCCTGTGTGCTGAAATGGCAGCCTGCATAAAATACTAATGGAACCCGGAGGAGGGGATATTACTTGCTGCTTGGGGAGAAAGTGGATTAGGCAGAATAACTGATATATCCCTGGCCTGAGCATGGGTTTTGGACTCAGGATAATACAATCTTTTTCCACCAAAATAGATCTTTTTCTCCAGCAAAATTAACTACCCTCTCCAACGCTATTATCTCTGTTCTCTCCAACGCTGTTATTTCACTATTCTGTGCACCATCTACTAGCTCTATCCTTTAGTTCAAGCTTATACTTCAATTACACCAATTCTTAGATTACAGAGAGAGTGCCAACCCATGGTTCCCAGTACTTTTTATCTATATATCGATCTGTCAATCTATATAACAATATCTATCACCTTCCTATAACCTTTCCTTCCTTCTTGCCTCCCAAAGATTCCACGATGCATCATTACAATCACTTCCTTACAAATACCCTCACTTGCTCCTCTGTGTGATATTCAACCTCAGTTAAATCTAACCATTTTTTTCCATGTCTGCTTTCTCTTGACTGAAGATTAATTGGGAAAATCATACCACTATGCCATCTGGACTCAGTTTAAATTGAAAATAGGCATTCAGTCTAGCTGGCAATATCACAGTCTTTACACAGTTCACCTTCTCCCTCTCAAAATATATCTCTGGTCTTCTCTCCCCTCCATCCTCCTATCCCCTTTTGCCTCACCCTCAGCTGAAAACTTCATCTTATTTTATTAAGAAAATGCATGTGATATGGTAGGAACTGCACTATCTTCCCACCCATACACAAACCATCTGCATCTGAATTCATCTTCTGTTTTTCCCTCCTGTTAAAAGGATGGGAATCTAGGTTCTTTTTTTTTTTTTCTATCTACATTCTTTTCAAAGGTACACTTATGCTTTGGATCCATTCTTTCATTCTCCCCTATAATTTCATTCCTTTAAGTATTCCCTTTTTCTCCAACATCAACAATTTCTCTCCGTACTACATCATTCCCACCATAATATAAGCATTTATCTGCCAACACAACATTAACAAAAAACTTCCCTTGCTCTATTTAACCCACTGTAGCCACCATCCTATTTCTCTGATCTTTAACCCTCCACCTCTCTGCCCCACCAAAAAAAAACTCCAAGAAACCAAAGAAACAAAACCTTAAGACTTGTCCATACTTGTTTATCTTTTGTTCTTCAGTACACTTCAGTCTTTCTGCCTCCCACCCTGAACTATTCTTGCCAGAGACTCTAATGATTGCTATGTTGCCAAATCCACTGGTCATTTTTGTGTCCTCACTACATGACTTCTAAAAAGCATTTGCTATAGTTGACCACTTCCTTTCAATTGTAAAACTTCCTTCTCTTGACTTCTATGACATCAACTTCTTACCTCCCAGGTTGTTCCTTCTCAGTCTCTTGCTAGCTCTTCTTCCTCTGCCCAACTTTGAAATGTTGGAGACTCTCGTAGCTCTGTTCTCTGTCTATAGTCTGCCTAGATAATCTCAAGTAGTCCCAAGGTTTTTGGTTTCGTGTATAAACTCTTAACTACCAATTATATATCTCTAGCCTAGACTCAGACCAATATATCCATCTGCTTACTTGATGTTATCATTTGTATATCTAATACGCCTCTCAAACTTAATTATTGTCAATGTCTACTGACCAAAGACCACTGGGAATAAAACTGTAATTGAACAAGCTGGGTTTATTGTTTTAAGTAGGTGAGAATACACACCATGGAGAACCTTGGACATCTTAGTAAGAGGGTATTATAATTTTGGACTTCTTAGGTGATTTAGGGAAGGGTTCAAGGAAGAAGGACTTTGCTCTGGATTGGAAGCTGTAGGAGGCAAGACTAATTTTATAATTGGATATTTTAATAAGTATTATTTAGACGGATTGAGTATTATCTACTGGGCTGAGGCTGTAAGTATAATTGGTAAAGCAGGAGCATTCATTCATATTAGCCAGGATAGGAAAATGTTTGCTCATTTTTGTGGCTCAGACAATGTTTATATTTTGCCTACGTTCAGATATAGTTACAGATAGAATTACAAAAATAACTTTAATTTTTGTCTTGATTTATCATGGTCATAGAGTGGCTTTGTCAGATGTTGATTTTCTGTGAATTTACACCCCCCTTCCTTACCACCTCTCCCAACATACTAAGTTCATTCCTATCCCTGCACTAACTCTATCCCTTACCTGGCAGTCTCTTTCCCTGTTGGCTCCCATCATGGCGCTTCTTTTCTAGTCACTAACACATCCGTCCACTTTATTTCCTTCAAAGCACTAATCAATATCTGGAAGAAATGTGTTCATTTGTTCGTTTCTTTCTTTTTTTTTTTTTAAGATTTTATTTATTTGACAGAGATCACAAGTAGGCAGAGAGGCAGGCAGAGAGGCAGGCAGGGAAGCAGGCTCCCCGACGAGCAGAGAGCCCAATGCGGGGCTCGATCCCAGGACCCCGGGATCACGACCCGAGCCGAAGGCAGAGACCCCAACCCACTGAGCCACCCAGACGCCCCTGTTCGTTTCTTTATTGTCCTCTCCTTACTGGAATTTTGCTTCATACAGGGTTGATGTTTTTCTATGGTGTTCACAGGTGTAACCCCAGCCTCTAGAAACCTGCCTCACAGCCATGGGCTCAATATGAATGAATGTTTGAATGTCGCTGGGCTCATTTCCGCAACAAAATCATAAACAACCAGCAGTTGCATTTTTTGTTTGTTTTAATTTAGTGGGGCACTCAGCAAAAAGAAGGGGAAAGCAGGGGGTCAGGAAAGTGACCATCTTTTATCCATAGAGTGCCCAGTGTCTTGTGATGCCACGGTACGTCAGGATACGCTAGAACTTCTAGAACCTGAGACCCTTCTGTCTCTGAATTATCTTTCCTGAAGATAATGCTGGATCCTTAACCTTACGGTTCACTATTTTTTTTTTAAGCAAAGAATTATTCCCGGGCTTTATTTCTGTAACGGCTCTTTTAGCCAACCACCGCCTAGGGGAAGATACCCAGCCCTCTTGCGCAAGCGCCCAGGAGCAGATTCCGCGACTCCGAGGATTTTCGAGTGCGCATGAGCAACCAGAAGCGGCCAGGCGGGAAGTGTTGCGCAGGCGCGTTTGGCGGACTCAATAGGTGGGGAGCTCTTGGAGGCGGCGACCAAGGCACTTGGGGAGCCACAGAAGTCGTATCCCCTTAAACTGTGAGTTTCCGACGGTTTGTTCCATGGCGCGGGATTGTGAGGGATTAGAAACGAATTCTGGGTTGTGACTTCGGTCTTGTAGCAGCGCAGTAAAGCCCTCACCCCTTTCGGATCCCACTGACCCACGGCGGGAAAGTCCTGCGCATGCGCACTAAGCATCCCGTTCGCTCTCGGGTCTGAAGGAGGAAGGTCCTTCCGCGCTGAGCTCGCGGCCGGTGCTCCTACAAGGATCCCATTCATTCCCTTTTCTTTTTTTTTGCCCGGCGCTCGTGGCTTGTATCGGACCAGTTCTCCATCAGCTTGCGTGGGGCCTTGGACGAGCCGCCTGGCGCTCCCTTTGAGTAGTCAAACGATTTCCTCCCTCAGGTCAAACCGCTCTCCCCACAAGGCCTAGCCCAACCCGTCCCTGCTCCCTCATTCTTCGTCTGGCTCGTGCCGGGACTGGCAGCCGCCCCAATTCCCACCAGCACCCTTTCCTCCACCGCCGGCCGCCGAGGCGGCTCCCCTGACTCGGACGTTTCCACTCGTTCTCTCTGCTTGTGTTTTTGGAAGGTGAAAGTGAAGCAAAAGGAATCCTGAGAAATGGCCCACAGGTTTCCCACCTTTGGGTATTTAAACATATGGTGCACTTTTAAATGTTTGCCCCTTTGGGACAGTGGCATTTTTTAGTGCTTGGTTCAGTGTGTGATTTAAACTTCTCACCTTCTCCAGTATTCTAATTTTCACAGCTGCTTTGTTCCCTCTGTGGACATGACCCCTTAGCTGGCATTTTGCATCCCAGTTGTTTTGTGATGGAGGCGTCTTTGGGGATTGAGATGGATGAACCAATGGCTTTTTCTCTCCAGCGTGGCCAGGTTCAGGCTGATGGCTCGTTAAAAAAACATGAGCAGAATTTTAAACTACCAGGTATGTGTTTAATTCCAAGGATGTGCAGGCAACAGTTCTGTGATTTCGATTGTTTTTTTTTTAAAGAGAACTTACTGAATGGTTAAGTGAGTTCTATATTTATATGGGAGCATTTTATAAATCAGTAAAACATCCTAAGATCTAGATTTAGGACTGGATTGCTGTTTAGGATTATAGACCATCTATGTCATTTTACAGATGAAGTTGCTAAGGTCTGAATATTGGTGATCATCCAAGAACACAGTTTGTTGATCCCCAAACTAGAATTTTTTTCTCCTAGGCATGTGTTCTATCTCTACTCACCATATTGCATTAAACTTGTATTTAGAAGTCAACATTGGAGGGATTTTTCAGTTAAAGGATTGAAAAGGAGAATTCACTGACAAAAATAAATGGTTTAGCAATAGTAAAGCACTGTTTCTCTGTGTACATTATGAAGTGTTGTTTGACCCTAATCCAAACCCCGAAGTGAGGAGGAGGGGAACAAACAATACTTGATTTTGTACACTAAAATGTGCACCTTCATTCCTGCTTTAGTAGTGCCTGGGACATAATAGGCGTTTAATAAATACTTGTTAAATAGGGGAGTTCCAGGTGACCATTTTTCTTTTTCCTAAAAGGTAGTGAAATCTTTTCCATCTTTGTTTTAAGCATATTTAATGCTTGTCCCAAAGATACTAGCTTTGACTTTCTATTCATGATATATACTTACCCACTACAAAATAGACCTTAACAATACCCTAGAAGAAATGACATCACTTGCTTTTGCTTTTTGACTGAAACTAAACTCCTCTTTGGTGTCGAAATGAGTACCTTTTCTGATGTCCCTATTTTTGGTGATGAAAGCCACTGTTACTCCAGTTACCTGTGTGATTTGTATTTGCTCCCCATATCCGGTTACCCAGCTTTATCTTCTTTTAATATATATGGCATTGCTTCTTTCCATTCCCACATCCACCACAGTGATTCGTTCCCTTATACTTTGCTCCTGAATTGCAGTGAAGTTTCTTATCTAAATTGCCTGCTTTCACTTCTTTTCCATTCTCCAGTTCATCTGGTACACTGCTACTAGAATAATCTTAAAATGCCACTTCATCCACTTTCATGGATGCTCTCTTCCATTTTTCCTGTTCTTCACAATTCAGCTTTCCTCTATTGTCATTGGACATATAATGCAATACGGAGTCATTGTATTATAATTTTTGTATTTTTTTAGCATTCTGTGTTTTTTCTTTTTAGTTATACTGTAAGCTCCTCAAAGGCAGTATTTTAAGCAGCTCCTGGTATATGTTGTATGTTAGACAGAGTGTATGAACAGATGAATCCGACTTGGTTCTAGTATTATGTTCAAGTGAAAGCTACTGTTCTAATACTCTGAAAATCTGGGAAATAAAGAAAGATGAATTTTGTTCTAAATTTCTATAGTTTTGTGGCTTTTATGTATCAGAACATTGAACCTTATAAGCAGTACCTTTGATAATTCATAAGACATGCTAAAATTTTAAGCCATACCTTTTTTCTAATGACTCAGTAAAAGCTAAAGTTATATCAAAAACAACTTCAGTCAGGAGTAAAGCTGATGAGATCCAGGCCCATAACTGTCTCATGATCTAATATGATTTACTTTCCCTTGATGGAATAACTTTTGAAAAAGTGGGAACTTTTTATGTATCTTTGTATTCCCAGAACCTAATAGTGTCTAGCACATAGTAGGTGCTTGAAAATACTTGAATGAATGGTTTATTTTCTTTTAAAGATTTTATTTATTCATCTGAAAGAGAGGGCACAAGCAGGGGAGGGACAGTGAGAAGCAGACTCCCCACTGAGCAGGGAGCCAGACTCGGGGTTCTATCCCAGGACCCTAGATCCTGACCTGAGCCGAAGACAGGTGCCCAGGTGCCCCAGAGCCACCCATGTGCCCCCAGTGAATGGCTTAATGCAAGGATATAAAGTAAAATACATAGTGTAATGGATGAATAACTTGATCCCTTGTTTTGGGATATTTGTCAGCTTTTTATAGCTTTTTTTTTTTTTTTTGGATAAAAAATTTTATAGCTTATTGAAGAAAATTTAGAAAGTAGAGAAGGCCAAAATAAGGAAATCATATCCCACTGTACAGATATTGCCACTGTAGACATTTTATTACAATCCTTTAGTCTTTCTGTGCATACGAAGGTATATTTAAGAAAAAAATAAATTAGGAATATAACCAACTTATTTCTAATCTTTATTTTTTTACTTAGGAATATGTAACTTGAACATTTATGTTATTAAATCTATAGCTTGATTTAAATTGACTGCCTAATGTTTCACTGTGTAGTATGCTATAATTTAATTACCCTTTTAGTTGAAGTTTTGGATTGTTTTCCATTTTTACCTATTAAGAAAAATGCTGCAATGAACAAACTACTGGGCATAATATTGTATCAAATGTTTATTTTCCTCTGTATTGTTGAACTGTACCATAAGGTATGCATTTGGTGTGTTATGTGGATGCTCTTAGCTCATACTACTAAAATGGGTTGTAGTTGCCATATGATTTGCCTGGGACAGATCCAGTTTATGCCTGTTGTCACACTGTCATTATTATTAGTGGCCCTTTTCACTCTCAAGACTGCCTCAGTTTGGACTAAATTGATCTTCCTAGTTCCTAAAATGATCTTCCTAGTTTAAGAGATGTAAGTCAGGGATTACCTGAAGCTCCAGAATAGGCATCACATATATTCCTAGAGTGTCAGTTTTACTCATTGGTAAGTAATTTAAAACATTTCATTTATATGAGGAATATTAAATGTTTATTACGTGCAATTACTTTCTAAGGTGCTGGGATAAATCAATGCATAACAAAAATCAATGCCCTCAGTCTAGGGGAAAGATAGACAATAAAAGAAATATTCAAAAGTAGTTAACACTGTAAAGAAAATAAGAAGGGAAGTGGAGATAGGGAGTGTTGGAGATTGTGATTTTAATAAGTATAATTGGTCAGAGAAGACTTCAGTGTGATAACATTTGAACTAAAACTTAAAGGTGGTAAAAAAGTGAGCTATGTAGATATCTGGGGGAAAGCATTCCTGGCAGAGGAGACAGCAAGAGAGAAGGCCCTGAGATGGGAGTGTGCCTAGCATTTAGGAGGAGCAAGGAGGCCCTTGTGACTGGAAGCTGGAGGATAGTGGGAGTGATGGCAGAGAGGTATGAGGAGAGGAGATATTCCTTGGCTTTTATATGAAGCAAGTTATGAAACTATTAGTGAGTTTAAGCAAAATAGTGACATGGTGACTTAGCTTTCACAGGATCACTCTGTGTTACAAATAGATAATACAGGCCAGCAATGATGAAAACAGTGAGTATAGTGGCTGTATTAAAACCACTTGGATATATTACGTAGCAGGAAAAAAAATTTTACTAAAAATTTCAAAACAGGGGGCGCCTGGGTGGCTCAGTGGGTTGGGCCTCTGCCTTCAGCTCAGGTCATGATCTCAGAATCCTGGGATCAAGCCCTGCATTGGGCTCTCTGCTCAGGAGGGAGCCTGCTTCCCCCCTCTGCCTATTGCTCTGCCTACTTGTGATCTCTCTGTGTCAAATAAATAAAATCTTTAAAAAAAAGAAATTCAAAACAGAAGCTAGACCTTTATGTTTAAAATATAGGCATTTAATTTTTTGGCTTGTAGACTTTTCACAGTCTTACCGTAATCCTCAAAGTATATATTCATTCATCTCTGCCTTTAGTAGTATTTTCCACTGTTTAACACTAATGCTCTCTTCTGCTGTTTACCCTCATCTCCACTTTAGAATTGAGAATTTTGCATTCAGTTTGGTTGTCAGAAAGTTTTACTGTTGTATAGTGACAGGAAACTAAGCATATTTTGAATTTTGTATCGATAGGTGAGTACACAGCTAATTAGTAGTGAGTGGTATGAAAGTGGTATGCAAGTGAGTGGCTTGTGCATTACAGTAGTTCCTTATATTTTTCTCTGATTTTTTTTAAGATTTTTTAAATTTATATATTTGACAGAGAGAGAGAGAGAGCGAGCGAGAGGGGGAACACAAGCAGGGAGGGTGGGAGAGGGAAACACAGGCTTCTCACCAAGCAGGGAGCCCAATGTTGCGCTCGATCTCAGTACCCTGGGATCATGCCCATGACTCTAGGATCATGACCTGAGCCTAAGGCAGATGCTTAACAACTGAGCCACTCAGGCTCCCCTCTCTGTTGATTTCTAATAGTTAACCAGCATCTCTACTACTGAGTGCCAGCTCAAGCTGCAACAGAAGGAAGTTCCAAAATATAGAACTCATAGACTTGGAAGTAAAGTTTGTTTAATCTGACCTCTTTGATTTGCAAGTTCAGAAACTGGACATTAATGTGGTTTAGTAATAAGAGTTGAATTTAGGCTTTCTTCTATATCAGCACTCCAGTAGTATCTTTTGTGATAATGGAAATGTCTGTTGTCACCTGTGGCTAGAGTGAGGAAATTTTTAATTTTTAAAATTTTAGCTTAAATTTAAATAGTCACATGAAACTAGTAGACAGCACAACTCTGTATCATACTACTTCAAAGGTTTTGGTGTTACCAATCATATATACACAAATAACAAAACCTGCACACAAACACTTTAATATACTTAGTAATAAAAAGACTACAAACAGGCCTCTTTTTTTAAGATTTTATTTATTTGAGAGAGAGAGCGGGGGGGGTGCAGAGAGAGGAGGAGAGGGAGAAGCAAACCCCAAAATGAGCAGGGAGTCCAATGTGGGGCTCGAACCTAGGAGCCTGGGATCATGACGCAAGCCAAAGGCAGATGCCCAACTGACTGAGCCACCCAGGCACCCCTACAAACAGACTTCTTAACATATTTCATAATATATAAATATCATTGATTGTCAGATACACCTTTTAATATACTGCTCAGAAATGCTGCCAGTTATACTGACACAATGCTTTTCTTATCACCTAGAATTTTTTATTTTATACTTTTTGAAAGAGTTCTTTTAGATCTAATGAGACAAATAACTGTATATCTCTGGTACATAATTAAAAAGGGAAACATTTCATATCTTTCTCTTCTGAATCAATTTTAGTACTCAGACTCACTGACATCCTATTTTCCCCCCTCACAATATTGTCCTCTGTACATTAGTGTTGCAGAATTTCTTTGAAGAATTTTTTTTTTTTTTTTAAAAACCATTGTTAATGGACTCATAAGAGCCCACTTATGTGGAGTTGGCCTACATTTGATTTCTACTTCACCACCTTTACCACTTCTCCCCATGACCATTCGTGCTTAAGAGTTAAATGTGAATGCTCCTTTATGATTTCTTGGATTTTCTTTAAGGTATTGATACTTGTTCCGTTGATGCTGGCTGACAACTGTAGGTTGTATCCCGGTTTTTTCAGAGTTTTAAAAATTGTGTTTCGAAATCAAGGAAATACATAAAATTGAACATATCATTTTAGTATCTTTCATGGTACCTTTCCTCTAACACTGGAATTTGAAGCTGGTTGGAATTGACACTCATTAGGAAAGATTGTAATTGACTGTGGCAACTATGACTGCTAGAAAGCTGTGTTTTCCCCCCAGGCCTTGGTTTTGGTTTTTAGAGTGAAGTAGTGTGGTAGCTGATAGTGAAGTACTTGCTACTGTCTTTGGCTTCACTCTTTGTAACTTCTCAACTTTCGGTACTGTTTTTTTTCCCCCCTACAGCTGTCTCTGAATGCCCATAATGATAGTAATAATTCATTCATTGAACAAACATGCCAGGCACTTCTAACTAGGAGCTAAATGTACTATGGTAAATTACACAAATAGGGAGCTACTGATGGAGCTTATATTCTTGTTCTATTCTAGCAAACAGGATGATTTTATACTGGATAAGTACTCTAAAGACAATAAGCCGGGTAACATTTAAATATTTAAATAACATTCAAAATGTTATTTTAAATAGGATGTCAGAGAAGACTGACCATGGAGCCAGTCACATGAAATTATATGGGGAGAAGATTTCAAGTAGAGGGAATAATAAAAGCAAAAGTGCTAAAGATCTCTGCCTACTTGTGATCTGTCAAATAAATAAAATCTTTTTTTTAAAGTGCTAAAGAAATAATAACAATAATTACAACAATAAGATTACCACTGTCTTTTATTTAATATTTACTATGTGCCAGGCATTGTGTTAAAAGTTTCTCTTATGTATATTATTTCATCTCATCCTCACAGTATCTCATTGGCATGGGTACAGTTATTACCCCTTTTCTGTAGATAGGGAGACTAAGGCTCAAAGTGGTAAGCTGTATCTCAAGGAAGGTCATACTGCCTGTTAAATATTGGAGCCAGGATTTTAATTTAGGCCTCCCATCTCCAAAACGGATACATGTAATTATGGGTACATTCTTGCGTCTTATATTGAAACCCATGAAGCTTCTCCACTTCACCTATGAAGTAGATGGGAAATAATCCTCATATGGATTGATATAGTGGAAAGAATACTAGACTAAATCTTCTTGGCCTGTTAAATAGTTCCAGCTGTATTTTTTAAAAATTCATTTGAGAGAGAGAGAGTTTGTGCATGTCATACACGTATTCACACAAGAGAGCGGTGCTGGGAAAGGGAGAAGCAGAATCCCCACTGAGCAGGGAGCCCCAGGTGGGAGTTGATCCCCAGGAACCTGGGATCATTACCTAAGCCAAATGCAGCCACTTAACTGAGCCATCCAGGTACCCCTAGTTTCTGAAAGCTCTTAGTGTTGTTCTTCCTCCCCCTCAAATTTGTCCTCTACTTACCATCTTCCTGCTTAAAAAATTTCCATGGCTTCACTTGCATTCTCTGTCTTTCCCTTCTTTAGCCACACTGAATGTCATTACTTGCCTTATCCACCTCTCCCCTCAAAATAATCCATATCTTTACATACATAGTTCTTTAACATACATGGTCCTAAAATGCCTCATCCACTTTTTCTACATTGTGAGTGCTTCAAAACATAGCTTAACTGTCACCTGGAGCTTCCTGGTACCTTCAGATGCGTTCGTTCCCCTCACCTTCCTTCTAACTAGTAATATATTGCATTCCTGTATTATTACAATTACTGTCTTATATTCAGAGTGAGCTTTTAAAATCTGTTCTTTCCAGTAGACTGAGTTCCTAGTGAAGAGGGTTGCACCAATTTTTTTTAACTACACATCGCTGAGCATTTTTATAGTGTTATATGGCCAGATGATTTCACTTCCCTGAGTAGGGTCTTCTTATCTGAAAATCAGGATAATTCCTGTTCTGCCAGTATCTCAGTGCTATTTTGAAGATCTGAAAAGATAATATATGTGAAAATGGTTTGAAAATGTCTTAAACCGTTATGTACACTATTCAGATTATTATTATAACTGAAAAAGTAGCTGATGGTTGGCTTAGATATTGTAATAAAATCCAATGACTCTTAAGTATTAGTTTTCTTTTATATCCAATAGTTTATCACAACTGGTATTATCTGCCTGTCCTTATTTTAACCATGTATGTTTTTGTAAAGAGCTTTTATTTAAAAGTAGCCATGTATTGTATTTGCTCTCAAGGCTAGAGGATACTATTGATAGTGGGTAGTTCTTTAAAAATATTTCTGACATTCCTGAGAGCTTTAGTAGATATTTCTCTCTGAAGGTACACTGTTGAATATTCAATATATAAAACTTGCCCAAGTGTGTAACATTTTGTGTCTTTGGGGGAGAGAAATAGTTTTCAAGAAGATTGCATTGTGTCCTTGTCATGCCATCTAGTGATCGCAGGACAGATTGTTTAGTTATTTTTTTAATTTAGCTTCTTTATTGTGTTGTACTCTATGCAGTGACAATGTATCTGCTAGTATGTAATTCCAGACTAATACAAATTTGGTGTGTGTGATTCTGGGACTTACCAGTTTTATCTGTTTGTTCAAGAGGTGTGTGTGTGTGTGTGTGTGTGTGTGTGTGTGTGTGTGTGTGTGATAGCAATCTAACAGGGTTTTAAATATTTTTATCATGATTTTGAGATTTATCATAGCTTTTTCATTTGTAATTTAATTTTGTTTTAGAATTTATTTCATTGAGTTTATTTTGACTTAAAAGTATAAAATATGCTCTCATTAATTATAACTACAAATTCTTCTTCCTTGATAGGTGTTAAAAAAGATATTGAGAAGCTTTATGAAGCTGTACCACAGCTTGGTAATCTGTTTAAGATTAAGGACAAAATTGGAGAAGGTAATATAGAGATCTACTTTATTTATAAGTTTCTTTTCCTTACATTTTCCTTTGCATAATCTTGATTTTTCATTAGTATTTCCTATTGAAAAGTATATGCTTTTTTTCCCCAGAGATTTTATTTATTTGATAGAGAAATCACAAATAGGCGCGGGGGGGGGGGGGGGGGAGAGCAGGCTCCCTCCTGAGCAGAGAGCCCGACGCAGGCCTCAATCCCAGGACCCTGAGATCATGACCTGAGCTGAAAGCAGTGGCTTAACCCACTGAGCCACCCAGGCACCCCTGAAAAGTATATGCTTTTTAAACTTTTAAGACCATGGTCATATTACTAATTATGACATCAGGTTTTCTTTTTCCCTGGAAAGAGTGAAAGAATAAGTATTTACAATAAAATGAACAGTCCTATTTTTTTTTTTTAAAGATTTTTATTTATTTGACAGATCACAAGTAGGCAGAGAGGCAGGCAGAGAGAGAGGGGAGGAGGAGGCAGGCTCCCTCCTGAGCAGAGAGCCTGATGTGAGGCTCGATCCCAGGACCCTGAGATCATGACCTGAGCTGAAGGCAGAGGCTTTAACCACTGAGCCACCCAGGCGCCCCTGAACAGTCCTATTTTAATCTTTATGCTGTTATACCATTAAAAGTATTGATATACTAATATATCAATAATTATTAAAAATGAGAAATTATAAATTCATATGGAGGAATTCGATCAAGGGAGGTCAGCTCCTTTTCCTTTCTGCATTATAGTTAGGTTGAACTCTACATTGAAACATGTATGAAACCTAAGGTGGCAAAATAGATGAAAATAAAGTAGTATGATATTTATACAATAATCAGTATTGGGGTGCCTCGGTGGCTTAGTTTGTTAAGTGTCCAACTCTTGTTTTGGTTCAGGTCATGATGATCTCAGGGTTGAGGGATTGAGCCCTGCGTCGGGCTCCATGTTCAGTGGGGAGTCTGCTTGAGATTCTCTCTTTTCCTCCCCTCCCCCCACCAAATAAAGAAAAAAAAGAAGGTCAGTATTAACATAAATGTCGTTGAGAGACTTGGAGTCTTGACTGAATGAAGGGTGAATTTATCAGATGTGAAGTGAATGAGAAAGTAAAAGATAATAGAAGGTTTTGGTGGCTATATTGAGAAATACTTAAATAGTTAAAAACAACCTTCCATTTACTTCTTTGTTTGCTTTTCACAATGCAAAGTGTCAGACAAGAAAGGGCTGGGTCATTGGGGGCAGAAGAATTAGAAGAGGAAATGATTTGTGATGTAAGAAGTAGATGTTTACACCTTTTCCTTACCTTTTTTTTTTTTTCTAGAAATTTAAAAAAAATATTTGAGAGAGAGAGAGCATGAGCAGGGGGGAGGGGCAGAGGAAGAGGGAGAAGCAGACTCCCCAATGAGAAGGGAAGGGAGCCTAATATGGTACTGAATCCCAGTGTGTTCTTAGTGTTCGAAAAACTGTTCCAGGGGTGCCTGGGTGGCTCAGTTGGTTATGCATCTGCATTCGGCTCAGGTCATGATCCCAGAGTCCCAAGATGGAGCCCTGCATTGGGCTCAGTGGAGAACCTTCTTCTCCCTCTCTCTGCCAGCTGCTCCCCCTGCTTATGCTTTCTTTTTCTCAAATAAGTAGAATCTTTAAAAATAAAAACAAGGGACGCCTGGGTGGCTCAGTTGGTTAAGCGGCTGCCTTTGGCTCAGGTCATGATCCCAGGGTCCTGGGATCGAGTCCTGCGTCGGGCTCCTTGCTCTGCAGGGAGCCTGCTTCTCCCTCTACCACTCTGTCTGCCTGTGCTCACTCTCTCTCTCTGACAAATAAATAAATAAAATCTTTAAAAAAAATAAAAAAATAAAAAAAATAAAAACAAAAAACTTTGTTCTGGAATCCGCTGGTGTCCTCTTAACAAACTGATAGCTATTCTTGGAGGGGGAAGGGAAGAAGGGTGTTCCAAGGCTAAATAAGTTTGGAAAATGTATATATAAGCTCCCTTTTGGTTATTCATGATGTATTTAAAACACATTAAAGCTCTGGAAATTTTTGTAGTAAAGAAATATATCAGTTTGTTTTAACTCAGTATTTCTCAAATTTAACTGGCCGCCAACTTCTTTTATGTTCTCTGCTTAGTTTAATGCTGAATTTAAAAGCCTAGGTGTTGTAGGGTTTTTTCCCCGAAGACTATTAACATTTCTGCTTCTAACAGACCTGTTGTAAGAAAGTAATTTCAAGTGACAGTATTACAGAAAAATACTTGTTACCTTGGATTGTGACCATGAGAATATTTTTTTTAACCCAGGCAAACAGATTTACTGTAGATCTTTGGTAAATTAATATACCCTGTAAAGAACTGAGCACAGTTAAGAATTTATTAAAAATTGAAAGTTAGTTGTATTTATAAATGTTGTTACTCTTAATGTTTAATATCATTAAATATATTAATGAATAGATTAGGATAATTTTCTGGGTTCCAAACAGTTTTTAAAATCTATTTTAGCATCAAAGCCAAATATTGAAAAATTTAATAAATTGTTTTACAGGCACTTTTAGCTCTGTTTATTTGGCTACAGCACAGTTACAAATAGGACCTGAAGAGAAAATTGCTCTAAAACACTTAATTCCAACAAGTCATCCTATAAGAATTGCAGCTGAACTTCAGTGCCTCACAGTGGCTGGGTATGTAACTTAAAGATATTTTAATTGAACTGGCTGTATATAATTTTTAAGATTTTTAAAGGGATATCTAGCAGAGATGATGAGATTATCCATGAATTGAACATCTTTCAGTGAGGTGTTTCCAGTTTGGTAGCATTTTTCCTCTTACGTTGGGATGGTTAATTAAATCTGTATTTTTAGAGTGGATTACCCTTGAGGCTCAGCTTGATTTCCTATTCTCTTACCACTTTTTCTAATCTTCCTGCCAAATCATAAACCATGGTCTAGATATTTTTTAAAATGTAGGGAATTCATATTTCATCTCCTCAGTATATGATTTATATACATAATATAAATTTTTATATTTAAAGCCTCATTTCATACTTTTATTTTGAACAGAAACATCTGGCATGTCTTTCTCATTGCTCTCTCTCTTCTAGGTCAATCCTATCAACAAAGGTACATGATCTAGTATCTCCTATACCCCTGTACTGCCATCCCTCTTCCTGCTGCTCCCGTCATGTCTTTGCTTCCCCCCCTCAGCCAGACTTCCCAAAAATCACTACATACACTGTTTTCACTTTCACACCCTACCTTCACTACTCACAGTGTCTGCTGTCCTCTGTGCTAAACTGAAGCTACTTTAGATAGAGTCAACCATGACTTCCTTTTTGCCAGTTTTTTTTTCTATTGACATGAATGTAGGCAATGTTTAACATATTTTATTTGAATCGTTGTCTTTTGACTTCTGTACTGCCACATGCTCCTTGTTTTTCTTCCTGCTTTATTTGGCTTTTCATTTTCAATATCCTTTTGCCAGTTCTTCCTCTCTACCTGACATCTAAATGTTGGAGTGCCTGCTCTTGGGCTTTCTTGCTCTGGACCCTTCTCTAGGTAGTTTGTATTTCCATGTGGCTTTAAGTGTATGGGAATGATTTTCATAAGTATATTATCTTGCCTCAGACCTCTTACCTGCAGTTTTATATATACCCACCTGATTTGACATATCCACTTGAGTACCTAATAAATATCTCAAACCTAATATTCTATAAACTAAATTTTAATATTCTTTTGGCTACCCCAAAACCCCTGTTGCAGCAGTCTGTTTTCATCAGCTCATCTCTGAATCCATCATCTGGTCTTGGCCATTTTACCTCCAAAATATATCTAAAAACCCATCCATATTTTCCTGTCCTCTGAACCGCTATCTCAGACCAAGCCTAGATTGCTAAAACAGCCTGCTTCTTCTCTTCCCTTTGAATCCCATTGTTAGAAAACAGCAGAGTGATCTTTAAATATGAAAATTTATATTATGTATATAAATTATATACTGTTAGTTCCATCACTTAAAATCCTTCAGTGGTTTTCCTTAAAAAAAAAAAAAAAAAAAAAAAAAAACAAAAATTCAGCCTTATCACATGTCACTCTTCCTACCTCCCTCTCTGTCCTCTAGTTTCTTCACTTCCTCAAATTTGTCTCAAGCTTTCTTCTTTTAGTGTCACTGTCCATACTGTCCCCCAGTAAGACCTCTCCCAGTCTTTGCATGCTGACCTCTCTTCTTTCTGATCTGAGCAAGAGTGGCACCACTTCAAGGCACCCAAGTGGCTCAGTTAAGCGTCTGACTCTTGATTTCTCCTCAGGTCTTGATCTCAGGGTCCTGAGTTCAGGCCTTGCATTGAGCTCCACTCTAGGCCTGCAGCCTACTTAAACAGAAAAACAAAGATGTCTTCTGAATTAAATCAGATTCGCTTATATTTTATTGTCATAGCATCTTTTGATCTCTTTCAAAAACCTTGTAATCTGTCTTATGTTATTTTATTATGTTACTGTTCATTAGATAATAAACTCCATGAGGGCAGAAATGTTCATTTTAATTCACCTTCCCATTCCTAATATCTGACATAGTGTCTGCCAAATGATGTGCGCACTAAATATTTTTTGGATGAATGGACAGGTCAATTTGTTTCACCCCTCCCTTTATTAGAGAAAATAGGAGGATGAGATGGCCTCTCTAAGGCATAATTACATCCGTTCTAGTCACTTGAATAAAATTGTTCCTTTTTCCATATTTTAAATATTTTCTCTACCATTTTTTCTTTCCATGTACTTCAAAAAAGTGCATGCTAAAAAAAAGTCTTTATCTGATCTTGCTTCCTTTCTAGCTCCCACACTGGTTTTTCTTCTTTTCTTTGCCAGATATTTCAGGCAAATTTTATGTTCTGCATCCATTGTATCCTGTTTTCCCTTCTTAAGTCCTGTTTGGCCTCTTCCCTTCCACTTAAATTGCTCTCTGAAAAATTACCAGTTAATTCCTCTTCTGCCAAACTAAAAGACTTTCCTCAGTCCTTATTCTCATGACCTTCATACTGATTACTACTTCATTTAAAACTCCTCATCTGGATGACATTCCTTTGTGGGCTTTCTGCCCCTTCCTTGGTTTACCCTCCAACTTGAGACTTTTCCAAGACTCAAGTTTTCTCTTCTCTCAAATCATTTTCAGAGCTTTAGGTATCACTTCTTCACAAGTACTGTCACTGACCTCTCAATTCTCAAAAAAGATGTGATTTCGTATCTAGAAATTTTTATCAAAATGATGTCTTGTTTTTCAATGCTTCTTTTCCTGATTTCTCCATATATTCTGTTGGTATCCATGTTGTTTCACTCTTGGGGCTCAGAACCATGGAAGTCAACTTTACCCTATTTTCCTCATCTTTTAGGATACAATATAGCATAGCAGTTAAGAGCATAGATCTAGAGCAGACTGTCCGGATTCAAGTCCTGTCTCCATGGCTTCCTAGTTTAGTGTCCTTTGGAAGTTCCTGAACCTCCCTATCCCTCAATTTCCTTATCTGTACAAAAGGTGGAGGAAGTAATAGCATTGTCCTGATAGAGCTGTTGTGAGGATTAAGTGAATTAGTTAATAAATGTGAAGTGCTTACTTAGATCAATGCTTGACATATAGTGAATGCTCAATAAATACTAGCTATATTTTAATTAACTTATTACTATTATTTTATTGGCTACTAAGGCTTGTTAATGCATTCTTGTTATTCATGTTGTCCTCATTCTGTTACTTCCCCAATTAAAACTATAATTATCTCATGTCTGAATTATAATAACTTCATAACTAGTGTTTTTTTTTTTTTTTTTTTTTTTAGCTTGTAGAAGTCAGTTAAACATGTATACGATCCTACAAGTTGTTGGTTTTAAGTAGTTTTCTAGCATTATTTATGCATTGCTAAAACTTCATTTTTAAGGAAACTGAGCATAAAGTTTCAATTCATTTGACCTTTCCTCTAAAGTTCATTATGCATTTTTCCACTAGGGGGCAAGACAATGTCATGGGAGTTAAATACTGCTTTAGGAAAAATGATCATGTGGTTATTGCTATGCCATATCTGGAGCATGAGTCCTTTTTGGTAGGTTTTAATACTAACTGAATTTTTATTGGCTGAGTATTGAATTGAAAACAATTTTATGACCTTATTCATAACTTTATCTTAGGACATTTTGAATTCTCTTTCCTTTCAAGAAGTACGGGAATATATGTTTAATCTGTTTAGAGCTTTGAAACGGATTCATCAGTTTGGTATTGTTCACCGTGATGTTAAACCCAGCAATTTTTTATATAATAGGCGCCTGAAAAAGTAAGTATGAAAAGTTACCAGAAAAATAATAACACTTGAATGAGTTTGTGCTATGCGGTTCATCTTGGAGATACAGAATATACTGCATGCACAGATTTTTTGTTTGTTTCAATTTTTCATTGTGGTTGGGGAATGGAAATACAGTGAAAGAAAAGATAAAATTGTATTGGTAAAGCAGTGTATATTAGATACAGCATGGTTCAGTAGAAATAGCACTTAACAAAAAGAAACTTAGAAAGATTGCCCAATGATAGCTAATTTCCTGTTTCAATACTAAAGTTTTTGTGTGTTTGTGTGTGTGTGTGCGTGAGCTCACATGTATGTTTTTTACACTGATAGAGGCATTATAAACTGAAGACCTAACTTTAATACTGTTCAGTATACAATGGGTCATACTGAGTATGGTAGGAAGTATAGAAATATAACTTCTTTTCTTGAATTTTATACTTCTGAGTTTTTCTTTAACTTTCTTTAATTAAATCAAATTTTAAATCCAAGATTTTAATTCATCTTTTTAAGTTTATTTAATTAAACATTACTGTGATGTCATCTCTGCCATTGTAAGGAAACAAAGGATTGGGCTTTTGTCCTGTCCTTATCTGCCTTGTTAGCATAGGCCATTGGAAAAAGGGGAGAAAGATTTTTTGTGTGTATGGGATATATCATTCCTTAATTTTCAAGCCTAGTTAACTGCTAAGTCATTACCTGGTTGATAAACTCATTTTTCTTATTTTTTTTTTCAAGAATGTTATAAATTCTTAATTGATCCTGTAAAGAATTAACTTTTTGTATGAATATGAGTTGAATGTATTATAATGTTATTAAGCTTTGATTGTTACAAAAAAGTAAAAATGCTTACTTTTGTCTTAGGTACGCGTTGGTAGACTTTGGTTTGGCTCAAGGAACCCATGATACGAAAATAGAGCTTCTTAAATTTGTGCAGTCTGAAGCTCAGCAGGAAAGTTGTTCACAAAATAAATGCCATATAATCACAGGAAGCAAGATTTCATTGAGTGGCCCAGCAGCACCTAAGGAGTTGAATCAGCAGCCCACCATGAAAACTTCTGTTAAAAGGCCCTATACAAATGCACAAAGTCAGATTAAACAAGGAAAAGATGGAAAGGTTCTGCCTCTTTTATTTCTCAAATACGAATAAGGTTTTAGAAATGTACTTCTTCATCCAACAGAGGGAGATATAATACCAAGACAATACTTGCAATCAAAAAAGTTATTTTTACATTTGTTACATGTTAAATTGATTAGATTCCACTAAGATTTATAATGGATTGTTTTACCATTTCAAAACTGAAATTACTTGGTAGATTTATAATGTCTCTGTCATTACGTTATGTAACAAATATGGAAAATAACAAATTCTCCCTGCATGTTATAAAGTTCAGATTAATTATCCTTTTTAAAAGAAAACATTAGTTATAGGGGAAAAATTCTGAAGTGTCTATCTCCATTTTAGCTGCACAGCAAAAATGTAACATCCATGCAGGTGGTTTTTAAATTTTTTAGTTCTTATATTTGTGGATTATGATAACATTGTATGGGTGTTAAAAATTCTGTCTAGACTATTTTCTCCTTTCACAGAAGTGTTTTGGTGCCTGAGAATGACTTGGATGCAGCTGTTTTTGTTTCATGTCACTTAACTCTTTCAAAACTGGCAGAGTACAGCTGGCAGAAAGTGTTACAGATATAATCCTTATTTTCCTTGTTTTTGTTGGTATTGTAGGAGGGATCTGTAGGCCTTTCTGTCCAGCGCTCTGTTTTTGGAGAAAGAAATTTCAATATACACAGCTCCATTTCACATGAGAGCCCTGCAGTGAAAGTAAGTAATGTAGCTTAATAGTGCAATCATCAGTCAGTCGTACACTAAAGAGAATTTAGGGATTGGTAGATTAGTATTTATTATCACTAAGTTTTTAAAAATAGAGTTTTGCTGTGGCAGACAGTATTACTGCTTTGAGCATCTTGTCAACACTTTTATTTTCTCCATTTTTTTCCCTGAACTTTTCTGGTGGAATTTTTTATCATTTTTGGTTAGCTGGCTATTGTTACTCTTTTCTAAAGGAACATTTAGAACATTAGGCCTTTTCTCTCATTGGCTAGAACGTGAGCTCCTAATAAATAACACTTTTCTGACACACAGTTAATAGCATAAAAATGTTTGTAAAGTTTACTAAATTGTAATCAGTGTTAAATGGTTTTAAATTGACTTAAGATATCCTGTAACAGATAGATAGCATGAGCAACAAATTAAAACTCTGATTTTAGCCAATGTAATTGTGCAGTTTATAGTTCTGAAATGGAGTTAGACACTAGAACCTAACTGTGTTATACTTTTGTAACATCAGGAAAAGTTGTAATAAAGTATAAGTCAAGTAATTACCAATTGAGGACTATTTAGTAAATTTTAATGTGTTTATTCAACAGGAAAACCTAAAAAGATCTTAAATACTTTAATAGATAACTGTTTACTTAAAATCCAACAGCCCATTTGGCAGTTCTGAAAGTTATGTTTCTACGGTTATGTTTTATTATACTAGCATTTGAAGGTATCATGTTAAGTATCATGAAAATAGGAAATACGACTTTTCTTTTACAGCTTATGAAGCAGTCAAAGACTGCGGATGTACTATCTAGAAAGTTAGCAACAAAAAAGAAGGCTGTTTCTACAAAAGTTATGAATAGTGGTGTGATCAGGAAAACTGCCAGTTCTTGCCCAGCTAACCTGACCTGTGACTGTTATGCAACAGATAAAGTTTGCAGTATTTGCCTTTCAAGGTAATGTGTTTTAATGGTGCTATAAAGTCAGCATGCTATCAGCATGCTATCAAAATCGCATTGATTTTGGTGGGCAATTGATTTAGTGTGAGGAAAGGAACAACACAGACACTGATCGGAAGAGGTACCTTGAAGAGCAAATGATAACTATTGTCATATATTGTTCATTTGACATTTATATGCTGTTTGAAAAACACATTTGCTCTTACAGGCAAATAATTTTGGTGGGGGCAGGGGTAGTTTTATGGAACCTTAGAATCACACATTTTGCTTGCTGATTTAATCTTTTGTTTTCTTTCCTTATCCCCATGTAGAAATAACCAGAACTAAATAGAGTGTCTCTCTCACTCCCACTTCCTACTCTTAACCCCATAAATTCCTCCCTTCCTTTCAAAATTTTCATGAGCTGTCATGAACCTCTCCTAACCTAAGTATATAAGAGAGTAAGTATATCAGAAACTTAGATTTCTGATATCACTCCAAACAAATGAATTTTTATACCTCTGAATTTTGTTATATTCAATTCTGTTGTATTATGTTTTTTTGTTATAGTCCTTATCATCTACTACCTATTTTTATACCTGGAAGTTACCTTAAAATTTTTCTGGAATAAGGCCTGATAATTTGTGGGGTAGAGGGGAGAGGTAGAAATAAACCTAGGATTTTCATCACACTGAATTATTATTTGCTTTATAAGTAACTTTTATTTACATAGATATCAAGGCAGAATTTACTGTAACATAAATAAATGTTACTTCTTGGTCTTAAATAATTAAACTTGTAATATAACTAGAAAAATCTTATTTCTTCATCATAAGGCGGCAACAGGTTGCCCCTAGGGCAGGAACACCAGGATTCAGAGCACCAGAGGTTTTGACAAAGTGCCCCAACCAAACTACAGGTATGTTGCACTAGAAATGAAGAACCCCATTAAGAATTGGTTATCCCAGGTATATTTTATTTTATGATCTTTGTTTTACTAATATTAATATTTTTCTGCTTTTAATAAATTATATAAGTGGTTCTAACAGTGTGGTAGTCCCATTTTTGAGATCATGCTGTTAATGAAAATTTCTACTCCTAGTGTTGTGGTTTTTTTCTTTTTCTTTTTTTCTTTTTTTTTTTGGTAACATTTTTTCCTATAGATTACATCTTGCTTGTTTATTTACACGATGATTTTTTAAAATAATTTAAAAAAATTTTTTTATAAACATATAATGTATTATTAGCCCCAGGGGTACAGGTCTGTGAATCGCCAGGTTTACACACTTCACAGCACTCACCATAGCACATACCCTCCCCAATGTCCATAACCCCACCACCTTCTCCCTACCCCCCTACCCCCAGCAACCCTCAGTTTGTTTTGTGAGATTAAGAATCTCTTATGGTTTGTCTCCCTCCTCATCCCATCTTGTTTCATTTATTCTTTCCCTACCCCCCAAACCCCCCACGTTGCATCTCCACTTCCTCCTATCAGGGAGGTCATATGATAATTGTCTTTCTCCGACTGACTTACTTTGCTAAGCATAATACCCTCTAGTTCCATCCACGTCGTCACAAATGGCAAGATTTCATTTCTTCAATGGCTGCATAGTATTCCATTTTGTGTGTGTGTGTGTGTGTGTGTGTGTGTGTATACACCACATTTTCTTTATCCATTCATCTTTTGATGGATATCTAGGTTCTACAAGATTTTTGCCAGGAATTTTGTTTTGGAAGAAACATTGTGTTTAGTAGTCTTTGCTAACTTGAGACTTGGCTGCATTTTATCTGTTTGCCCAATACCCCAAAAGTCTTCTGTGATGCACTTGATTGTGTGTTATTTAATTAAAATTATTATTAAAATTATTTTTTTGTTATTGCAAAAGTAGTACAGTAGCCTTAAAATTTTGAAAAAGAAAAAGGTTTATAATCTACAAAAGTTACCATTGAGCCAAAACCCAGGAAAAATCTTGAGTAAATGAATGCTGTCACTGGCTTAGCTCATGGACTTTAAAGAAATACATTCAACTATTGTGTGTATTCTACACTCGCTACTGATACAAAAAGAAGGAATGAAGTAGCTGCTTACTCTCAATAATAACTTGTAGAGGGCGGTTATAAATTATACAAGGTATTTGAGGGATACCTAACTATTCCTATCTGAAGGGAATATGGAAGGAAAATTATAGAAGAGGGAACCTCTGAGAAGAGATGTAAATTGGAGTGGGTGGTTGGCAATGATACATGAGCAGAGGATCTCAAGAAACAGGTCTAGTCATATAGGAAACAGTTTAGTGTTGTTAGAATGTAAGATAGAAGTGAAAGAATGGTGAGAAATAAACCTAATAATAGGGGGACAAGTCAAATCACACATGTTAAACAGCTTGGACTATAAGTGTTGGGAAAGTATTCAAGGGAAAGACATGGTATTAATTATATTCTAACTGGATCATTCTGGCAGGTGTACAGAGTGGATAGGTTTTGGAGAGTGGTGGCTTAACAGTGGTTCAAGTAAGAGATGCTGAAAGCCTGAATGAGGGCATCATTAATAGGAATGAAAAGAAAGGTTAGGGATTGGAAAGGTAGAACTTGGTATATAATTGGATGTGGGATTTGGGTTTGGGGTGGTGAAGGAAAAAGCACCCAGGATGTTTATCAGATTTGTAGCTTAGGGGACTTGAATGGGTATCAATTAACAAAGGTGGAGAATAAATAAGTAACGGTTTACAAGGAAAGATAAGGTGGATTGGGGCATAATTGGCTTCAGATATTTGTGAGACACAGATAGAAATGTCCAACAGAATAAAAGTCAAGCTCATGGAATTCTAGGCTGGAAATACAGTTGAGTGTCATCAGTACAGAAAAGATGGTTAAAGCCATGAGGCAGATGAAGCCAATCAGGGAGACAATATAGGGGAAGAAGAGATTGGAACTCTAGGGAACCTCAGCCTTAAGGCCTGGAGAGAAAGCTGGAGGAGGAGGCAGAGGTGGAGAAGAAACAAAGAAAGGCAGGTGATCAAACAGCCAAGGCAGCCAAGGGAATAGAGAACAAATAACTTGGTGATACTAGAAGGTCAACAATTAGGAGAGAAGATGTCCCTAAAAGAAAGTTTCCTAACATGAGCCTGGACTGGTCTTAATATTTACTGCCAGAATTCTAGAGATTAAAGTATGTAATTCTTGAGGAGCATCCAGATTTTTCCCACATAGCTATTTTGGGTTTTTCGACCTTATAAAATACGTATCTACTTACTGTTTTCTAATGATGAAATATCCTTTAAGCTTATTAACATGTTGCTCAAGAAAGAATACATTATATTTTGTATTAAGGAAATTGGACCAGGGTTTCTCAGTCTTGGTAGCACACTATAGCATCTGAAGCACTTACAAAATACTGATGCCTGAGCCCTACTCCAGAACAATTAAATCAGAGTCTCTGAGTGGGCCGGGGAATCAGAGTTTTTGTAAGGCTCAAGATAATTTGCACAGCAAAAGTTGAGAACTAAGGATGTAACATTGATATAAACTCAGTACTGGTGATAAAATTACAGATTTGGGATTTTTTTTTTTAAAGTTTGTTTTCTGTTACAGCAATTGACATGTGGTCTGCAGGTGTCATATTCCTTTCTTTGCTTAGTGGGCGATATCCATTTTATAAAGCAAGTGATGATTTAACTGCTTTGGCTCAAATTATGACAATTCGTGGATCCAGGGAAACTATCCAAGCTGCTAAAACTTTTGGTAAGCAGTTTTATATTCTAGAACAAAACAGATGTCTTCATTATCTCCTATAAATCAAATTATTATGAAATTCTCTTTACAAATAAACATATTCTGTGTTTGTAAAATTTTCTGATGTTAGGTAAAAAATTTCTCTGTTGCTTTAAAATTAATTGCATTGTGTAAAAAAATAATTCATCACTTTTCTTCTATATAATCATTTAATCTTATAAGCACAAAGTGCTACTTAAATATTTAAAATTCAACTTTATAATCTTAAAACAGTATGGAATAACTCCCTGTGGTTATGGTTTGACTTTATTATATACATATTTTTAGTAGTATTTTTAATTTGTTTATTATATATTTATTAAGCATCGGGTGTTCTTGGGCCTGACTTAAGTGATCTTAGTCTATACTAACAAGGAAATTTAATAACCATAGTAGAGAAGATAAAATGTGTTAGTTGTTAGGTTCCTTAGGGTTAGGGTAACAACGAAGAAAAATGAGCAGAACACCTTTGCTGATGGAGTTATTATTGTAAGCCTATACTGGACATGGGAAGTCATCTCCTTAGCTATCCAAGTTCTTACACTTCCAAAGACAGGGATATGCAGTGTACTTCATAGGGCACCTGAGAATTATCTCAGCCTTGTTCTGTGACTTGAACTCAAATGCTCACCTTGTATTTATTCTCCATGTACAATGACAGTTAATGTTTTCCAAAGTGGGTGGCTGTGATTGAGTCAACATGCTACCACAAGATACAGAACACCCGTGTGTTCTATATCTTCTATATATATAAAATTTTAGGCAGCCCACTTCAGAAGTAGCTGGGCTGCTTTGTGCCCAGGATCAGCAGGTCTTCCATCAAGGGTCCAGATCAGAATTATCTGAGAAACTTAAAAAAATATATATGCCTATCTCACCCCACTCCTTCCTGGAAAATAAGACTCAGAAAATATGATACATAGGAAGGTCCAGGCTTGTCTGAAAAAACAAGCGATTTTGACCAAGAACAACTTCTAAGATGATTGCCTCTTACTTAGACACCATTGCTATGGTCTGATCCTCCCATCAGAAAAACTTGGTGATGGTTGTGAAGAAAGCTTCATGGTAGAGGCTTATGAAAAAGTGTTTCTGCAGCAAAGTCAATCTACAACCTGTAGCTTTCTTGAACCTACTATAAGAAAATATTATCTGAGGTAATAGTGTGAAATACTACACACATATAAAGGGAAAGTGACCATAAATGTAAGGCAAAATTGAGACCGTGGAAATTATATTCTTACACATTCTTACACATTCTTACACATGTTTATTCTCAACTTATTGAGAAAAATTTTCATCTACTGTTGAATAACTTCATGAGAACTTTATAAACATAAAGTTTATCACAGAGTGAACACCAAAACATTTTGTTGAAGAGCTTAAATCTACCCCCTCTGTAGTCAAGATTATAATGAGGATCAATAACAGAAGCACAATGTGCGACACAAAAACATTCCAGGGTAAGTGTCAGGATAGCAGGCAAGGGCTTTTAAAGATTTATCATTGTAATGCTTGTTCTCATGTTAGAAAAATAATAATGCCATGTGGTACTTGTCTCAGTTTTATTGGTAGGACTGCCGCAGCTTTTTCAGTCATATCTTACCATAGCTTTGGGCCGAATACAGAAGGACTCAAAACTTCAGTAGTCACAATTCGCCTTTAGCACCCAAAGAAATGACTTGCTTGGGATTAGCAGTGGGAGTACTTTTGCTTCTATTATGCATAACCTACCTCACTGTCTTCAGCTCCTAGAGGTGGCCCCATTGAGGATTGTCATCAAGGACTTGTTGAGTTCTATGAAAGAAATTCAGAAGAAAAACCTTGAGCTAAAATAAATGCCTGACACATAGTCTGTAACAAAATATATTTTTTAAAGATTTATTTGAGAGAGAGTGGGGGGAGGGGCAGAGGGAGAGAATTTCAAACAGACTCCCAGTTGAACAGGGAACCCCACACAGGGCTTAATCCCGGGACCCTAAGATCATGACCTGAGCTGAAGTCAGATCTTAACCCACTGAGCCACCCAGGCGCCCTCACATTTCTGTTTAATAAGGAAATATAAGACCAAGATAATACACTACTGCTTATTTGTGTGCTTGTTTTTGCCCATGTCTGATGAATCTGTCAGGAAATTGTTTGAAAAACATTCACATTTTTAAAAACTGAGATCTGGTTTGCTTATTAACTCATTCAAAAACATGTATCAGGACTTTATGTGGCCCAAGTACTGTGATTGAATCTAGAGCTTAAATTCTAGTGGGAGAGACGAATCTGTCAAATGAGCAGTATTGAGAAAAATAAAAGGGGAAAGGAAGAGAAGAGGGCTCAGCTATTTCAGAGATTGGTCAAGGACAGCATCTGTAAGGATGTGATACCTAAACAATGACATGAGAGGCTGAGTAATGCTTTTTTGTCTAGTCCAGCAGATATTAATTGAGATCCTCCTATGTACCAGTCACTGTCTAGGCTTTGGGGATTCAAAGGTAAATTAAATAATCCCTATCTTCAGAGAGCTTATAGTCTAGTAGGTGAAACAGACCTACAGTTATAATACAGGCCAATGAAAGTAAAAGTAGAAATTTTCACAGGTATAACAAGTTTAGAATGTTCAACTCTCAGAGTATCAGGCCTCACAGAGGTAATTCTTAAGCTGAATGATGATTTAAAAAAGTTGGAGCATCCTAGGCACATGGGGGAGTGCAGGGAATCCCAGGCAAAGATAGGAACCATGTAGCCAGAGGCATTTAGAAGCTTGGAAGGAGGAGAGGGAATGGGAGCTACAGCTGATGACAAATGAGAGGAGGACGTGATAAAGCTCAAGAAATGGGCAGTCCGGTGAGTAAGTCCAGTCCAGCTTAGTAAGTCATGCCTTCTACTTGCTATGTCCCACTTTATGATTTGATCTTCAACTATGCTGTACAAAACACAGCTTAAATATTAGCATGTGGTGCTCTGACACACAGTGTGAATATATCCACAAAGTGTACCGTAGAGCTTGCATGATTCTTATGAGAGAGACTTCTGATATGTTCAACTAATATAAAAATACATATATTTTTTTTCTTTTTTAGGTAAATTAATATTGTGTAGCAAGGAAGTCCCAGCACAAGACTTGAGAAAACTCTGTGAGAAGCTCAGAGGTATCGATTCTAACACTCCCAAATTAACAAGTGATATACAAGGGCCTGTTTGTCGTGACCCAGCTTTTTCAGAGACAACTGACCATAAAGATTCTCAACTTACACAAACACCTCAAGCAGAACACTCAGGAAATTCGTTGTATAAAGGGGACAGTAATGGCTGTGGGGGTAGTCTGAATACAGATACCAATTTACAAGGCTGGAATGAGGTACCTGATGAAGCTTACGACCTGCTTGATAAACTTCTCGATTTAAATCCAGCTTCAAGAATAACAGCAGAAGAGGCTTTGTTGCACCCTTTTTTTAAAGATATGAGTTTGTGATTCTCATTCTTCTTGTAATGTTTGCTGTTGTGTATTATGAGACAGGGTGAAAAAGAGTTCTTTGTAACAGCTATAACTTCTTGATTAGAGACCAGGGCAGGATAAATATTTTAAAATCGTAGTATTTGCTCTTTGGCAGACTCTAAAATATGGATTAAGATTACCTAAAATGCATGGGGTAGTTCTTCAGGCTAACTACATGATCTTTGACTTAGATCTACCCAAGTAGAATCAGATCTTTAGCTTCCCTAATTACTTGTCACTGCCATATACAGAAAAAGAAGCTGTTTTATCCTAGTACATAGTAGTTTGAGGTGTAAGTCTTAAAATTAATGGATGTGATCAGAACTGAAGGAGTCAAAAGACTATTGGTTTCTTTAAACTGTGAGCTTTGTGTACTTTTAGAAAACTCAACCTGGTGCTGGTGCTCTAACCATTCTATAGGTAAAGGAGATCATTCCCTCTTCTAAAGGCATATGTTACACTTACGAACACTAAAACAATGAAAAAATGTTGGGGGTAATATCAGTTAAAACTGAATTTAATTTATCCATTTTTCAAAGTACTTTGTTAAAGCATTTTTTTGTGTGCGAATTGACGTGTTTTTTCTTAATGGTTTCTCTTGATTTTTCCACCTTCTCTTTCTCACCTAACACATTCTCCTTGGAAATAACATGGTGCTTTCCACAAAGTTTCTGGGTGCTCTGTTAAATATTGCACATGTTTACAGTTGGGAACTCACTGCGTACAGTGGTTGTTTAAAGGGAAGCTGCAGAGCCAAAGTGAATACTGCTAGTCCAAAATGCTTTTCTTTTTCTCACCATCTTAGGTGTAACTAGGTAACTGTTAAAAGGAAAAGTAAATACAGCCTTGAGAATATTATTGGAGATTTTTTTCCTCTGCGTAGTGTCGTCAGGATCTCTGCATCCTATTACAACTAAATTGGTTCTGCTCAGAGAACTTTGGTTACTAGAATCTTGAGTGTGTTGGGAAGAGAATTAAGTGGGCGTAATAGAAGAGGGCCAGAGATGGAGGCTTATGTATTACTACATTCCAAAATGATATCTATCATTGACAATATATCAAATTCTTTCTGTGGGAAATAAGTCTGGGGGTATGGATCTGCTGAGAAGTTTCCCATTTTGTAGAGATACAGAGTATAGAAATGTTCTAGGGATCTAGAACATACATTTTGTTATTTTGTGCATTCAAGTCAGTAATGTCTACCTACCCTATTTGGTAAGTATAGTATATACATAAACCCATTACTGCTGATGTGCTCGGTCGTCTCATACTTATCTTTAAAACAAAATTTGAATGTTCTTGAATTTGTATGTTTAATAAAGTTATTTTATATTTTTTATGTCTGACTACTCATTTGAAAAATCCCCTTAAAAAAAAAAAAAAGGAATACCCTTTAAAAAAAAAAAATTAGGAAAGGAGATATTTTCCTTCTGAGATTGATGAATGCTCTCTCCAGCAAATAGTAGGCAGTAGATTAACAAAAATTGATCTGGCTCAACTAATACGTGAAAGATGGAAGTAGATTTTTGTTATAGAAAAGGTGTTCATTCGGGGCGCCTGGGTGGCTCAGTGGGTTAAAGCCTCTGCCTTCGGCTCAGGTCATGATCCCAGGGTCCTGGCATCGAGCCCCGCATCGGGCTCTCTGCTCAGCAGGGAGCCTGCTTCCTCCTCTCTCTCTGTCTGCCTCTCTGCCTGCTTGTGATCTGTCAGATGAATAAATAAAATCTTAAAAAAAAAAAAAGATTGATTTAAAAAAAAAAAAAGGTGTTCATTCACCTCATTTGTAGGAAATTTGTAACAAATTGTAAAGCAGTAAGTCATTTCAGTAATCATAACGAAGTCTTAACCCAAAAAAAAGGTTTTTTTCTTTGTGTGATTTCACAATCAAGTTAACATATATTCTAAGAAAATTAACAGGAAGAAAAATTGAACTGCTAAAAATGCAGGGCAGGAGATGCTTTCTAAGAAAATTTAATATTCCGGGTGGTTCTTTCAACTTTTTATTAATATCAATATTCTTTTTTTTTTTAATTAATATCAATATTCTATTAGAAGAGAACTTGGCTGATATGCAAAGGGAAGTGGGAGGTAAAGGGAGCCAGTGTTTTAAAAGCCATCCAGTGTTGTCAATTAGTTCTCAGGCAATTTCAATCCCACTAGAGAATGTTGGGAACTATATAGATAGAAAGGAGTTTCCATACGCATATTCTTCAAGCTTTTCAGCCTTCTGAAGAGCATTTAAAAATGGCATATATCAGCCTAAAAGATTTTAATTAGTCAAAATAGTCATTTTTAGGGAACAATTAAGAAGGTAACTAGTTAATGCCATTTCCGATTATGATGGAAGTTCCCAGAATATTCAGCTATTTTTTATTGTCAGCTTTTAAAAATTCTTACTGCTCAGACTCTTGAGATAAAACTGTTAAGGGTGTTTTCATTTAATAAGCCTTAGACATTTAGGACTATTAATATAACAAGCTACAAGTATTGGTTTTCGAAACAGGCTGCAGCTCTGTAGTGTTTTTAATGAAACTTTTCCTTATATGGAAATGATTATGGTTGTCTTAATGACCTAAATAAAAACGTGGTTCAAGAATGATTATTCCAAAGAATTAAACTTAGTTTGTTTCAAAATCTGAACAAAAGTCATCAAGTGATGTTAATCTCATGTTTCTGGCATCAGCATTTTAGGAATAAAATAGTGTTACAGATGTCAAAATATTGATTGCGTAAAATCTTGAAACCCACAAGACATGTAGGCTTAGGTCTTAGTTATTTCTGCTGTTTATGTAATTTCAGCCCTGCACGTCACTGAAAAGTTATTTATCTTGAGAAACTGGCCAAATTTGGCGGGTAATGCTGTCTGCCAGGGTCTGCAGATGTATTGTTTCTGCCCTGTGTTGTGCATGCTGTCTGTGGCCTTTAAAGAACGCTACCTACCACTAAGCAGAAATGTGAACTCCCCATTCAGATTTTTTCCTCTGTTCTTAGAACTGAGGTTGCCATTTCCTAAAATTTTGTCAAATTTTGTTTGAGCTGTCTTCCGTTCTTGAAAGGTGGATATTATCACCCACATAGTAGATAAGTAATCAGAAGTAGTTAATGCTGTGTCAAATTACAGCAAGATTTTCAACAAAGTAACCACAAAGTTCAGTGCTAAGCCAAGTATTTACTAGATAATGACATTTTAGATAACTGAAATGAGAAAGCTCTGATCTTAGGAAAGCAATTGCAGGTTGGGAGAGAAAACTATAAAAATGAAGTCAGAAAAGTGATGGCAAAATAGTTCAAGCTTAATATAACCTGCTAAATTTTTTTTTCTCAATAGAAGAAAATGAATTAAAAGAACAAATTGCCCTTGACCATGGTTTTGAGTGGCTTTTAAAAAGTTAAAATAATGTCTGACAAAACTTAAAAAAAAGGTTTGGTAAAGAATTCAAAAGGTTAAGTGAAAATCTTATTGGTGTGTGTACATAGCTTTTATAAGGCAAGGAAGATGACTAGAAAACACTTGTAAATGGTTTAGAATTCTGATTAAAGCATGCACCATGTTCAAGATGCTCTTTTAAATTTAACACACCATCCCAGCTCTTAAGTGGCTTCCATCTTGGAACTTACCAAAGCAATTCAAGGAAAATAATGGTTAGGCACTAGGAAATTTAATACTATCTTATGAAGGAAAATAGAGAATAACTTCTAGATTCATCTCTAATTCTAGATTTAGAGAAGGCAAGTGTCACTCCCTCTAGTAGGAAACCAAGATGAACCAAGGGATGATGGGCTTTTGAGATCCTGAAATCAGTAATAACCTATTGGCTGGGGAGTAAGTGGCAAACATTAGAAAATGGAAGAGCTACTTGATTTAAGATTTAGAGACCATGCATGAGCGGGGATTGGGGGGTGGTGGGCAGAGACAAAGAAACCCAAGCAGACTCCATGCTGAGCGTAGAGCTAGATTGGGGGGAGGAGGGTCTCCATCTCACTACCCTTAGATCATGACCTAAGTCAAAATAGGAGTTGGTCGCTCAACTGTCTGAGCCACCCAGGCGCCCCAGCACCTGATAATTTCTTTCTAATCAGAATTTTTGCATATATTCCTTACCTACATTCTACTGATGATGTGTTTTTATAGATGTTTATTGAATTATGTATTCATCGTTTGTATAAATTCCTTTTGTAACATCTCTGAAGATTAGAAATGACTCCAACTCGGACAAGATTAAGACAGTAAATCAGAAGCAGATGTATGGCTGTGTAGCCTCACCTTGTTATTTTAGCTCTGTCCATAAGCAAAAGGAGCAGGGGGGTGGGAAATCTAGCCACCTCCAAGTTTTTCTGGATACTTTATTACTTTTTGACCCAGTAGAAGTTTATTTCTTCTGGCATGTTGCTGGTCTTCCTACATCCTAACTATTCTGATTAAAAACAAAACCAACCCCTCTGTGTGTGTGTGTGTGTGTGTGTGTGTGTGTGTGTGTACACATGAGTATCTTTGGACAAGCATTAGCAATGCTCCTTTACACTTTTGCCCCAAGGTAAAATTGTGAAATGAATGGTGTTCTGTGAGTGTCCTCTCATTTTAATTTCTTATTTTGAAACTCCACAGATAAATGGCCATATGAAATGTGTGTACATAGCTTTTATAAGGTGATGTTGAATCAATATGAAATCAAAACTCATCACTTTTATGTGTAAACACCAACATCTTACATCTCTTAAGTTTTGTGTTTTCAGGAAGTATCTTTCTCATTTGTCCCTATGCAGTGTGACAACCAGGCCTGGCATTTATTGAGCAAGTGTTCAATAAATATTTGTTAATTGAATATATTCAAGTTATATTTAATTTGCTTTTCTGGCAAGATAGGAAGCCAAAAACCTCTCTTAATACAGGTGCCTATTTTCCTAAGTTTGGTACAATTTATTTGATAGGGAGTTACATAAAAATGAAATGCCTCATTCCTTTTTACATAATCTCTTTTCAGTAGACTGTGCCCACCCCCAACAAATATGTAATTTGAATGAAAGCAATATTTTGATGTCAGGTTTTAGGTTCCAAAGGGCCCTAAAGGGGTCTTTGAACTTTTAGTTGCCATAATCTGCAATGCCTCTCCCTCCTCTCTGTGTATCCCAAATGCGTTCTTAGTAGGCTGTCTGAAGTCACATTCCTCCCTCTACAAAACCTCTCCAGAGCAATCCAAACGATCATTTCCTTGACTTCTTTATACCCAGATGACAAACTTCTGGAAGGTAGACTGCTTTATGTCCTCTCCCACATTTCTTAACACATTAGGGAATCAAGTACACGGTCAAAACTTTGAATTGACTATGAACCTGACACCAGGAGGTATTTCCAAACCCCACCAGTCCCAGCCTAAGGACAGCCCCTTTTGTTCTTTTTAAAAAGATTTTACTTATTTAGGGGCACATGGGTGGCTCAGCCGTTAAGGGTCTGCCTTTGGCTCAGGTCATGATCCCTGGATCCCGGGATCGGGCCCCACATCAGGCTCCCTGCTCAGTGGGAAGCCTGCTTCTCCCTCTCCCACTCCCCCTGCTTGTGTTCCCTCTCTCGGTATCTCTGTCAAATAAATCATAAAAGCTTAAAAAAAAAAAAAGATTTTGTTTATTTGAGGGAGACAGAGAGAGAGCATTAGCAGGGGGAGGAGAAAGGGGAGAAAGAGAGACCCCGCTGAGCCCCATACAGGGCTGGATTCCCAGGACCCCGAGATCATGACCTGAGCCAAAATCAAGAGTCAGATGCTTAACTGACTGAGCCACGTGGGCACCCAGCCCTTTTATTTTTATTCTTATTTTTTTTTAAATCTTTATTTTTTTATTTTTTTAAAGACCTTATTTATTTGACAGATCACAAGTAGGCAGAGAGGCAGGTAGTGGGAGAGGGAGAAGCAGGCTCCCTGCTGAGCAGAGAGCCCGATGTGGGGCTTGATCCCAGGACCCTGAGATCATGACCTGAGCCGAAGGCAGAGTCTTAACCCACTGAGCCACCCAGGTGCCCCAGCACTTTTATTTTTAAACATCTACAAGATTGTACTGATTTCCCAATTTCCCACCCCGTCCTAGCTGTATCAATTCTAATTTCCCTCCACTCCACTTTGTTGATGTTCCATTCCCATTGCTTTGACCTCAATGGAGACAGAACAGCTGGTGGACATTCTGTCTGTAATAACATTTCACATCCTTATATAAGAGGAAAGTGAGCAAAAATTTCATAATTATTACAGTTGTGTTTTTACTCCTACAGTGTACCAGGCGCCATAACAATCAAATCAATTTGTTTTAAGGACTTGTAAGTATGCATCAAGTACTATGGAAAAGCATTATATATGCACTTGATTATACTTTTCTAAAGTGATTCGTTTTCATACTTGTAGGACCCTGTTCATCTCAGATTTTCCCAAGACCACTTCAGGTCCAAAAATGTCAGTCCTTGAATGTGTTCTGTGAATTCCAAAATTTCTGCATCTAAATTGCATTTTTAAGAATGTCTCTCAACTAGAAGTAATGTGAAAATGTTAGACATGCATTCTAGTTTTTTAGCTTTAAAAACATGTCTGCATTAACGTGGCATTTGAGCCTCTCTTCTGCTTTGTGAACCAACTGATGAATATATTATTGAGTAAAATGGACAGTCTTCCAACGTCTTTTAAACACCAAATAGGGCCTTAACTATTTTCATTGAGGTTAGAAGCATAGATGTAACAACTGGGAACCAAAGCCCCTTTACTCACCTGTTACCAGTTAAAAATAAACCATGTCTAGAGATAGCATAACAAAGGAGTCAGCCAAGGCTGGCTCTTCCCTGTACTTTGAGCCTTGGTTTGCTTAGCTATAAAATGGGGTTTATATACCTACCTCATCATTTGATGGAGTAAGTGAGAGCATGCTCTCTAAGTGTAATGTTGACACAGTACGTAGTGGTTTCCCTTCCCTCCTTCTTCTTACATTTGCCACACCACATGGGGCTCTGGCCTAAGAATATTCTTAAGTATTTCTTCCTCAAACATTTTTTTTAAAGCTCCTGTTAGGACTTTTAAACCACTGAGTGGAAAATTGCCATAATCTGGAATGCTGTAAGCCTGACACCAGTAAAACCTATTTTCTGTACGTAATGATGTTCTATCCACCAGATGGCAGGAGTTTGTTTGGCATGTTCTAACAGCTGTCCAGACATGTTTGGACTAGTGTATCAGTAAGGCTATTAAAACAGAAAAGAACATACACAAAAATAATGGCCCTTATATAATAAAAAAATTCTGCCAGGCAAAGGGAAATGAGGTGTGTGTGTGTGGGGGGGGGGTTGGCTAGTGATCACCTACCATACCCTCACCTTTTCCAGGCACAAATTTCTCATATGTTGTACTCTTTCTCTCCTGGGCTTTTTCATATCCTCCTTCTTTTGTCTGGACTACTTCACTAAACCCTGGCCTTGGTCACCTGAGTATCTCCTGTTCATCCTTCAGGGCTTAGCTCAGACATCACTACCTTTAGGAAGCCTTGACCTCTCTTTTTGAGTTCAGTGCCTCCAACCCTTCCTCCTTGATCCTCTGCCCCTCCTCATCGTTTGTATCCTGTTCCAATATTGCCTCCTCGAACAAGCCTCCAATTTACTTATCATTTCTTCCTCTAGAATAGTGCTTTGGACAAGGAGACTGTCACAACGGTATGGTACTCACTCACGTGTGGAATTTAAGAAACAAAACAGAGGGTCATCGGGGAAGAGACGAAAAATTAAAATAAGACGAAACCAGAGCAGAAGACAAACCTTAAGAGACTCTGAATCATAGGAAACGAACAGGGTTGCTGGAGGGGAGGACGGTGGGGGGATGGGGTAACTGGGTGATGGCTATGAGCACTGGGTGTTATATGCAACTGATGAGTCACTGACCTCTACCTCCGAAACCAATAATATACTATATATTAAGTTTTCAAAAGTGCTAAAAACAAAAACAACAAAAAAACCCCACCTATGGTAAGGAATGACTTCTTCCACAGCACCCTGTAGCCTCTGGTCATTTCTGTGTGGCACTTACAGCATAGATCATCAATCTCTTGTATTATCTACTAGATTATAAACTTCATGACAAGAACTGCCGATTTTATGCACCACTGTATCTTCAGTGCCTACATACAGCGAGGCCTCAATCAGTGTTTTTTGGAAAATGAGCACACATAACTTCAATATACACATATGTACCCAGTATGCCTATAGTGAAGGAAATTGGTTTTTGAGGAACTTCGTGAAGCTGAGGAGACATGGTAACTGGGCTACTATTTATATGAGACTCCCCCCCCACCCCCAAGGAGGGCCTCTGTATGTTTATTGTCAGCCTCTGAACAAAGGGGTGTTCTAAGCCCTCTGACCCCCCCAGGGAGGCGGGGGAGACCAAACACCTGGCTGAAAGAAAGCTACGTTCGAGAGATGAAGCTTATGTGTGGATTAAGGGCGAGGAGATGTCGGATATATTTCTGTAAGTCTCCCAAGGACCAGTGCTGGAGGCTTCTCTGTCCCTAAGCCAGTCCCCAAGTAGAAGAAAATGCAACGGTGCCTGCAGACACACCGAGATGCTCCCCAGCTCACCTTACCCATTCTGTTTCGCCTCCTCTTCCCCACATCAGCGTCAGCATGAAAGGTGTGCTAAACAATGCCCTCTGCCCCCACACAGGCACCCCTCCTCCGCCTCCGGCTCCCCACTCACCTGCTTCTCAGGCCTTCCCTTCCTGAGCGTCCCCATGCCAGGCCTCCTCCTGCAGCCACGGACAGAAGACAAGCCAACGGTCTGGGAGTGAGCGAGGAAGCCAGGGCGCTCCCCGCCCTGCAGCAGGTCCTCAACTGATTTCCCCTGACCCCGGGGAGTCATGAGGGGCACTTGGTGCTCTCAATAAAGCCAGGTTGTTTGGATGAACCCGATGGGACCAAGATGTTTACATTCTTCTCACTCTCTCACCACCACAACGTGCGAGGGATCCAAATATGTTGCAACAGTGTGGCCTTGGGCCTGTGGGTCTCGAGTTATGAAGTGTTGTGGCAAACTCTCCTTGTACAGAGATGTTACCAGCAGAGGACTCTGTCCTGAACCTTAGCAGTAAGAATGCTAGAGGGCTTTCTCCCTGTCTGTGCCCACAGGTTTTCTGAGGTGTCTCCCTGATGGAACAAACATCTGAAATCCTCCTAGGACTCGAGGCAGGACTCCTCTGGCAATCCCTTCTCCTCCCCAGACACCATGTTTATCCAGGCCATCGGAGCGAGGCTTGGCAGGGGCACACGAGCCCCCTGAACCTGACCCTTCCCCAAGTGCCCGTCTCGGGGTGGGGCAGATGTTTGGATTGGCGGCTGGACTGAAGTAGGGGAAATAAGAACAGTTTCTCTCCACGTGGAGTCATGTACAGTTTCTCCAGCAGGTGATAAAGTTGCAATAGGAAGGAAAATCTGAACTTGAGTTTTCTGGCTTTCCTCTGGATATAAATTTTAGGGAATCTCTCCACACTGCAAAATCTTCCAGGACTTTCTCCCTCTTTTAGAGCCTTGCACTGTCACGCCTTTATCCTGCCTGACATTGTCCTGATTTATATGCCTGTCTTATCCTTGAGCCACATCTTACTGATTTTTTTCACAGCCAACCTCATCCTTCCGCTGCCTTGCAGGGTCTCACATAGTGCTTTACAATGAGCAGGCTTTCAGTGAGGACTGTGAACTGGATTTGGAGCTGTTTTCATCCAAGCCTTCCATTACCCACTCTGATTTGAGAGACTTCGTGTTTAAAATACTAGAAAGATGGCTGTAGGAGACTCGGGCTGAGGTATGTGCTCAAATCTCAACAGCTCCCTTTTCCTTTGGGGAACTCTTCAATACGTAGGAGTGGTTCCCCAGTGATCATATCAGTGTTGTTATCCCACCCCCTCCCAAACACACCCCACATTTAATCCAGGGTTTATACCTGACCATGTAGGGTCCCTCAAATTTTTACTTCCAAATATTTGAAACTGTAAGAGATTGAGCTAAGTCCTAATGAGGACTGGGATCTTGAGAGAAGATTCAGACTTCCATCCCCAGGACCACTAGTGTCCACACTTCATCTGGAGTCTGGTCCTTCAGCTCCTTCTGTTATACAAGCTGCACCAGCATCCTTCCAGGAAGTCCCTTTTGTGCACAAGGAGGCCGTGGCTAGTTCCTGCAGCACATACTCAAAGGACCTGAGCCAAGGCAGTGATGGAAAAGGGCACAGAGAAAGCCTGCTGAGCTCTGAGGCCTGCCACTGTCTTCCTCTTGCTGTGTGTTATAGAACAAGTCACACCTTCAGCTTTATCTCCCCATTGATCAGGCCACTGCTGGGGAGAACACACTCAAGTATGGAGGGAGCTGTAAGCTGCAGGAATGGCAGAGGAATGGCAGGGGGCAGGAATAGCTGCCCTTCACCGCCAGGTGAGCTGGCGAGTGTCTCAGTAGTTCTCATTCCGAGAGCGACAACTAGTACAGGCAAACACGGGTAGGTAGGAAAGCAGGAGGAGCCTGTTTGGGAAGCAGAGAGCTCCCCTGGAGTTTGAGACTCCTTGTGTTAAAGTATAAGTTTTTTATTATTATTATTATTATTATTTAGGTATGGCAAGGACAACCTAAGATTAGGAGAAGACTGCCTTTGAAAAGATAGTTAAACTCACAATCCCAGGAGCTAGGGCACACCACACCACAGGGGGCCATGTGGGGACACCTCGAGGCTGAGGTCGGTCAGCAAGCAGGAGGAGAGGGCCAAAACGTGGGCTAAAGCCTTTACTGTGGTTTCCTTGGGAAGGAATGGGCAAGACAGGGTGAGCAAATTTAGAGCGGGCTAGTTGGAATCATTTTAGTAGGCTCAGGGGCCTAGGGGCTGGCCCTGGGGTGTTTCAAGTGGGGGAATAGTCGCCTTAAGGGTGACAGACAGAGAGAGGAGGTAGTTGGGGTATGGGCTCTGGATTGGCTGGTTTGCCTTTTTTTTTTTTTTTTAAGTACTATGCCTAATGTGGAGCTTGAACTCAGGACCCCAAAATCAAGCATTGCATGCTCTAGTGACTGAGCCAGCCAAATACCCTGCTTTGTTTTTCTTTGTTTTGAAGTAAACGCTACACCCAGTGTGGGAGTCAAACATCAAGAGTCTCAAGCTCCACCAACTGAGCCAGCCAGGTGCCCCTCGCTGGACTTTGAAAGGTGCCCTCTGGGGCTAGTTTCTTCCTATCTCTAGGAATTGGCTAGCCCTGGGAGGGGCAGTCCCTCTAGGGTCAGCAAGACCCAGACGTCAAAGAATCACAATACAAAAAATACCCCAAAAGCAAAAAGCCATGGCTGGTACATCCCTGTAGGAGATTTGAGAGAGGAAATGGGAGGTGGGACTCGATCATGAGGCACCACAAACATTATAAGCGAAGGAGGCTGGGTTTCATTCTACAAATTCTTCTGCAGCACTCTAAAGGACTATGAGCTGGGGCATAGTTATTAGAAATATTATTTTGATGTCTTTGGACAGGATGAGGTAGAATTTAAGGATCAGATCAACAGAACCTGGTGACTAACCAAACGTTGGGAGTAGGAGAAGGAAGGAGGAAAAACTAACTCCAGTATTTCAAGCCTTTGTGATTGGAGGATAGTATCACTATTAATAGATATGGGTGTCCGAGGAGAAGGCACTCTCAGTAGGAGACGTGGGAGAAAAGTGGGGAGAAATGTTGAGAAGGGTTTCACAGATGTCAAGAGGAGAATGGTTCCAGAACATCTGTGTGACTATAGCCAGCAGGCAGTTCCCATGTATTGTTGGTTTGTGTGATTATTTGACACTGTGGGTATCTTAACTCCCCAGCTATGTCAGAAGAACCTTCATGGACTTGTGTCCTAATTGTCTTTGTGCTTTCCCAACCCATAGCCCAGGACCTCGTTCCCTTGGTCCCTGCCCTTTGGGAGGTTAACCTTGACTATTTGTCAGAAGGCACATCCGCCAGACTTGTCCGCATGAACACGGAGCCAGTGTGTTTCCCTGCTTAGCAAAGGTGTCACAAGGTTACACACTCAGGACAGAGATAACAGATTAAATATCTGTGAGCACCGGCTTCCTCATTTGCCAAAGAAGGGGTTTTCTAGATATTCCTTAGGGTCTTTCCTCATGCTAATATTTTATGAATCATTCCTAACAAATGTATGAATTTGAAACTTTGTGATTCTGGAAAGTAGGTACCTAGTACATCAAGGCAGTTGCCTGCTCTTGTCTTATCCGTGTCACCATTAGGCACAGGTCTCTTCTACCTTGACTCCTACCAGATCTTGTTGGCCTCAGAAACAGTCAATTCTAATGGTGTAAGTAAGTGCCTTCCAATTCCCTCCCCCATTCTTCTTTTCTTTTCTTTTTTTTTTTTTTTTAAGATTCTTTATTTTTTTGACAGAGAGAGATCACAAGTAGGCAGAGGGGCAGGCAGAGAGAGAGAGAGAGAGGGAAGCAGGCTCACTGCTGAGCAGAGAACCCGATGCGGGACTCGATCCCAGAACCCTGAGATCATGACCTGAGCTGAAGGCAGAGGCTTAACCCACTGAGCCACCCAGGCGCCCACCTCCCCCATTTTTCTAACATCAGCCTCTATTTATGCCTGGGTAAGCCCATCTTTTGGGTTGAGTGGCTTCCAACTTCTGCTACAGATACAGAAGTGTCTACAGGCAGAATCCAATCATGACTTCTCTGGAGTGTCCTAATTCCACTGTGAGAACATGGTGAAGATCACTCAGTGGTGAAGTTATGGTGATGAAGAAGAAAACAGGAGAGAAAGGGGAAAGGAAGTCACATTTACTAAGGCCCTTCCATATGTGGCCTCTACTGGATTCTTTGAATCCCCTTATCAACCACTCCAGTGGTGCCTTGTACCATATATAATATCATCAGACTTGTAAACCCAAGTTCACTGTCTCTCTTCCCATTAGAAGTGTGTGTTCCCTGAAGACAAGGACGGTATTATGTCTGTTTTGTTCACTTCTCTATTCTGGATACTCACTGAACGTAAGGAAAATGGTGGCTATAAGTAAATACTAAATGAACGAGTGAATAAATACATTTAATCCTAATAGTTCTACAAAGTAATAGTATTTCCATTCTACGGAAGAAGCTAAGGTTCAGTTGGATTTAGTAGATTGCCTGTGGCCACATGGTTAGAGCTGGATTGGGATGGCTGGTGGCAGATGACCAGGATTGGGCTCTTTCTTCTCCTGGGCATGTCCTCCGTGAAGAATGCCCCAAGCAAGAGCCACCACAATGCTCTATGTCTATTCTCGGAAATGGAAATAGACCACAGCTAAACAAAATAGAATTTATTGGGATGATCTCAGGGGCTCACAAAATAGGAGAAAAGTTAACAAACCGGGACAGAGGCAGGTATAAATAAAAGTTGAATGAGAGCCCAGAGTCAGATCCTCTCCAACAGACTTGGTTCCATTCTTACCCTAACTCAGCTCAACTTAGGATCCACGAGGGAGACTTTAAATGGCCAGAGGAGGGCAGCATACCCGTATTGGCAGTTCCGCCAAGATTGTACATAATGGGCAGAGGAAATTCCCCCAAAAAGAACCCACATGATCTTACCAAAAAAGAACAGGAGTGAGTGCTGGGCATCCAAAAACAAAGCAGGTGTCCTTTACAAACTGTTACATGGAGGACCTCCAGGATCCTGAGCCAGAAATGAGTTGTCCCCTCAAGCGGCTACATTTCCCTCTGCTCCTCCAGGAGGTGTGAATGGAGGAGGGGAGAAGGAGTGGAGGAATCTGTCACAAAGCCACCTTTGAATCCCAGATGGGCTCCTCCTTAAAAGTTCCTCAGGTATTGAAGAAAGTGAGACCTCACTTGTCTCCCAACCCAATACCACCACCCCCCCAGACCTGGCCTAGCTGACTCTGTTTGTTGCTTCTGTTGTTATTCACACTTCCTGTGGGATCATTTCAAAGCCCTATTTCCTGATGGTCCAACATCCTTCTGCAATCAACTGGCAGGGGGTGAAGCCTGCCAAAACCTCAGGTAGCGGCCCTGCCCAGCACCATTTTCAGCAACATCCTGTGTTCACAGCTTTTCAATTCAGCTCCAAATGCCAATTTTGGTTTGTGAAAATTTCCATGGCCTCCTGCTAGGCTGATGTTCACATATCCCAGTGCACAGGCACAGCGACCTTGGCCAGACTGTGTTCCTCTCGCACCAATCTCCAGCCCCCGCCCCCGCTCTGTGCTGTGCTATCATTACTTTACACAGAACACCTTCAATGCTGGCAGTAAGCTCTGACTTCGGAGCATCCTAGCAACCCTCTTTGGTAAGTGAGCATGTCTTAGGAACTTAGAGAGTTTAAGAAACCCCCTTATAGTTATATGGTGTGATTGTGGTTGAAACAGTACTGGAAACCAAGGCTTTTGGGCCCAGGTCCCAGGCTTCTCCATTAATAAGGCTGCTAAATCAGGTTAGTGAGAGGCTTATAATTCTGCTATAATGTGCCCGGAGAGCCCATAATTTCACAGTTCCAACAAAGCCCTGAATTTTCTGTAGAACTAATTGGTTTAGAAATTTCTCTCAGAAAAAAAAGAAAGAAAGAAAGAAAGAAAAAGAAATTTCTCTCAGTGAGTACATACTATGTCATCAGACTCTGGCCTAAGCAGACTCTGGCCTAAGCACTTTACATCCATTGCCTTCAATGCTCACAACTACCTTAGTATTTACTATTAGCCCCTCTTCATGGAAGCTCACAGGTTAAGAAATTTGGCTCAAGTCCATCTAGGTAGTGAGTGGTAGATGCCAGATTCAGACCCAGCAGTCAGGTTCCAGAGCCTGTGTCTTCCACTGCACTTCAGTGCATAACTACCTCTTCCTGTAACACACACACACACACACAAACACACCCTTCCCAAAGACCTCTCTAGGGGCCTCCCTGTCCTTTGGTTTAACAACTCCCCCCCCACCACTCAATTTAATAGGTACAAAAACAAGGTGCAGAAGAACTTGCCTAAGTGTGGGATTTTTTAAAAAGATTTATTTATTGTGTGTGTGTGTGTGTGTGTGTGTGTGTGTGTGTGTGTGAGAGAGAGAGAGAGATAGTGTGTGTGCATGTGTGTGTGTGTGTGTGTGTGTGTGCGCACGCACACATAGGGAGAGAGAAACTCAAGCAGACTCCCTGCTGAGTGTGGAGCCCAATGTGGGGCTCGATCTCACGACCCTGAAATCACAACCTGAGCCAAAATCAAGAGTCAGTGGCTTAACCGACTGAGCCACCCAGGCGTCCCTGTTTTAACAGCTTTAATGAAGTATAATTTACATACTATAAAAGTCACCCATCACATGCGTACACCTTGATTATTTAAGTAAATTTAAACAGTTGTGTGATCACAATTACCATAATAATCCAGTTTTAGAATGCTTCCATCCCACCAGTTCACTGTCATCTCTAACTCTACTCACATTTGCTCTTTCTAAAAATTCCACATAAACAAAATCATACAAAAATGTAGGCTTCTGAGTCACTTTTTCTACTATGCATATCTTGGTAGTTCATCCAGGTTTTGCATGTATCAATAGTTCATTCCTTTTTATTTATCCCCTCATATGGATAAACCAGGTTTTGTTTATTTACATACCAGTTGGTGGACATTTGATTATTTCCAGTTTGGATTGTAAGAAAGGAAAAACCATTTTCCCTCTGCTTTTCTGACTACTTGGCCAAGACCCCTGTAATAAAAAACAGATTAACAAGAAAAAAGCCAAACAGGGCACCTGGTTGGCTCAGTCAGCTGAGCATCTGCCTTCGGCTCAGGTCATGACCCCAGGGTCCTGGGATTGAGTCCACCTCAAGGCTCTCTGCTCAGGGGGGAGTCTGCTTCTCCCTCTCCCTCTGCCTGCTGCTCTACATATTCATGCTCTCTCTCTGTCAAATAAATAAATAAAATCTTTTAAAAAAATGAAAAAAACCCCCAGAAATTTATTAACATGTATACCTCAAGTATATATGGGAGACACCCAGGGAATAATGGGTAATTCCTTGAGGTGGGCTAAACCACCAGCTGGAATACCATTTTTTTTGGCTAAAATAAGAGGAAAATCATGTGTGGGGAGGGAGTGTGAGGGTGGAGGCCAGTTAGGGGAGGTTATTAGAAAAAGCATGGTGGAACAGGGTAAGGTTTATTATGCATTTTTAGGTCAGTGCCTTCTCTTTCGATAAGGTTCTCTTGTGATTTATGATCATCCTTCCCTTCCTGGTAAAGAAGGGGAGACATCCTTACAAATGGAGATTTCTTTCATAAATGTAAATTTCCCTTACAAAAGGGTAAATTTTCTGCTTTCAGAGCTTCTTCTGTGTCTGATGTTTCTTAAAATAATCCTTTTGCTAAAGAACCATATTTTGGGGTGGCATATTCTGCTACCCTTCAGGGGCTGTTATGATGTAGCTATGATATTTTTGCATATGTTTGTGTGGATATATGTCCTCATTTCTCTTGGGTAGATACTTAGGAGTGGAATGGCTGGGTCATCTGGGAAACATATATTTAACATTTTAGAAACAGCTTAGAAACAATTTAGAAAATTTAACATTTTAGAAACATTTAGAAACATTTTAGAAATGTTTAGAAACATAGAAACATTTTAGAAACTGTTATCAAATTAGCTGTACTATTTTATGCTTCCAAAATCTATGTATGAGAGTTCCAGTTTCTCCACATCCTTGTCAATTTAACTGATACTGTCTATCTGATACCTTAGCCATTCTAGTGTAGGTAGGAGCCTCATTGCACTTTCAATTTGCATTTCTTTGTGACTGATGTTGAGCATGTTTTCTTTTTAATTTTTACTTTTTTATTAACATATAATGTATTATTAGCCCCGGGGGTACAGGTCTGTTAATAGCCAGGTTTATACACTTCACAGCATTCACCACAGCACATACCCTCCCCAATGTCCATAACCCAATTACCCTCTCCCTAGTCACCCCCCCACCCTGTTTTTTTGTGAGATTAAGAGTCTCTTATGGTTTGTCTTCCTCCGATCCCATCTTGTTTCATTTTTTCCTTCCCAACCCCCCACACATCCCACTTTGCCTCTCAACTTCCTCATATCAGGGAGATCATATGATAATTGTCTTTCTCTGATTGACTTATTTCATCAAGCATGTTTTCATATGTTTATTGCCATTTGTAAATCTGCTTTGGTGAAGTGCCTGTTCAAATCTTTTGCACATTAAAAAAAATCAATTTATCTTCTTATTGTAAGCATTATTTCTGTATTTTGCGCAAAAGTCCTTTATCAGATACATGTTTTGCAAATGTTTTCTCCTATTGTCTGGCTTGTCTTTTCATTTTTTTCAATAGTATCTCCTGAAAAGCTGAAGTTTTTAATTTTGATGAAGTCTAATTCATCCATATTTTTCCTTTAAGGATCATCTATCCCCTAATCCATGTTCACAAAGGCTTTCTGCTACAAGTTTTATAGTTTTATAGTTTTACATTCAGCTTTATGATTTATTTTGAGTCAATTTTTGCATATGGTGTGGGGCAAAAATTTAAGTTCTTGTTATGGATATCTAATTGTTTTAGCATCACTTATTGAAAAGACTATTGAATTGCCTTGACTTCTTTAGATCAAAATCACCTGACCATAAATGTAAGGGTTTACTTCTGAAGTCTATTCTGCCCCATTGATCTATATGCCTCTCTTTAGGTCAATACTACACTGTCTTGATTACTATAACTTTAAAATAAACCTCCAACTTTGTTCTTCTTTTTCAACATTATTTTGATTTCTCTAGATCCTCTGCATTTTCATATAAATTTTAGGATCAGCTTGTCAAAATCTACAGGGAAAAAAAGCTGCTAAGATTTTGATATGGGATTGTGTTGAAACTATACATCATGTCGGGAACAATTTTGGGGACAATATATGAACAATATTGAATCTTTCAATTCATGAACATAGTATATCTCTACATTTGCCTCAGTCTTCTTTACTTTCTGCAATATTTTGAGGTTCTCAGTGTACAGGTCTTATGCTTTTATTAAAGTTGTTGCTAAATATTTTTTTCTCTTTATGCTATTGTGAATGGAATTTTTAAATTTTCATCATTTGGTCATTTGTCAATAGTGTATCCTGCAATTCTATTAAACTTGCTTATTAGTTCTAGTAGACTTTTGTAGATTCTTTAAGCCTTTCTACATACAAAAGCATGTCACCTGCAAGTAAGAACAGTTTTACTTCTTCTTCTCCAATCTGTATGTACAGTTCTTAATGTCTTTTTCTTGCTCAGTTATACTGACTAGGATCTCCTGCTTAAAGTTGACTTGAAGTAGTGACCACAATCATTCTTGCCTTTTTCTGTCCTGCCCTTTTTACAGATCCTGGATGATCTCTTTTTTTTTTTTAAGATTTTATTTATTTATTTGTCAGAGAGAGAGAGAGGGAGAGAGAGCGAGCACAGGCAGACAGAATGGCAGGCAGAGGCAGAGGGAGAAGCAGGCTCCCTGACGAGCAAGGAGCCCGATGTGGGACTCGATCCCAGGATGCTGGGATCATGACCTGAGCCGAAGGCAGCTGCTTAACCAACTGAGCCACCCAGGCGTCCCGGATGATCTCTTTTTGAAGGGACTCCCCGATGGCTCTTCCAGAAAATGAGGAGGTACTACAGATACCCAGCATCTCAGTACAGCAACTTTCTAGTAGTTGCCTGAGACTCTTGTCATTTCTCTTCTCCTCAACCCCTGCCCTCCTATCTTAAAGTCCAGATTCCTGCCTCACAACCAGTCCTGTGCCCAAAGCTTTTCTGCTTTCTTAGGGTGTCCCTCAGCATCTCCTGCCTCATTGGCTCCATGCCTAAAAGACTTTTGAAACTCACAAGGCACTCCTATTTCTCTCTCAAAGTTTCCTCTCAGCACCAGTTTTAGTACCTCTGTGTAGCACCTGCTTTCTTGGCCCCCTTCCATGGGGTTCAGCAAGAGGGAATTAAAAATCAACTGAAGTGCTTGGAATTCTGATGAAAGATCCCCAAAACCCCAAAAGGAGCTAGGATGAGTCTTAGGAGAAGGCCCTGACAGCTGAGACCATTCTAGTCACTGTGAGGTCCTGCAATGAGCTCTCTAAACTCCAACTGCCTGCACTTTCTTCTCTCTCATGCTCTTGAGAACACCTGCTAAACCCAAACAGCCTAATCCCTCTAAAGCACCATAAACTCACCATGTTTATCTCCTGGTCTTCGGTTTTGCTCCCCTCCCTCCTGGAATGCCTTTCCACTTTCCTCTGCCTGTCCACAGCCTGCCTCTCCATCAGCACCTAACTCCCTTTCTTTCTCCCTCTTCCACAAAACTTGTCCTGGTGGCGCTGGCCCCTGGGGAGCTCTTAACCTCTCCACAGGTGTACTCAACTGCCCACCCAATTCACAGCAAGTTTGTGCTGTATAATCAGTATGGATTTTCCCCAGACCACTTTGATGTAAGGAACTTCACATTTGTTTGTTCTAAACCATGATCTCTGGCTTAGACCCAACCACCAAAACTGATGAGAAATTCAATTTTGGCCACCAACCTCCTCTTTGAGGTTCTTATAGTGGCTGTGGGGGCAAGTATTCAGTATATACTTCGTCACTGCTAAGTTATTCACCATCTATACCTTAAAGCTCATCAGTTAGTTAAGCAGGGGAGCAAAATCCTGTTGTCATGCTAAGTCCAGTAATGCCTTATTGACCAACAATAGATGGAGACTACACTGGATTCCCCCTCCTACTACCCCTGACTTCTTTTTGCCTTCCCTTCCTCCAGAGCAACCTTCCAGCTCTCCCGGACTCCCCCAGAACCTTTCAATGGCCATCCTGGATCACTATGCTATGAACATAGCAGTGGGTGGTGCCACCTTTACAGCCCAGCAGGTGGTGCTGGGAGCTACTGACCCTGAGGCCAGCAGAGGTAGCCAAGCCCATCCCCCTGCAGTCCCTGCCTCCCAGAGGCGCTCCTGATACCCTTGGGCAACCCCAGCCTTGACCCTGGAATGCAAAATTGTCTCATGGTTCATGCTCTTTCTGCCTGCAAACTACATGCCTGTCTCACTGGCTTGCCAGCGTTTTCATAGCACGCAGAGGGCCGTGAATTACAAAAGTTACTTTTCTTCAGTCAGTTCAAGCCAGTCTGGCACTGGTCCCTCATTCTCCTTTGTCAACGAGGCAAAGACTCAGTTGTTCATCCAGCTTTGTCTTGCTGCAAGGCGACACTTTCCCAGCCCTTCCTATCTCCCCAGAAGCCCTGGATGTGCCTTTCACTTGACCCTCTCTGAAGTGTGTGGAAAATCAAGGCACTGAGCCACTCCGGGATAGGTGGGAATTGGGACAGGGAGGGAGGAAGTTGGTGGAAACAGTTTGCAGTTGGCAGCTCATTAATCGGGTGTTATTTTACTGCTGGGCACGAGTGATCAAAATGACACCCGTGGGAAGGTCTCCAAAAGCCCAGGCACTGTGTGCCGTTGGACCATCATAGTACGGAAGGCAGGATGTGGGCTTGTTGCTGCCACAGGGCTCGCCCTCGGAACTAACAGAGAAGAGTGCCCTATGGGTCCTTGACAGATTGACATATTTCTTTCCAACTTGATGGCTTTTTGGAGGGATTACTCCTAGAGCTTGTTCCTCCCTGCTCTGCACCCCCACCTTTGAGTCCGTCAACTCAGCAGCCTCCTTCATCCATTTCCACGAATCCCCCTGGATTATCTCCTGCAAACCTCAGTGTGGACTTCACTTCTACCTGCAAGTCCCTCTCTTCTCATGCCATCCAGTGCAGTTTCCCTACATGTTTGATTTCTTTCGCGTGTCAGGGCTTTGAAAGGATCTGAAATCTTACCTCTTCATCCAAAGTCAGAGATTGTTTTTCTCCATCCCGCATAGTGTCCCATTCCCTTCCTGCCCAGAGAATGCTGACCAACCCCCACAAAGCCTCACATAGTCTTCATGACCAAATCCAGGACACCTGGAGGAAAACTCCAGTATTCCTCAGACATAGTAGAGCTACTGGCCTCCCAAACCCTCCCCCACCCAAATCTCAGAACTGCCAGGTCTCCCCATGCTTCCCCCTGCATGGAGACCAAGGTATGTTCGTTAAGTTGACAGTTGGTTTTCTTTTTGTACCCCCTTAACCCAAAGAAAGGGTCTGGTGGAAAAGGCAAGTGGGAACTCCTGAAGGGGAGCTAATTACTTCAAAGCACATCTATGGTTGCTAGAAAAGAGTCAGAGTGTGTTTGTGGGAACAAGGAAGACTGTTAACAGCCTCTGGGGCTGGTCTGAGAGGGGACCCCAGGATCTCCCACAAGCCTTTATTCCATGTCCACCCATGTACCTACTACCTCCTGCAGAGGCCTCCCCCAGAAACCGGTTACTATGAATGTTCACTTCCTACATCGTGTTTCTGTTTTTCCTAGTTCTTGACTTTTTAATCCTGTTCTAGAACCTTAGTTTGCTTCCTGGCCTCCAATCTGACTCCCTCATTAACCTTTAAACCTTCAACAGATAATTCTTTCAGTACCTTCTGTAAAACCTTGGTAAGTGCTGAGGATTCAGCATGAATCCCAGACACAATCCCTGTCTCATGGGGCTCACAGCCTTGCATAGATGCCTTTACTATGCATCAGGGACTGGGCTAAATGCTTCACTGCAATAATCTAACAATTCTCACAGTCATAACTGTGAGGTTGTCCCCTCTTTCTAGCTGAAGAAGCTGAGCTCAGAGTCAAGGAACCCCCACAGTCTCGGCTAATCAGTGGCACAGGCAAGATTCAAGCCCAAGTCTGATTGTTTCAGAGGTCTGGTTGCTTAACCTGGACTAAAAAAGATTGTCTTCTCATCCCTGTTTCTCCCAGGCTCAGGACAGTGCTTGGGCATGGTTCACACAGTCAACATTCAGGGAGGGAAGGAAAATGTTGTTTTGAGCATCTGTTGGGCTCTACCCTTCAACCACGGAGCTCCCTCAGGTTTAGCTCTGAGGTCCCTCAGCACTTCTGGGGATTGCAGTCTCCCTCATTCACAGATCCTTCTCCCCATCCCCAGCCCCCCAGCGGGCCTTACCTCAGCCTCTTAAGGATGGACAGCCAGACCAAGGTCCTTTCCATCTTGTCTGAGTATCGTGTATATGGAGTTGGTTCAAGACTTCTACCTGAGAAAAGGCCAAAGAAATATCTGCCTGAAGCTTTCTAATTTACACAGCAGATAATATTCAACATGAAAATGTTGAAGGAATATAAGTAGATGGATATGGCACAATCCCCACTCCGCTGGTATTTCACAGGCTGCCACACTCTGCCAGCTTCCTCCCAAGATGGCTCTGAAGTGAGAAGCCAGTGTCCACCTCCTCTTCCAAGCTATCTCCTGCTGCCTACTCAGGAGAGCAAAAGACCTTCCCTTTTCTATTCCTCTAAAGGGAAAAGGCATAGGATAGGCTACAGAGAATGAATTAAGTTCCCTGTAGTACAGATGAGATTTTGATCATATTGTGATTCTACTGTGACATTTCTTTTTCTTTTCCATCTACTTAGTGGATAGTGAAGAAAAAAAGAATTCTGGAGACCAAAATAGATCGAAACTGTTTAGACAACCTAAATGAGAATCCTTCCCTTTGTTAGGCCTCTCAGAAAGCTTCTCAGTACTGGGAAATACAGGGTACAGATTAGTCCTGTCTTATAGACTAGGAAACAGAGACAGAGAGCAGAATAGTGGGGATCTGGAGTCATACCAATGGCTCACGTGGGAATGAGGAAGGACATGGAGGCTTTGACCTACTTTTCTCTTTCTACCACACCACAAACTGTCTCCTGAGTTGCACATTTTGATCCTCTCTGTTACAAGAAGACTGAAATGAAAATATCTAGATGTTTTCAGAGCCCATGTTTGTTTGCTTACTTTTTGTTTTCATTTTTGTTTTCTGCCACTATAGAAGTGTTCCATCTTTTATGACAATTACGATGAATGCTGAGGTTGGAGATTTGGAGAGGTTATTGGTAAAACTTTGAATTTGAGAGTCGGGAAAATCTGTTTGTACTTGGACAAGTTAATTAACCTGTTTCTGGGCCTATAAATAGACATTACTAACCCCTCCCTCACTGGCATACATCATGAGGAATTAAATGGAATGCTGTAGGTAAAGCACTTGGGGAGTGCCTGCCACACAGTAAGCACTCAGTAAAAGTTAGTTGTTCTAACTGTCACTAAAGCTGTTACTATGCAGACTCCTCTTTACTGCTTGGTTGGTTAGCTTGGTTTGAGATGAGCCCACCTATGCGGCTTCCTGAGGAGTCTACCTTGTTTGGTGAACCAGCGAAGCTAGTCCTTGGAGGCCCAGTTCCATGCAGGTTTGGTTGAGCAATTGTTTTTCTTGACCCATTTTCTGACTATAGCGTCTAGCTTCAGGATTGCAACCACATCCTTTTAGTCTTTACACTCATTGGACTTGACTTTCAAAACTGAGATTTTAGTTGATTGTCAGAAGACAATATTAGGTCATAGAACAGATCCGCTACATGTTCTTATGATTTCCTGATAACTCAAATCTGAAATGCCCATGCCTCAGGGTCCCAAGCAGTTAGGTCAGATAGAGGAGACCCACATTCAAGAATGCATGCCTCTTTTGAAAGCGAGTTCTTACTTCTTTCTTACTTCTTTCGGCAAAGAAGATTGCATCTTGGGCGTTGAATTATATCTAAGATATGTTGCAAAAAAGAGGTTTAATATATAGGAATAACATTAAATTCAAAACTATTTACATCTCTGAGACTTTGTCAATAAGGAATTCTCAGGAATGGAGTTGTTCCTGAGCATCTTCTAAGAAGATTTAATTTCAAAAGAGATAAGATATTGATGTCGTTTGACATTGGCTTTTCTTTGCTACAAAATGATAAATTAGGCCACCTCACGGTTCTCACTGGGGACATGTTCCAAACTTGGCCATTGAGTCCATTTGCAAATCTGTTTTAAAACAAAACATTTGCTTATTTATTCCTGTCTGGCCACATGTCGTTCACTTATTCATTAAACGTGTATGGAGCTCCTACTGTGTGCTAACCATTGTTTACCATGCTGGAGATAATGTTGAACAAAGTATTTTTTCCCCATTCTAATGAGCCGAGACAGCTGATAATAGACAAAATTCATAAACAAGAAAACTGTCAGATGGTAAGGAGCTCTATAGAGAGAATTAGAATGGGGGATTCAGTAGAGAACAACTGGGTAACTGCTTCATATCAAGCTGTCAGGAGGAAGCAAGTGACAAGAACAGGCTTTCTGGAAGGGGAAAGAAATCCAGGTGCAGCCTCTAGGACTTAAATGAACTTGGTATTCTCTCTCTGCTCTCCTCCATTCTACCTCATTAAATTGTAAACTCCAGATGGCCAAGACCTCGATGATCCATTTTTATGATGAGGAAGTGATTCTTTAAGCTAACATGTTGCCTTGTTCAGTTGTATTAAAACTCTTTTAAGAGTGAATTAGAATTTTTCAGGAAATTTCTATAATCTTAATGAATGCAACTACTATACCCAGTTTTTCAATTAGATACCTGGGGTTCAATCAAGACTTTGCTATGAAGATCAAGATATTTTGTGTGGTAAGTTGGCTTTTTTTAAATGTTCTCTTTTTCTAGCTAGAAAAAGATGATTAAAAGTGGTCATGTTACCTGACATAGCCAAGATATTTTCTCCTTTTCTTTCAGTGTTGAACTTAGACATCCTTACATCTAGAGAGTAGGCATAAGTTACGGAAAGTGAGGCTGGAGGCTCCTGGGTGGCTCAGTTGGTTCAGCGTCTGCCTTTGGCTCAGGTCATGATCCCAGCGTCCTGAGATCAAGCCCCATATCCGGCTCCCTGCCTGCTTCTCCCTCTCCAGCTCTCCCATGCTTGTGTTCCCTCTCTCTCTATCTCGGTCATAAATAAAAATAAAATCTTAAAAAAAAAAAAAGGAAAAAGAAGGGTGAGGCTGGGTTATAACAGACAAATTCCACGCTACAGTCCTTGGTGGCTCTCCTCCAAGTGGTGACTCAGGGTTCCACATCCCTTGCATCTTACTCTGATGCCATCTAGATTTACCACAGAAGGGAATGTGAGACCCTGGGTAGTTGCACAAGGAACTGTGCCAAGAGTAGCATACATCATTTCTACTCTTTCTTAATAGGTAGAATCTACTCACATGGTCCTAACCTAATAAGGACTACTTAAGGATGTCTAGGAAGTGTAGTTTTCCTGTGTGCTTGAGGAGAGGTGAATGGCGTGAGATTTGTGAACTGTGAGCATTACCTTTGCTACAGGGAAGTCTCCCCTACTGTACCCAGCTCCTCTCCCAAGAGGTAGGTTAGGTTAGGTTCCCCTCTTTGAGGGTAGCATGAAGTCTGACTTGCAATAGGCACTAAATAAGTATTTGTTGGTTGGATGGAAGAAGGGATGGATAGATTGTAACCTAAGGTCTTATAGCTAGTGAAAGAATGAACTACAATGAATATTTGTTGAATCGATTACCTAATTAATAGAAAATTAATTCACAGTATGCTCAAGAATTATAACAAGAAACCAAAACCACACTATTCAAAAATAGAGTAGTTTTAAGGGACCTTAGAAAATTCTTTTTACTATTGCATATTATTTCAACATACAACCTCGCTAGCCAAAAGCATTCCATCTCTCCTCCCATCTGAATTACTCTGGCAATCACTCTAGTTGTTTCAAAATTGGGAAATTATTCTGAAGGCATCATGGCCTGTTGATGGCTTTGACTTTGGCTCCCTTCACCATCACTCCTAGTGTTACCATAAACCTGTTTTTAAGGCCCTGAAGTTGGCCACTCTTGAAATGAAATGGGAAAACCTGAGTTTGCAGGCCAGTTTTGTTCCCAGCCCAGTTCCCCAGCCAAAGAGAGTGAACAATCCTGCATTTGTGGCACCCTGAGGCTGCAGTGACCTTCCGGGCCAGCCAGGATGCTGGAGGGAACACACATTCTCTTAAATGACAGTAGAGGAAGAACCAACCCATTGCCCAAGGACTGATAAATGGGCCCCTCTTTTCCCCTGGGAGAGCTTCAGCAAGGCCCCATGTGGGGCTTAACTCTTTCCAGTCTCCAGCTGTGTATGTAGAATCTCATCTATCCCATCTCTTAGCTGATAATAAATTAGCCTGGAAATAGACAATAATTCATCCCCAGTGCTAAATATTGCTACTTATTTAAGTTGATTATCGGATTGCTATATTTCTCCACCTCTGCACCAGAAGGCAAGGACAATGGCTGCTTTATCACTTTGTTTTCTAGTACCTAGCACAGGGCATGGCAAAGAATAGATACTATGGCAATCTTTATTAAATGCAGAATGACTATGGGCAAACCTGTCTCAGAGCTTAGGCTCTCATTTTGTTTTGTTTTAGCACCATCTTCCCCAGACTGATCATTTCTCCTTCTCATTATAAGCACAAACTATATATCAAGTGGCTTCTGCCTTTTGCATTTGACTCAGTGAGTCTCAGAACCATCAAGACAGAAGCTTGGGGTCAGCCTGTTCACCACCTTTCAATCTGGAGCTGGGGCTGAAAGCCTCTTTGCTTCTACACTGTTCATGAGTACACATACCCTCCGTGCGACGACCAGAGGACCGCTTACAAACCCGGGGGGCAAATACTGTCATGGTTAGTTTTTCATACAAAGCAAGACGCTTAAATTCCCGTGGTTTAACAGACTGTGGAATGAGCGGAAAGTCTAGCATCTCTGTCTTGGGGCTGTCTCCCACCCCATGACTTGTCCAAAATCACAAAGGCTCACAGAATCCCAACAGGATTGGGTCCGCTGGACTTCTCCAGCCCAGTGGGGGATGGTTCCTGGTCACTGCCACCTGCCTGTGTGAGATGCCCACTCAGAGCCTTCAGGCGAAGCTGGGCTAGGGCTTTACAAGGGCCACTGAAGAGAGTGGGGAAGATGACTCTCTGTCTCGTGCTCAGCTCAGCATAAGTTCCCAGAATCGCAGCTCTTACTGCCAACCTTCAGTCTTTTATGGAACCTTTCCTCAAAGATCCAGTCACATAAAGGGCTGTGTTAGATTGTATCAGCCTGTCCAGTCCTGCGGACCCCAAACTTCAGTCAACGTTCTATCCCCAGCGACCATGCCACTGTAGGTCCAGCAAATTTTCCTTGCCCATATTTGCAACACAAAAGGTCCTCAGCATTCCTCATGTCCAGCATCCAGGGCTACCCAACATCTCTTAGATTGGTCACGGTGAGGGTCTCCAGGGGGCCTTATTGCCCTCAGAAGGAAGGAGCCACGGCAGCACCGCAGGACACTGAACCCTCCCAGACCTTATGATACGTTTTCTCCGGAGAAGGGGAGGAAGGAGAGGAAAGAGAACACTACCAGGGAAGCAAGTCATTCTACTACACAGCTCTTCCACACTGACGGCACGGGCAGATCCCCTGCTTTTCTTGAGCAGAAGACAGACTCCCTTCTCACAATGGCACATACTCCAGAATTTAGTGCCCAACTTTACAATCAGGAAGAAAATGGAGAGATTCACCCCCATTGAGTTGTCTGGCTTCAAGGTGCTGAATCTTGGCCAGACGTTGTAGTAAAAGAACTGAAATTCTAATGCAAAATAATCTTTCAGGTGATGGATGGGATAGGCTCCTGGGGTGGAAGGACAGGGTGCTTGGGGCCCTGGGGGTCAAATTTTTCTTTTTTGGAATAAGGGTCAATATTACTTGGCTGTTGCAAGAACAGTGGCGGTGGACAATTCCACAGACGCAGCAGCACACCCCGGCTCTCAGGCGTGACTCAGGGCTCCTTTTCAGGGCCAGGGGCAGGCCCTACTGCATCCTAAAGTGTCCCCTGGTACTGGGTCATTGCTGTCAGCTTCTGGCAGCCATAGGGGAGGCCCAAGAACTGACTACAAGGTCTAATCCAAAGCACTGACCATCAGTAGTTGGTCTGAAGCGAAAACATCAAACCACGTGGAGGTGGGAAAAGTTGTCACACCTGGTTAGTCCATGAGACAAGACTTTAGGACCAGTGAAAATATCCCCACACTTGCTTCACTCTAGGAGGCTACTGTAAGAAGCCCATGAATCAGGTGGAGAAATCAAGCAGAGAAGCCTCCCAGTGTCACAGAAACGAGCCCCTGATGGGGCCTCCAACCCCAGGACATCAGAGCCTGTGACACCTGTGAGGGAGAGGGATTGGGTTTCAGGGATTAAGAGCCTGTGAGTAAAATCGGTATGTGTGTGTCCCTTGGAATGTGCCCCGTCACTGAATCATGCTGCTGAGGTTTTTGTTGTTGTTTTTTTTTTTCCTTGCATGATTTGCTTCTTTAACAATCACTTCAGAGTTTAAATAGTAACTGCTGCCCGTTTCCTCTTGTAGTCCTGCCTTTTAACAGACAGGCCAAGAGCAGCAGCCGCCAGCCTCCCTGGGGACCCACAGAGGAGAGTTTGACTGTGAGGAGGTCGTCACCGGTCTCCTCCTGTTGGCTGAACGTGATCTGATTCTGTTCCATTCCAAGAAGGCACTGAGCATGTGTGCAACACTGCCTTGGCCCTGGCAGGGGGGGGGGGGCGGACAGGACAAGTAGGATGCTGCCATTGCCAGGTGGGGAGATGGCCAAGCAGGGCCACGGCTATGGAGATGTGAGGGTCCTGGGTGTGGAGCTGGGATCCTTGTTCAGGACTTAGGCTTCAGGCAGAGGCTCTCAAGTACTGGCCAAAGCCTGGTTGCCCTCCAGGTAAGACCCCAGGTGTCCAGCTCTTCCAGGAGCCTGGGTCAGGCCTGTTTCCTGGAGACCTGAAGCTGTTTCCTGGAGACCTTGTGGCTAGTGCCAAAAATTCCCAGCATTCCTCCTGATCCTCAGAGGCCTTCTAGAAACATGCATGTACCTGCTCCCCCAAGAGAGTCACACTCACATGGTAACAATCCCACCCCGCCCCCTTGCACTCAGAGTCACCAACAGCTCACATTTCTGAAGCTCAAAAGCAGGCTCTGGGCATGGCTGTTTGGATTCAAAGCCCAGGTCGGCCATTACAGCTGTGGAGCCTGGGGCCAGCTGCCTGACCAGTATGTGAGGCATGCGGAGCAGAATCCGGCAGTGGGGGCGATCGTGAACATGGCACAGCTGTGTTCCTTTGCTCACCACACTGCTTCAAGCAGACTGCTCTAGAACAGTGTTGACTGACAGAACTGTAATATGATCTACACATAGAATTCCAAAATTTTTTCTGAGAAGCTGATTTTAAGAAAGTGAAAATATGGGGCACCTGGGTGGTTCAGTGGGTTAAGCCTTCACCTTCGGCTCAGGTCATGATCTCAGGGTCCTGGGATTGAGCCCCGATCAGGCTCTGCTCAGCGGGGAGCCTGCTTCCCCTTCTCTCTCTGCCTTTCTGCCTACTTGTGATCTCTCTCTGTCAAATAAATAAATAAAATCTTAAAAAAAAAGTGAAAACAGTTGATACTAATATTCACTAACCAAATATCCCAAAATGTTGTCATTTTTAACATGTAATTAATATAAAAATATTACTGAGATATTTTACATCTTTTTTGGTATATAAGTCTTTAAAATCTGGCATGTATTTTATATTTATAGTGCATCTCGATGTGGACCAGCCACAATTCATGTGACCACATGTGGTTCAATAGACCATATGGCTTGTTGTTACCATATTGGATAGCACAGCTATCCCCACATGACCAGAACAAAATAAGAGCAACAGCTAGTGCGGAACCTGGGTGGCTCAGTCAGTTAAACGTCTACCTTCAGCTCAGGTCATGACCTTAGGGTCCTGGGATTGAGTCCTGCATCAGGCTCCTTGCTCAGCAGGGAGCCTACCTCTCCCTCTGACTCCTGCTCTCCTGCTTGTGCTCTCTCTCTGTCTCGCTTGCTCTGTCAAATAAACAAAAAAATAAGAGCAATAACTGGCATTTCTTGATCACCAGCTGAGAAATGGGCAAATTACTAAAGCTGTGTCTGTTTCCACCTCCATAAAAGTAATAATAAAACCTAATATATTCCTGTGAGCCTTAAATTGAGACATACATTTGCAATCTACACACAGTTTCCTCAGTCTAAAAAGGCCTGTCTTCTATACTTGCAAATCCTTACTCTTATATTAAGACTTTGTTCAAATGTCACCTCCTCTGTGAAGCCTACCTACCTTGCCTCTCAGTTCCTGGCTCTGGACTAACTTAGCACATTGTTCCAACCTGATGGTACTTCTTTCCTTGCTTTGAGATTGTTTCCCAAGCTGTCTACTGAGCAAATCTGGAAGGGATTCTTGCATCTCATTCATTCTGAAATGTAGATTTTCAACTTCTTAGCATCTCTGGAATCAAGATGCATTTATATTACAATTGGCAGTGTTTTATTCTTTCTTGGTGAGTCCCCATGTAGGGGAGAGTAATGGTGTGACTGTATTTATATGGCATAGATTTGATAAATTTTAGTATTTGCCTTTGTGTCCCCAGGCACTGGGCTCAGTACATGCAATAAATGTGTCGAATGTACTGACAACGGTAATAAAAGTTTACTGTAATTACCACATGTGTAAATTATTTGGCTGACTGCCTCTCCTTCACTCTGGATGGTAACCTCTCCCAAGGGTAGAGACTGTGGGCTCTTTCACAGTAATGGGTTGGACATCTCGTGAGAAGCCAAAAGGTAATACCTGGTTTTTGAGAAAAATGTGCCCTTGAGTTACATGCAAGGAAAGAAATCCCACCTTCTTCACTACAGCATGTTTAGGCTTTAAAATTTCCTTCACCAAAATATCTGATTACTGCATCAGGAAGCAGAGCGATCCAGCCAGAGTGCTGGGTTGAGAAATGTGCACTTGTGGGACCAAGGGGGGAGAGAGAGAGCATTTCCCCTCAAAGCTGCATGTTTCCTCCGAAACCCCATAGGGCCTCAAAGAGATTATATTTCAAAGGACTCATTACAAGGCAAAAAGAGCTTTTAAATTCCAAGTGTTTTAACAAAATCTTTTCTCTCTAGAAGCTCTACTGTCAAATTGTGCTGTCTCTCCCCAATTCATAAAATGATATACACATAGACAAAAACATGCCAAAACTCTTCTCACTGAGAACTCCTACTATTGCCAAATACCAATCACTAGAGAGTTTAAAAACAATGCTTCGTCGAGAAAAAGTGGGGGAGGAGAGGGAAATGGAGACCTTCTGAGGAGTGGTGATCTGCAAATTATGCTTCATCAAAAACAGGGAATTTTAAAAGACCAATGTATGAAATGTGTGGAATATACACAGAGTCTCTATAAGCAGATATTGGCTTTTAAGTCTCTGAGTTTATCCCAAAGCTGTTTAAAGGTGTTCTTTGATTTCCCTTGATGAATGGGTTGGAGTTTCACGTAACAAAAGGACTCAGTCTTGAGGGGCTCTATTCAATTTGGGGGAATCTACCCGATTAAATGCTCACACAGACACCATCCCCCAAATTTCCACCATCCCTCCGAAGGGGAAATTGTGTCTGTTCTAACTTCGGCAAGCAGGGCAAACACTTGGGCTGCACTAAGGTTTTCCCTTTTATTGTTTCCTTTTTTGGTTTTTTGTTTGTTACCTAAAAAAACAACAACAATAAAAACAAACAAACAAAAAAAACATGGCTTTACACATGCTATTACAGCAAGTTGCTCCCTGCCTGGCCCTGCTCTCAGGAGGGCTCAGGATGTGGAGTCTCAGGGCTGGGCCCGGCTGGATTCCAGCTGCAGGGGTTCCTGGGAGCATTCGCCAACCTGGGCCCTTTCTGACGGTTCCCACGTCCTGGATATGAAAAGAAACCAATCACAAATTCTTTAACCTTCCAATTTCCCCTCTCTTCCTTCTCATCTTAAGTTCAATTTAAATGAAATTACTCTGCCTGATGGACCCAAAAGGATTGTCAAGTAGATGGTTACCCGGTCCTTCTTTCTTCTCCCATATTAATTTGTGCCCTTACCCAGCTTCTTTCTGGGAACGATTCCTGCTATCCGAAGGAAGCCCTCCTGAGTAGGGTTACTAACGGGTTGAGTGGCAGAGAGTCGCATTAATGGGACGCCATTCAGCACTGGCCCTTCCCCTTGCTCAGCTCTGATAAGACTTCACAGGCCCCATCCAGGAGACATCTCCAGGCCCATGGAGAAGGAGCACTGACAGTTCCAACAGGGTAGGACCTATAGAGCAGGGATGAACAGAGCCCAGGCAGAAGGAAGGAGGAGCTCCTGTCTACCTCGCAGCTCTCCATCCAGTGCTTCAGGCATCTGAACACATCCTGTGTTCAGGCATCTCTCATACATGATTTCATTCTATCTGTATTTAAGAGCCAGCTGCTGAGTCTGACTCCTGAAGAAGGTAAACCCATCCTATCCAGCTCTCCTTCTTGACCAGCTCTTTTGACCAATCCTTTCCCCCTTAGTTCAGCTGAAACAAAGCTGGGATTTTTTTTCCACCCACAAATAATTTTACTGGAACTAAGGAGGAAGCTAAGGAGGGACAATACAAAAACACAGAAGCAGACGAGTTCAGAGTCACAGATTTCTTATCCAGCAGAGCTTCCTGGGGAATCAGTTCCCTTTCCCCTACCCGCACCCTTCACTAAAAGAGGCCTTCATCCTTTGTGTACAGTGAGATAAGCACATTTTCAAAGGGATATTCCAGAGATATTTCTCTCCCTTCATCTTTCTCTACCATCTCCCCCAGGTCCTGATGCTACCTAAGAACACAATCATTAATTCAATACATCTTTTTTAAAAACCTCACAATACTATGAGCCCAAATTGGGAAACATACAACAGAATAACTGACTTGTCATCATCAAACATAGTGAGGTCACGAAAGGTAAGGAAAGAGAGAAGTGTCCCCAGATGAGACACAGAGAGTTGGGACACCTGCATGCAATGTGTGATTCCACAATAGATCCTTGTGCTTTAAAAAAAGTGTAATTGCCAAAGATTGAATGGATCCAAGGATTAGATGGTAGTATTAGGCTAATGTCAATTTCCTGATTTTGATCATTGTATTATTGTTACGTGGGCAAATGGGAAATGGGCCACTTACCCTCAAATGGTACAGTGAAAAAATGTTCTTTGTATTCTCTTTGCAAATTTTCTTTAAGTTTGAGATTGTTAAACAACGTTGTTTAAACTACTTTGTATCCAGCAATCCCATTTTTAGGAATCTGTTCCGAAGATATACTGTTGAAGATACAGAAGGAAAGTGAAAGAAAGAAGAAAGAGCACAAGATTATTATTAGTTTTGCCACTGAAGATGAAACAACTCAAATACCCATTACTAAAAGAAGGAAGGAGTGAGAAACGTCTCTATATGCCCCTATAGAGGGGTCTTTGAGCTACAGTCAACAAAAAAAGCAGAGCTGTCTGTATCTGAGGATCTGAGTATCTGGGTGTGTGTATGTATGCATAACACTTAAAACATAATAGAAGAATAAGGGGCGCCTGGGTGGCTCAGTGTGTTAAAGCCTCTGCCTTCGGCTCAGGTCATGATCCCAGGATCCTGGGATCAAGCCCCACATCGGGCTCTCTGCTCAGCAGGGAGCCTGCCTCCCTTCCTCTTTCTGCCTGCCTCTCTGCCTACTTGTGATCTCTGTCTGTCAAATAAATAAATAAAATCTTAAAAAAAAATAGAAGAATAAATCACAAAATTTCAAAAATAAATGATTACCTTTAAGATATAGGAGAAAACTGGGTAAAGGAAATAGGGAATAAAAGTTTGACTACTTTAACCATACTGTGTTTTATAGATTTGACTTTGGAACGATGTACATATTTTATTAAATTACATTATTAAAATGGTAATCCTGGAAAGGAAAATGAAACAAACATTCCTAAATGTGAATACGGTTTGCATAACCTCTCACCGAGGAATTATTCCATGGGATTTCAAAACTTCAGTTTGCCTCCAGATCCCTGGTGGGGGGCATGCTTTAGGAACAGTGAGAACTACAAGAGCAAGAAGAGAACCCGCTTAAACTCTTTTCAGGAATCCTATCATTGGTGGCAATGTTGGTCATTTTTCTGATGGGTGTGTGTGTGCGTGTATGTGTGTGTGTGCTCCCGTGCATGTGTGTTGTATGTTGTATGATAGAACAAATGAATAATTACGTGATTTTTGAAAACAAGGATTGTCTTTGAAAACTAAGATTCTCAACTTTAGGAGAAAGAGATGTGCGAGTGAAGATGTTAAGCAGAATCCCTGTGATCCTGATTTAAAATTGGAAGTATCAGTATGAACTCATGATATTTTTATTTTAAGAAATGACTATATTTCCTGGTTCATTCTACTAGAAAGGCCTAGAAGCAATGAGTGACCAGTCAGCACAGAGCACCCTGATGCCCAGAGTGAGCTCCAGCAATACCATTTCCCACTAAAAGGCAAATGGCTCTTTGAAGAAACAGTTGATTTCAGATTTAAAGCAGGAAACGCACAAGATATGCCTGGAACATCTTGTCACTCCAGATAGAAAGTTATGGAAAACTACTAGGATTGCATGAAGGAACTAAAAAGTCACTTTATGGATAGTTCTATAGGGTCTTATGCCAAATGAAGTAAGTCAGACTGGGAAAGACAAATACCATATGATTTCATGCACATGTGGAATCTAAAAAAAAAACAAGACAAATGAATAAACAAACAAAAGCAAAATTGATCCATAAATACAGAGAAAAACTGACGGTCGCCAGAGGGTAGGGGGGTGTGGGTTGGACGAAATGGGTAAAGGGGAGTGGAACATATAAGCTTCGAGTTAGGGAAAGAAGAAGTCATAGCAGTAAAAGGCAGAGCATAGGGAATAGAGTCCGAGTTACTGGAATAGTGTTGTCTTGGGATGTCTGGGTGGATCAGTCGGTTAAGCATCTGCCTTTGGCTCAGGTCATGATCCCAGGGTCCTGGGATTGAGGCCCGCATTGGGCTCCCTGCTCAGCGGGAAGCTTACTTCTCCCTCTCCCACTCTCCCTGCTTGTGTTCCCTCTCTCTCACTGTGTCTCTCTCTATCAAATAAATAAATAAAATCTTCAAGGAAAAAAAAAGGAATAGTGTTGTCTGGTGACAGATGGCAGCTACACTCGTGGTGAGCACACCGATAACAGGTAGAGAAGTTGAATCACTATGTCGTATACCTGAAACTAATGCAACGCTGTGTGTCGACTGTGTTCAAATTAAAAAAGAAAAAAAAAAGAAAGAAAAGAAAAAAGTCAACTTTAAGGGGGTCCCACAGGCCAAAAATGGGGTAGTCTGAAAATGAACAGTAACAGTAACTGCAATAGACTAACACACATCAGATGTGTTTAAATTCATGAGTTCATGTTGATTCTAAGAGATAACCAGTGGTGTGGTTACACTTGAAGGAGGCTGGTGAACCCACTTTTTCTTTCTTTCTTTTTTAATCAGTGGAAAATATGGGGGGGGGAGAAAAGTATTTATTTTGCCTTTCCTACATTGACGATTTTACTGGCTAACGAAGCAGAAGGTAAGAACTTTCTATTCTCTTTATAGAAGTATTAAAGATAATAAACAAAGAAGTAATGGCATTTTGCAACTTCTAATGAATTAAGGGATCTCGGAACTGATTCTCAGTAGCTGCCACTATCACAAAAAGAAAGAAGCCAGATACCACGTACTTCCTGATGGGAGAATATCACATCTATAAAGCAGTCCTTCCAAACAGTAACAATCACAGCTGAAGCTGACGAAGCCTAAGATCCAACCACCGGTTTATAGGAAAAGTAGAAGACAAAGAAACATAAAATAAGGAACATAATCAACTAAAAAAACTTCTTAAAAAACGATGACGTTCAGGAGACAACTTAAAATCTGAACACTGATGAAATATTCGATGCAATGGAGGACTTACTGCTATTTTTTTAGATGTGATAATGGAATTGTAGCTATGTGGGGGGTTTTTGTTTTGTTTTCCCTGAAGAGTCCTTCTCTTTCAGAGATTCCTACCGAGCTGTTTATAGAAAGAAACTCAATGATGTCTGGAATTTGCTTCAAAATAATGCAGATGGGGTGAGTGGGCTGTATATGAAACAATACTGGCCATGAGTTCACAGAAGTTGAGGCTGAGTGATGAGTGCCTCTTTGGATGCCTGAAACTTTGTACATTCCAACTTTACACAAGCTTGAATTTCCTATAAGACAGCTTGGGAAAGGATACCTACTATGTACCAGGGCCTGGGCTGGATGTGCCACACCCAAGTCATGGGTTGGCATTCCAGAAAAACACAGTCAGAGTTTTCCTTCCTGATTCGCACATGTGGGATGGGAGAAGAATCTGGTGGCAACGCCCTTAACTCTCCTCTTACTTGATGAGATGAATATGCAGTTTCTTTTGCCAAGTTGGAAACTGAGAGCAGAATTCATCCCTGTCTACATGGCCCCTCCCCGATCTTGTCATGGGCCGGAACCCGGAGGCAGGGTCCAGCTGCACAGCGTTCCCGTCCACCCAGAAACACATGCAGATCCGCGCGAGAGCAAAAGAGGCTCACATGTGGATTTTAACAAAGAACCACCAGACAAAAGCCCCACAGACGCATCTGACCTCTCCCTTGGCCTCTGGGCCTTCCATGGAAATGTGAACTTTCCTTTGACACCCGCCGGACACCCTTTGGCTGTTAACAACAGTCCTATAGAGAGTGGGCAGTGCCCTTTGGCTGCGTCAGGGGCAGAGGGCCCAGTGCTCTAAATTGCTGACATTCACACCACAATCTTCTCTTATTTCTGGGTCCCACCCTATGTGCAGTTTATCCCCAGGCCCTTGAGGGTAGAAACATAAATTCAGTGGGACAGTCCCCTGCCTGGAGCAGTGACCTTTATTGTACATGCAGGGGACATTTTCCCAAGAAATCCAAGGGAAAATGGCCTCCTCAGAGAGTCACGCGGTCCCACAGAAGTGCCCAGCAGAGGAGTGGGCACAGGTCTCCCTGGGCTCTTACTGGACTTGTGTTTGGCTTGTGGTGACAGAGCATTCCTATGGGGCCCTGTATGGCTGTCCCCTCATTCAAGTGCTTACTGAGCTTGAGCATTAGAAACCTGAGGAGATGGATGCAAGAAAAAGACAGTCTTTGCCCTGAAAAGCTAGCTATCAGGCAAGCCCGTTCAGGTGAGGGTGTGATCAGACCATGACTGAGGGAGAGACACTTTCCAACTAAATTGGTGATGTTGTGGGTGGTGAAGAGTGAAGCAGACCCTACAAGGTGAATAAGATGTCCAGTTTTAACAGCCAAGAGGCTGGGAGGGAGATGGGACGCAAGAAGAACAGAGCAGAATTCCCAGTGGAGGGGTGGTCTCGAACAAAGTAACACAAATAGGATTTTATAAAACCCTCTGCAAGTATAACAGGTAAAACCACTGGTGGGCGGGAACCTATGTGAATGCCAGGAGTGCTGTCGAACCTCTACAACGACCACGGCCTGTCTTATCTCCCAGTTGCCACTCACCAGTCTTTCAGAAGGCTGGCGATCTTCTCTGCCAAGAAAGATACAAGCACGGGGTCATGGTAATGCCATGTGGCTTGCTAATACAGGCGGCCGATGAAGCACGCCCCAGAGAACAGGAGGGCTGAGTCAGAATGATGCACAGCACAGCTCCATTTACCCACATGGAAGACGCTGTTTGCTAACCTCCTGAATCCAGATCTTTCCAGTCTCATGTGGGATCAACTCTCTCACCAACTTCCCGGTAAATAGTGGGAGATCCTCTTGTTTTGGTTCTTATGAACCTCGGCACTATCAACATGTTAAGCTTGGTAATCCTTTCTTCATAGGGACCTGTCCTGTGCCTTGTGGGATGTCTAGCAGTGTCCCAGGCCTCTAACCAGCTGTCAGTAGCCCTCAGTCCTAGTTGTGATGCCCCAAAATTGTCTCTGGATATTTCCAAATGTCCTAGGGGTGGTTGGGAGGAGTTGCCCCCAGTTAAGAACTATACTGCATGAAGAAACCAAAATCATCCTAAAAGTTTACATTTATTGGGTATTTATTATGTGCAAGGCTATTAAGTATTACATACGTTCACACATTCACCCAGTTCACCCTCATAAGATCCTAGTGAGGTATAGGTATAAGGATTAGTCACGTTTGACAGATGAAGAAACTAGGGGTGAGAAGGGTACATCCACATACCCAATCCTCATGAATAGCCAGTTCAAGATCTGACCCAAGCCCTCCAACAATGGTACCTCCCCTCCAACTTGTCCCCAAACTATGGTACCCAAATGCCCTAGAGTCCCAAGGACTCTCTCGCCCAGTTGGGAAAACCAAACAATTTGTTGGCACCACCAAGCCAGAAGCCCCTACCAGCAGTCCCAACTCAGCTGGTGGGAATCAGACACCAAAATCCCCTAGGATGGCTCACACGTTGCCCAGCACAGCTCTGAGAGCCCTCCCCACTGCCACGTGTCTTCACTCTGTGCCCTTCCATTTTCTGAGGACCAGATGGCTTGCCTGTAACCCACGTTGACAATATCCTTTCCAAAACAACTGTGACCCCTGTTAATAATCTCCAGTGCTCACATCCCTTGGCTTATCATCATGTTGACTGCTTCTTGGTGGAGCACTAGTCACCCTATGGCTTCAACATAGAGAAGGGGGAAATCTACCCAGAAGGGATACAATTTTTCCTTTCAAGAGCAGGGCATAAAGGCTGGGTACAGAGTTGCAATGGCCATTATGCCTACCTTCCCAACACACGCTCCTCCTCTCTCAGTAACTACACAGGATGTTATCCAAGTATCCACACCACCCCTCACGCAGCCTCCATTTTAGGCAATACATAGGTGAATAGTCCAAAACATTCACTGACAAATCTGAGTTCAGATCTCCGTTTCACCAAGCACTGATGAACAACTTTGCCCAAATTAGTAACCTCTTTGAGCTTCAGTTTCTTCTTCTCTGTAACAGTGTAAAGAAAAAAACCGCCTTGCAGAATTCTCATACGGATGAGAGATAATGGGTTCTGTAAAGTTGCTGGTACAAAGTAAGTGCCTTTTAGGGCCCTTATTCTTGTTGCAACCACTAATCCCTCTACAGGGAGTGGTTTGCTGGGTGGCTTCTCGCTGTTATTTATGGTCAGCTGAGAGCAAATGGAATGCAGAGATGAACATCTGATGGGAGAAGAGGCTGGAGAAAGATGCTGAGCACAAGTGTCGGGGGCCTGGACTCCAGGGTGGCGGGTGTCAAAACTTAGGGGGTGATCGTTTTGCAACATTTACAAGTATTGAATCATTATGTTGTATACCAGAAACAAATATAATGTTATATGGCAATTATATCTCAATTAAAAAACTTCAGATGTGCTAAGAGGGTGCCTGGAAGTTTGCTGCTTCGGCCTTTCCAAACACAGGGTGCTGTGATAGTAAAGTAGGTACCAACTGCCAGAGAAACACTCTCGGAGGTGGGCAGAATTTTTAGAGTCCCCCAGGTCATATAGTGCATAGTCCACTGACCGAACATCTTGGAACCCTGCTCCAGAATGCTTAGCACCCACAAGCCCTCAGTAGAATGACGCTTATCTACCTGACTGCCCAAGTATTTCCTATTTCAATTCTAGTTCATTAATTTGGCTCCCAGTGAATGAACTTTGGTGGGTTGGTCTTAACTGGGTTGTGAGCCAAGACCAGTCCAAAATGGTCTCTGAATTGAATCTCATCATTGCTTTATGCCAATTTCTGAAATACTGATTTACTTATTTCCTACCAACCTGTATCCATCAGAAACCCAAATGATAAAACTGATTTCTGGGTTATTTCCTTCTTAAAGACTATAGGAAATATTGTGTACGGTTGTCCAAATCATATAGATCATAATGTGTACCACTTAGTGGGCACCTATTATATGGTTCTGAATTCTTCCGTTGCCCTTGCAAAGTTCTTATACCCATCATGCATCTGAGGAAGGAGCAGAAGCTCAGAGGAGTTAAGTGAGTTCCCCAAGGTCCTTCACCCAGTAAGTGTCTAGGCCGGGATTCAAAGCTAGGACTATCTTACTGCTTTTCTATGATTCTAAGCTAACTTTCTCTCCTATTACTCCTGTGTGTGTGTGTGTGTGTGTGTGTGTGTGTGTTTTGGGGGGGGTGTCCTCTGAGCCCAGAAAGACCACCTGACAAAATCCTTTTTTACTTTACATACTGTTTATGGAGCCAATTAGCGACTAAATGAGCCAAGTCAAGAGTCTGGGAGCAGACATTCAGAAGGAAGAGCCACACGAAGAAAGGAAGGAAGAAGGGCAAGAAAGGAAGGAAGGAGAGAGGAAGGAAAAGAAGGAAGGAGGAAAGAAGGATGGAGGGAGGAAGGAAAGGAAGGAAGGAAGGAAGGAAGGAAGGAAGGAAGGAAGCTGCTCTCTCCTGCCTTGGTCATAGGGACTCAGAGAGCTATTCCCAGTGGGCACATCAGTGAAGGGGGCGGAGGCCGTGGCAGCTTGTGCAGCTCATCACTATCACTCATAAAGCTTATGTCCTCTGAAGAGGGGTGTTGACAGCACCATTCTCACCTCAGAGGAGGGGCATTTCCTGCTCACATGGAAGAGCACATGTGAGGATATTTAACAAAGAATGCATCACAGATTTGATGAAGAAGTCACATGCCCCCACAAAAAGAGTTACTCCAAAGGGCCATGGGGGAAATAGGAACAAGATGTAGTCTCAGACACTCACAGGAGGCTGCCTGAGAGGTCCCAGAGTCCCCACGTCTGAACCACCTTCTGTGTACCCAAAGCTCTGCATCACAAAGGCTCTATTTAGAAAGTAGAGAGGTTTTACAATTAGCACATTTCTGTAAACCCATAGATTCAATTCCAATTTTACAGCTCAGTTACTCCCTGTAACACACAGTTCATAAAGCATTTACAATGTTGTTCGAAATCTATTACTATTTACATTCCCTTCCCTCCATCCAGGTAGGATGGATCTAGGAACTTGGCCAGAGTCCCACAGAAAACAGCTAGGATTAAATAGAAACCCCAAAATGTACAGCAATAACAAGAACCCCAAATAGGACATGCAAAGAACAGGGAACCCCAAACAGAAGTCCCCCAGATGAAGAGGATCTGGGTCATATGGGGGCAAGGTCAGGAAGACAAGAGGACTTGAGAGGCTCCCTTAGGAGACTGGATGGATATTCAGCCCTACCTCACAGCCTACGTTTTACGTGAATTTGTTCTTTCAGCACCCCCATCAAAAACATCCCCTTTTGGGTTTTTTTTTGGGGGGGAAATGTTTTTGTTTTTTTAAGTAATATCTATACCCAATATGGGGCTCGACCCCAAGATCAAGAGTCACATGTTCTACTGACGGAGGCAGCCAGGTGCCCCCAAGAACACCCCCTTTTGCTATTCAGAGATGGACATCAATTTTCATTGCCTCGTGTCATGCAAATTTCTCCAGCAGTATTCTGCACCCAACACTGCCCTAGGTCAGTGCCCTGGGTCCTGTTGACATGGACGCTATACCCATCATGGTTTCATAGCTCATTCCCCTGGCCCCTTGGGACAGGCTGCCCTGAGGAAGCCAGAGAAGTCCCTTGCCTGGCCCTAGAGTGAGTTTACTTTTCCCAAAGATAGATTCAGGTTTGATGAGACCTCAAACTCATACTTTCTGTCCCTCTAAAATAAAAACATGGCAAAATTACAAATACAAAATCGGGTACAGGGCCTTAAAAGAATCCCAAGTTCCCATGCTAAAATCTACCTTTTCAGTAGACCCACTTCTGCCCCTCCCTGAACTCTGACCACCTGAGATCTTTGATCGTTCCTGCCTGGCAGTAGGAAGCAAGGCTTGAACTCATTTCCTGGGCACACAGAGATGCCTAGCTGCTGGTTTTTAAGCTCAGGGTAGAAATTACAAAGATCAGAGTAAGAGGCAAAAAGAAGCCAGCAGAGCTGAGGACTATTAATGGACTGAAGCACTGGGTTAATCAATTAAAAAAATAATCATTTAAAAATATCATTTTAGAAATTTATACAGTATAATTACTGGTTTATTTTTTTTTTAAGATTTTATTTATTTATTTGAGATAGAGCAAATGAGAGAGAGCAAAAGCGAGCACAAGCAGGGGGAGGGTCAGAGGCAGAGGGAGAAGCAGACTCCCTGCTGAGCAGGACCCCATCTCAGGACCCCAGGATCATGACCTGAGCCGAAGGCAGACACTTAACCCACTGAGCAACCCAAATGCCCCCAATATTTATTGGCTTAAATAAACTTATGAGATGTTCATTACCAGCATGCAACATTTTACATTTATACATTTTTGTTGCCATTGCCATTATTCTTCAATTCCGTAACTCCCTGGAGAAACTGATCACCCACCGCCTTGGGACACAACAGCCCGGATACTGAGCTGTGACTGAGCTGTATACCAAACAACATACTAAATTCTGCCTTTTGCCTATATAGCTGACTTGGCTGCCAATAGGGCAAGGTTAAGGCAGGAAGTATGTCTCATCTCCTGCTTGGATTTGATCCCTTGGCTACTGAAGCTGCTGTGATATGAACAGAAGGAGGAAACATTTCCAGATCCATAATGAATTAGACCAATGAACCAAGCAGGCAGACTCAGCAAGGACAAATAGCCCCTGCCACCATAAGGGTTGAAATCTACTCCTGTGAAAGTATAGCGATGCCTTAGACCAGAGTAAACCAAGCTACGGGACTTTCAGGCCACATCTGCAAGCAACCCTCATTTGAGCTCAGCATCTCCAGGCCAGGTGGGGGTACATTAGGCTCAGCTGGAAGGACCCCAACACAGCAGTAAGGACACGTCCTCTGGATGCCATGGCCTTTGTTATTGGAAACCCCAGGCCAGAAGGGGAAATGAAACAGCCACTTAGGGACAGAGTGTCATGTCAGGAAACCATGTATGACTCTGGGAGGAGTAGAGAAAGGTTCCGATGGGGAGGAGACTCAGGCAGGCAAGGGGAGGGCAGAAGCACCCAGGGGAAGGAAGGGACCAGGGACTGAGAGAGGGCCTGCCAGCTGCCCTTGGCACCAGGTCCTGAGGACTCAGTGTGTCTTCAGTGGTCAGAAACAGTTCTCCAAGGTCTCGTGCTGGACTGCCATCTGGCTTCAAGAGAGCCAGGAGAGCAGAGGAGGCTGGAACCAACTTTCTGACTCCTGTTGTCAGGAAGGGAATGAAAGTATTCTAAGGAGATCCCTGTTTGTATCAAATCTTTTCACTTTGGAAGCTTCTTGCTGGCATTTCTGGGGTGTACTTGGGTCCTCTCACCAGACTGGAAGGTCCTTGGAAGAACACGCCTTATCTAATAATAATAGTTTCCTCTGTAGAGCTCTTACTGCGTGCTAGGAATTGCTCCAGGCATTTTATCTTTAATTGTCTCACTTCATTCCTCCCCCACCCCACCCCCCACCATACCATTTTGTACCTCAAGAACTAAAGGCTCAGACCAGACTTTATTTGCCTAGGAAAGCACAGCTCATTCAGTGGTATAACCAGCACCACGTCCAGGACATCTGATTCTAAAGCCATTTACTAAATGTTTGCCAAATTCACTGAACTAGTTCCTACTGGATTGAAGATGTGAATACAGTCAGCTCCTGATTTGCAATGATTAAAAGTAATCCTAGAGCAGTTAATCCAAAATTCATCACCATTTGGCTCAAGAATATACTTTTGTCCACATAGTTGAGCCACATGTTTGAACATGAGCATGTTTGCTCTTCCAGGAAATTACAACTCTAAACAAAATGATAAAGACACCCAATAAGGGAGCTTGTAAGGATGGGTTTTCCAACTCTGATTTTCCTTCTAGAAGTTCTCCCTACACAGACATCAGCCCTGAGCCTGCTTCTCCTCCCCATCCTAATCCTGTCCACTTTCAATTTCCAGTCCCAACCTCCCTTGAGCTTCCAGATTCACATATTCAACTGCTTCTTTGACATCTCTACTTTGATGGCTCATGGGCATCTGAGACGTCCTCCACAGCAGAACCCTGTGTCCCACCACCTTCCATACCTGTTCTTCTCCTAGTGTTCACCATCTCAGGATGTGACATCACCTCCCACCCAACTGTTCAGATCAAAAACTTAGAATTCATCCCTGATTGCTCCTCCAAACCCCACCCATTGCTGATTCTTGCTGATTCTTCCTCCAGCATCCCTCCCAGATCTCATCTAAGCTGTCATCAGCTTTGCAGGTTCACAGAGGAAGCCTCAGTCCTCTCACCTACAAAAATGGGTAGCCCAGATATTTTAATTTTTAAATTTCTACTTTAGTTATTAAATTGTTAAGAAAAATGCTAATGTTTTTCAGGGATAGCCCTGCTCAGTAGAGGGGGATTATCCTTTCCAGGTCTGTGATACTGATAGAAAATTTAAGATGCCATACATTCCATTACCAAAATATTTCCTGGTCTATCCACCAATTCATATGACAAAATTCTTCTCTTGGGAAAATCATTTACCTATTTTAAGTGAGGGTTGACCTTTTTTTTTCTTCCTTTTGGATGCCAGCTGTTTAAAAAAAAATAACAAAACCTTAAGAAGATAATATGGGTATATCATCTTTACATAAAAACAAAAGTTAAAGGTTAACTTACTCAACAAGAATGTATTTTTTAATGACAAAGATGGTCTTAAAGTAAACTGGGCAATCACAAACTCCCTTAGCAGCATTAAATAAATTCCTCTTCTGTGAAGTATCAGGAACTGTTTATTTCTCCATGCCCTCAAAGGCAATCTGGATTTTCAGTTAGCCATCCACAGAGGTAGACTGAAAGGGGAGCTGTAGTTGCTGGTAGATTAATTAGAATATTTTTTTCAAATATTTTTAACACACTTCCAGTTATGCAACCAACCTTAAAAAGTAGATCTTAAAATCTTGGAGTCTATAACACTTTGGGTCAGTTTATATAAGAGAGTGTGTGTGTGTGTGTGTGTGTGTGTGTGTGTGTGTTTAATCTCACCCAGGATTCCTTTGTGATCTATGGCTGGTCTGTGTGAACTGAAGGGCCCCAAGCAATAGTGGAGAAACAGACAGCCCCACTCCAAGGCTGTGCTCTCTCATACATACAACTAGGAAATGTAATCCTGTGGTTTCCAATCTCATTTCTCTTAGAATACAGATACAAGTGAATTTTACTTTGAAAAGAACACATGCACTTTGATTTACATTAAGATTAATTTTAGACATCTAAAGAAAAGAGAGCCATTTGGGACCAATATTTACTAAATCTAAATTCTCCGTTATGCTGCATCAGACTTAATTAGTGCTTAATTTCTAACTTAATTGTGACAGGCTTCCCTCTGTTTACATTTCTGAGATTAAACAAGCCATCACCTCCTCAGTGATTCCTTTTGAAGAAGAAACACAGCTGGCTTGAAAGTTAGCTTTGGTTCCTAGTCCCTCCTTCCTCACCTTTTCTCCCTTATAGACTAAACAAACAAACAAACAAACAAAAAACATAGTCTGCTCCCCACCCAACTGTTAGGGAAAATAGAAACTCTAATTGACAACCAAATGAAACACAGAAATACCTGCAGTCTATTTCATTCAAAATTTACAGGAGTGCGCTGGGGTCATAGGATGACTAGTAATTTAATTCTACTCCATTAGTATTGGACAGCACCTCCTGGTTGTTTTTCTGTCAGTTACTCAAGAAGCTAGTGATTAATGATTGAAACTTTAAAAACAGCAGTATTGATTAGTTCACATGCCACGCCTTTCTGTTAGACAGCTCTTGGCTAACTAAGGCTACCAACAAAAATACTATAGAAATATAGCTCTCTCACTGAGATCTGGCCCGATCATTTGATAGGTTTGTAAAACAGGATCTTCTTAGATTAGGTGGTAGGTGATGGATTAGGGCTCCACTTAGTTTCCTGGATTACCGAGAGGCCCAATTCTAACTAAATAGAGATTATAATTTCCCATCTCAGTGTGTGCCCAGGATGAAGATGATTCCCTAAAAAATAAAGAGCGGTTTGAAGCAACTTTGATTTGTGGTTGCTAGAATAGGACGCAGCAGTGGGCCGATACAGCTCGCGAAGAGAAAGAAGGTGGCCTGAACTTATACATACAAAGGAATTCCCTGTGGTTTGGTGGCTTTTTAAAGCTGTGACTGAGGGGTCCTTTGACTCGTGACCAAGGATGGAAGAAGGAGCTGACTAAATCACACACTGAAGGTAATGAAGACAGGGGTGACTTAGTTTCCTAACAACATGTTCCAGCAACACGGGACTTTGATTTCTGTGCTGGCCGCTGGACAACGGCTCTTAGTTGGCCAAGCCACGCTCGTGAGTACCAGCTGCTCTAACAGTACACCTCAACTATACTCGCACTGTATTCCTTTCAGCTCCCCTTGCCTGGAACAAAGATTAATTTGTCATTGATTCAGAGTGTGTGTGATTTTTTTTTAATTGGCTTATTAAGAGACATTATCCTGCCCTGCACCAAAACTGTGTTAAATAAACTATTGGCAAAGACGATCTCAGTCCCTGAGCATGAATTTGCCCCCAAACAAAACAATCATACTGACGAAAAGAGACCATACCCTAAGTATCTATTATTTTTTAATCACTTGAGTGGTCCCCTTCGATACCTCCTAGTTAAATGTCTTAAAGCACAGAGGCTTTCACTGCCCCAGTAGAGGATGGTAATAAATATTTTCATGCGTGTGGCTTGACAAGGCTTTCCGTCCATACACATGTTATGCAGAACCTCATGTTATTAGAGCTTCTCTGAGGTTAGAGGATCCAAATCAAAACCTCCTTTTGGGAAAACACACCATGGCAGTTCACAGACAGGAAGGGGGTAGTCAGGTGGGATTCTAGAGTCCATATAAGAGCCTGAGCTGTCAGAGGCAGACGGTAGGTGTACAGTGGGAACCCTTGATCTGAAGGCCCAAACAGAAACATCCCCTCCACCCCCACCTCCCACCCCCCAGAGATGTTGAGCTTCTCAGGAACAACTGAACATTGGTTATAAAGAGTTCTAACTTTAGGAGCCTGAGTTGGGACCTCTTTGGCCAAGTATAACCCTGAGGAACATTTTTCTACTTCAAGAATCACTTTGCCCCCGCACAGGAATTTGTATTTTCTTATTTGTTGCATATCCCAACAAACAGTTGCTTCCTTTATCTTTCAAAGGGCTAGAGAGAGGGCTCTGAATGTGTGGAAGCAAGCCCCCCACCCCCGCCAAACCACGCGCCTTGGTTAGCCTGGGCTCTGGGGCACACAGTAAGCCATTCCTGCTTGGAATGTCCAGTTCATTTTGTGTGGTGGTAAGCAGCAGCCTCTTCTCTGCAGGCATGCTCATTCCTGCCTGGGGATGTGAATATTATAATTCACTCTACTTGTTTCTGCCCTACAGTATTTTAAACAAATGATGTAAACTTGATAAATCTAACTACCAAATCAAATTGTTGCGTTCCTAGAATCAGTAAGGCTTTAAAATCAATAGCAGCCTTGTTTGTGTGTTGGTGTGTATTTTCCAGGAGACCCATGGCAGTTTCCAAATGTCACTGCTTTCCTTTGCATTTTAATCTCCACCCAGGAAACTCCTTCGCTAGGTGCTGGGTGAGTGTTAACATGAAGGGAAAGCCGGTAAATTTGATATAAGGGCCCTTCACTGCTTTCTTCCTCCTCCCCCTCCAACACACCTAGAGTGCGTGTGCATGAACACACACAAGCACCACAGAGAGGGGAGAGTCCTGTGCCAAAGACAGACGGTAAATAGAATGTTTCTCCCAGATTTTTTTTCTTTTTAAAATTTATTTATTTGACACACAGAGAGAGAGATCACGAGTACGCAGAGCAGCAGGCAGAGAGGGGGGAAGCAGGCTCCCTGCTCAGCAGAGAGCCCGATGCGGGGCTCGATCTCAGGACCCTGAGATCATGACCTGAGCCGAAGGCAGAGGCTTAACACACTGAGCCACCAAGGCGCCCCTCTCCCAGGTTTTCATGTGAAGCCCCTGTGGCCTTCATTTACTGGGGCAAGAAACTTGGAACTCACAGGACATCTTTGACTAACACGGTCAACCGCAGAGTGAAAAGCCACTAAAATGACATTTTGAACTTAAAATTGTCAACCAAAGCTTAATCTTCCCTTTGTTTTTTAATAACTATTCCTCACTGAGGACTTGCTAAGTGCTGTGCTTTGTACTAAGCATTACACTTAGTGCTGTTCATGCATTAAATGCATTCCACCCCTAAATCCTGTGATGTGCATATTATTATTTCCATTTTATAGATGGAAAACCAAGGTATTGACTTAAGAAGTTTCTAAGTTCACAGATCCAGTAAGTAATGCGGCTACAATTTGAACCCAGATTTCCTGTGCTCTTCCCAATTAAATAATACTGCTCTCAGGCTGTGTTCTTTAAGACAATAAGGTTTCATGGAAGAAGGTCAGCATTTGGAGTAAGACAGTGTCTTTGCTCAAGTGCCAGCTCTGCCTCCAAATGTGAACTTGGGCAAGTAATTTGAGCCTTCTTTTTTTTTTTTCTAAGATTTTACTTATTTACTTGTCAGAGAGAATGAGCACAAGCAGGGGGAGCAGCAGGCAGAGGGAGAAGCAGGCTCCCCACCAAGCAAGGAGCCCGATGCGGGACTCGATCCCAGGACCCTGAGATCATGACCTGAGCCGAGGGCAGAGGCTTAACCCACTGAGCCACCCAGACATCCATAATTTGAGCCTACTGATTTCATCTCTGCTTTTCTTATCTATAGGGTTCCATCAGGATTACTGAGAGGTTCAAATAAGAGAATGTGTGGAAAACCATTTGCAACCTGAGGTGAGCTTTAGATGACAGGATCATGGTGGAAGCCCACTGCCCCGTGGTGCTGGGGGCACGTCACCTTCTCTTCGCTTGAACTGTGACAAAGGCAATGGATAAAGGCCTGTCTTAACATGGTTCTGGAGCCTTGTGTTTGGATTTCACAGTAAAGTAGGAGTCCCAAAGGTTGTGAATCTAAGGTCAAGCTGTGCCTGCTACAGAGTATAGTTTTTATGTCCATGCATCGTGCTGCCCCGAGCAGCGTCTGCAAGGAAGGCACCTGTACCTTTCTAGGAATGAGAAGAAATGAAAAGACTCTCAGTGTCTAACTTTATAGAGCAGTAGTTCTTTCTGAACAGAGCTCACACTGCACTGTTTACCATCTTTGAAGAGCCTGATGATGTTGGCCAGAATGTCAGCACAACCAGAGAGAGCCTTGCCATTGCAACAATGTCTCAACACGGAATCAGGATCAACACCTGCTTTATGACTTTTGAGTTTTGCCCTTCAGCCAACTGGTCCTCACAAACTCCGCTGTTGTCCTCCACAGAACTTAACCCCTATTTTATTAATAATTTTGAGTGAATATAGGTGCAAAGTTTAGTATTCTAACTTCTAAGGAAAACTATTTCCAGATTCAATTTTGGTTGGGCATTATCCGTCATTCCTCCAGTCTGCGATCTAAGAACCAGGGGACCCTCGTGGAGTTAAGCCTCCTGCCTTCCTTTGTTGGAGCTGGTAACACATTAAGTAACTATCTCCTGTGAGGGATTTGATGGAAAGTGCTAAACCAGGTCAGCATAAATATAAGGAAACAGAAAATTCAGGCAATATGCCAAGTAATTAGAGGAGAAAAACCCAACCTTTTCATTCATCAGGTATGGACAGAGAATGCCTTTAGAATTCCCCCTGACTCTTTTTATTTTTGTTTTAGAATATTTGTTTTGGTTTTGTTTTGGAATATTTGTATGAAGACCTTTAATGAAGGTGATAAAAGGGTAGGGGAGAGAAAGACATTCTGAATGTAAAATACAAAATGTATCTGTATATATCTGAATCTAGGCAGAAAGGACAATTTGAGATGAAATTTATGTTTGGGAAAATTGGAACCCTATTTTTGGGATACATGCAATCATAGCCATAAATATTACCAGACTATAACTGAAAATCCTTCCTTTTTTACTTTTTATGTGTGGCAAAGGGATTTTTTTCCCCCTAAAACTTGAGCTTGAGCTCTCTAATGGAGTTTGAGACAGTAAACTTATTTGTAGCTCAAGATGCCCCTGCAGCCTGGACCAGAGGCTTAACTCCAGGATGACCCAGTAAGATTTGCTGTTCTGGGCGCCCCCACCATGAACTCTGACCCCCATCAGCTGTCTTGACATTCTCAGCAACTCGTTACAAGGAAACACATGAGAGAGGATGAATAGATCTCCTCAACCAGTCCTAGCAACGCGTGTACTATTGACCCAATCTTATCTTTGTTATAGAAAGTGCCTTTTAGGATAGCACCCGGACCTGCTTACCTTGAGAAGTGAACATAAGTAAGCTGTAACAGTACAGAATCATCATTTTGACATATTGTTTAACCTACGGCTCTATGTTACATCAGAGAAGGAAATTTTAACCTTTTGGAAGCCTTTTGACAACACAAGAGGTGAGGTGATATTTTCGAGACAATGTAAGTGTAGATGGATTTGGATGCTTTGGGCAGCAAATACTGCAAACACAACCCAAACTGACTTAAACAATAAGGACATGTGTTATTTCCCATAACAGGAACTCCAAGGGCAGGTGGGCTCCAGATGGGATGTGTCAGGGTTCTTTTCCTGGTCTCCCTGATACTCTTCGCCTTGCCCAAACCCTGCATTAGTTTTGCCCTTGCCTGAGAGCAAGATGGCTGCCACTTGGCAACATGACAACATCCCTAGGAAGAAGAATCTGTCTCTTCTTACTTTTCTTTCTTGGGACCAAGGAAATCTTTCCACAAACAGCCTCAGCAGACTTCCCACCTTTCATCAGACAGAATTGTATTAGATGCCTGTTTCTAGGGGACTCCTGTGATTGGTTTAAACAGAATCCACCTATGGAGCCTATCCCCTGAATAGTGTTGAGGAGAGAGAGAGAGAACTGAGCAAAGTCACATCAGGAAGGAGGGAAGAGGGAGGGACAGATCTTGAGTAAGCAACCAACGGAGTCTGCTAAAGAAACCTTGGCCTTCATTGAGTCTGAGTGCATTACCACATGCTTTTTCCTCTCAAGACAACATTACTCACAGTTTACTCTGCAGAGTTTCCTATCAGATTTTTATGTGAAGCATCATTTTTCTCGGACCTTGTGCTGCAATCTTGTTTCTTTTTTCCTTCAGAGAGACCACAATGGAAATCCTACTATAAAAACACTCGAGTGCCATCAAAGGATCAGACCATATAAGGTGCTAGGGACCTTTTTATTTTAAATAAGAAACAAAACTATTTATACTTTTACAAGGAGTCTGCCCTATTTTGGTAAATATTTGGCAAAGCTTCTTGATTAAAAGAGCAAACTGACCCTTGTCTGCAGGGTTGTTTTGCCATAACTGAAAAAAATCGGTCATTAATTTTCTGAAAATAGAAGCAGCAAGTGTGTGTTCTTTTGCACCATGACTAAAGCCGTGCTTGTGATTTATTTTAAGCTGCATTTACTCAGCATAATTGGTCAGGTGTCTTTTAAACCTTGGGCCTAATCAGACCCCATTCTGAGTCACAATCACCAAATGGTACTATTGGGAAATAATCTCCTGTGGATAAAGCAAAGATGCATTAATCTGGCCCTGGAGAGTGTGGTGTGTTTGACAGTGCATCTCAAACTGGATTTCAGAGGGCCTGGATTTGCTAACAAACCCCAACTGTTTTGAGAAACAGCGATTCCCTAGGTTATTAAACAGTGCACATTCTGAGAGAAGCTTGTTGAGTACCATATGTTTCTGATTCATTGGCAGCTAACTCAGTCTGTGGTGTGGGGTTTGTAGGAAATATTCCAGACCCAACCACCTTCCCTTCTTGAAAGGTATCCTCTTGCCAGCTCCATTTGGAAGGGTGTGATGCAGCTGCAAGGAGCGTTTTTAAGTCATTCTCAGAAATTTTTGCAGGACAGCTGTATTGGAAATTATCCCAAGATGTCCCATGGCCGATGGAGCTGAGGCTGGCCCAAAGGCTGGGTGCGGGATGGTGAGGGGACTTATGGAGGGCTTCGCCCCTTGGTCCCCATTTATGTGTCATCCTCTTGTTCCTTGTTCCTGCTCCCCAGTCACTGCTGGGAAATCCAAAACCCAGCTTTCAGGTAGGTAACTCAAACAAGGTCTGGAATACACTAGTTGCTTCTGGTCCTCCACCACTTCCCTCACTGAAAAAGGAGAAAAATGTTAAGTCCCACCTCCTAAATCTAGTGAGATTAACAACTCACTTAGAGCAGTGCTTGGCAAGGAGGTGAGAGCACAACGAAAGTATCCTTTGAACCGTGATTCTTTCTTGATTGTTGCCAGGATACAAAGAGATACAGCGGAAAGAACTCCAAGCTAGTAGAAGGCGGGAAATTTCTAGTTGCAGCTATGTGATCTTAGATTAGTCACTCACCTCAAATCCGCAGTTTCCTCTGCTTTCCTCAGATGAGGACTTCATGTATGTGACAGGGCTTTATGAGCCATAAAACTCCGTAACAAATGGTCACGTGCACATGCAGATCACCTGGGGATCTTGTTAAAAGGCGGTCCATTTCCGTAGATCCGGAATGGAGGCTGAGATCCGGCATTTCTAACAAGCTCCCAGGCGACACCTCCCACCTGCCGCATCCCACCTCCCACCTCTCTGATTGGCTATGTAACGGTGAGCGCAGCATTCTGGTGATCAGGCCGGCAGCAAAGCTTCAGGATCCTCAAATTGTCTCTCCGCAGCAGCCAGAAGGCAGTGCAGAAAAATGACACTCTGCTCCTAAAGATTCTGCAGGAAGTGCATCTCTCTCGGTAGCTAATTTCAAAGGCTTACCTGTTTGTTAACTTCCGCCTTCAGTCCCAGAGCAATCTCTCACTTTACTCAGTGTCCTCTTGCAGGTCTGGCGCTATGACGTCAGCATTCTCAAGCCCCTCCCTGAACAGCTGGTTCCGGTTCCCTGGCAATTAGCACCTTCGGGTTACAGCTGGGCCAGGTACCAGACGTCTCTGTTGGGAGGACCAGTGTGATACCAGGGGGTGGGTGGATGATAAATTAGTTTCGCAACCTGCAAGCCCAATTATGGTTAAGTTTCTGGCTGCTTTAGAAGCTTTGGTATGGATGCGGCACGAGAGAAAGCTGAGCAACAACAAAATCTAGCACAAGAAGCCCAGGAAACTCTGAATAACAGAAAAGAGCCTTGAAAGTGAAATATGTTTGGGTTTTAAGAGAATTGCAGACATTTTAGCAAGCCAATACACAGCTGAGAGACCTTAATTAAAGGGGGCCAGTGATTAGATGTCTGGAACGTTACTTTGGGTGCCTCTGGGGAGTCAGGAAGTTAGAGTTTGGCATTTGTGAATGATTTCTTTACGCAGGAGATGGGGCCCAGAGATGCCCACTTAGGAAGTGTGACTTCAAGATTTACTATCGGTTGCCAGGTTCCCCCTTTCTTCAGATAGTCTAATGGTGGAAAAGGGTATGAAAAGAGGACGTTTGGGCAGAGAAATGAGAACTAAAGAACAAAGGAGGCCACCAGGTAACTCCCACTTTCTCTCTCAAGGCTCAACTCAACTGACATCCACCTGTGCCGGCCAGTCAGGGCAATGCTGTACTTACTAACCGGTTTCCTGGGGGAGGAGGCTGGGTCCCCTCAGGATCCCCAGCTTCCATGCCAGGCCTGGGCCCAGGAAACATGTTACGTGTTTTTGGAATGAGAATCAGGGACAGAGAAGAGAAGGGGGAAGAAGAAAGAGGAAACCCAGAAGGAAAGAAAAGAGAGACATGGAGCAAAGCTCTGGGAAGCCAGACTTTCATGGTTCCAAGAACATTTTCCAAAATCCTTACAGTTCAGGTCCTATTAAAGGGTTCTGCTTTCCAGCATAGCTTGATTGCACGTGTGTAGTAAAACTAAATGATGTCTGAGTCTGATTACAATGTCCTCCTCTCTGAGGAACTGGGCATGGCTACCTGAGCTTACCTTTGGGAAGAAAGAGCCCGCTGACTTCCATCTTGCTGTTGATTGCCTTTGCTTCCGAGGCCGGGTGCATGCCAGAGCAGACGTCCCTCTCCCTCAGACCAAGAGGGTTCCTCAGCCGCTCCCCTCCACGGAAGGGAACGGAAGCCAAAGGGTTGGGAGGCTAGCTGACGCAGCATTACCCAAACCTACAGCAAGGAGATTGTGTTATTTCAGCCATGCTTGGTTGGATGGCAAATATGTGAGGAACTTTATGAAGATCTGGGACGTGGCCCAGTCTTCGGGTTCACAGCAGAGCTGCCCCATCGGGCATGGTTGGCAAAGGTGCCGGCTGTGCAAGTGTTTGGATCCCCTGCCCCGCATCCCAGGTGTGCTCCAAGGGGGTGCTGAGAAGAGAAAAAGCGCACTTCAGGTCACATTTCTGAAAACACTGGGGATGCCTCTGGCCCCAAGCTTCTTGCTGCAATGACAAGAAACACTTGCTCTAGGAGTTTCCCTGGCACTCAGGCCCTGGGCTGCAGAAAGAGGGCATTTCCATTAAAATTCACGGGTAGGACCAGAAAACGAAGTTCTAAACGTCACTGTTCGTGTGGAAATCCAAGGCATGACTTTGGGTCCAAACTGTAACCTTTGGGCTGGTGTTTCTGCTCTTATAAAACTCAAATGTTGCTTGCTGTCTACTTCATGTCTCAGATTCCTGCATAAGTCTGTGGAGTGCTTTAAAACTTTTCTGGGAGCACCTGGGTGGTTCAGTCCATTTAGCGTGGACTCCTGATTTCAACTCTGGTCAGGATTTCAGGGTTCTGGGATCCAGCCCTAAGTCCGGCTCCTTGCTCAGCTGGGAGTCTGTGGGAGATTCTCTTTCCCTTTCCCGCCGCCCCTCCCCCATTCTATATTTCTGTCTAAAAACAACAACAATAAACTTCTGAACATGGACTGTGTGTGTATGTGTGATGAGGTGGTAAGGTGTCAGCACACTGAAGCCAAATTTACCAGAATTCACTGGCACCTGCAATTCTTGGTTCCCAGTGAGAGATGAAAGACAAAAATGAGGCTGCCATTTCCATGCTTCCAAAGTATGGGGAGGCACCGAGCACCTTGGCAGCTCATGTGTGTTGTCAGGCTTCTTTTTTTGGGCTGCTTTGTTAACAGGGCTCTCTCTACCTCAGGTCCTGGGCCCGGTGTATGTGCAGCTCTGACAAAGGGACCAGCAGCTTCTGTGGGTCCCACACATCCTCAAAGCTGGAGGCAGGGACACAAATGTGGGTACTAGTTGTCCTCATGAGTTCCACTTTGTCCCTCACAGCATATCCCATTTTTCAGGCCCTGTTGACCTGCAGTGACTTCAGTCCCAATGCCACATGCAGAGGCAGCAGTCTTGGGAAGACTTCTCCACCAGGTCCCATTATTGTTTCAGTTCTAACCCCTATTTAACAACAACAACAAAAATCTCATTATTTATCATGCAGAGTTGGCTTTTCTGATTGAACCTTGGCTGATATAATGTATACTCAGGGCCACAAACTTACAAGGATAATGTGAATGGATGACAGCTAATAATCCTCAACCCTAATTTTAGTCATTGGTTTGTTGTCCCTTCTCAATAGGGGCTTTCATCAGGAGTGTTGTTGACGAGTTAACCAAATTGCCACCGGTCGGAGGGGTTTTATTTCCTCCTTTCCCCTTCTCCACAGTGTTTGTCCACAGTGGTTCCGCTGCCCTGATTCCTCTTTAGAGTTTCTTACGCTTCTGCAAAGTTCAGGGCCAGCTGACGCAAACTCCCACACCTCAAAATGTCCCAGCACTTGGCGAGGATGCGGAGAAAGGGGAACCCTCCTACACTCTTGGTGGGAATGCAAGCTGGTGCAACCACTCTGGAAAACAGCATGGAGGTTCCTCAAAATGTTGAAAATAGAACTACCCTATGACCCAGCAATTGCACTGCTGGGTATTTACCCTAAAGATACAAACGTAGTGATCCAAAGGGGCACGTGCACCCGAATGTTTATAGCAGCAATGTCTACAATAGCCAAACTATGGAAAGAACCTAGATGTCCATCAACAGACGAATGGATAAAGAAGATGTGGTATATATACACAATGGAATACTATGCAGCCATCAAAAGAAATGAAATCTTGCCTTTTGCGACGACATGGATGGAACTAGAGGGTATCATGCTTAGCGAAATAAGTCAATCGGAGAAAGACAACTATCATATGATCTCCCTGATATGAGGGAGAGGAGATGCAACATGGGGGGTTAAGGGGGTAGGAGAAGAGTAAATGAAACAAGATGGGATTGGGAGGGAGACAAACCATAAGTGACTCTTAATCTCACAAAACAAACTGAGGGTTAATGGGGGGGTGTGGAGGGGTGGGATTATGGACATTGGGGAGGGTATGTGCTATGGTGAGTGCTGTGAAGTGTGTAAACCTGGCGATTCACAGACCTGTACCCCTGGGGATAAAAAGATATTATATGTTTATGAAAAATAAAATAAAAAAAAAAAAATGTCCCAGCACTTTGTCCCATACTCTCTCCTTCACATCTCTTTCAGCAAGAATGATTTCCCTTTAACCTATGCTGACCCCTCTTCCTGAGCCAATGCTTTCCCCTCATTTCTGTTTTCTTCATCTTTCTCTCAGCTTTTCACACCATTCTCTCCCTTTCCAGGGAATCCTTCCCTCTGCCTTCAAACCTATGCATCTCACCTATTCCTTGTTAAAAGCACCTTTCTGGGGCGCCTGGGTGGCTCAGTGGGTTAAGCCGCTGCCTTCGGCTCAGGTCATGATCTCAGGGTCCTGGGATTGAGTCCCACATCGGGCTCTCTGCTCAGCAGGGAGCCTGCTTCCCTCTCTCTCTCTCTCTCTGCCTGCCTCTCTGTCTACCTGTGATCTCTGTCAAATAAATAAATAAAATCTTTAAAAAAAAAAAAAGCACCTTTCTTTGATATTGCTGCTTCTTCAAGCTACTTTCATTATCTCTTTGCCTTCGATCAAACTTCATGAAAGGAAACTGTTGCTCTACGTCCCCGATACCCCTATTCTTCTTTGGCCCTTTCAAAGCAGACTTTGATCCCCACCTTCTATCCCAATGGTAGACTTGGATGCACATAGGAATCACCTGGGGCCCAGGACCCACTTCCAGATGTTTTGATGTAGTTTTTCTGGGATGTGGCTTAAGCCAAGTGGAGTATCCTGCCCTCCCCATATTTGCAAATCCAATGCTTTTGAAGGGGGAAGGGAACAACTTTCTAAGCAAAAAGCAGTTTAAGAAAGCAGAGATAAAGATGGCCATGTTTGCCTTCCTAAAAATTTTAAAACTTTCCGGTAAATTATTTTGCTGTTTAATGAGCAAATTTTGCATCTTAATACCCAAAGCTGGTGAGAACAAGTTTCTCATTCATTGCCAATGACTGGATAGCTATGTATAATGTTCTTGAAAACAATCTAGCAAACTATATCCAGATACATATAGATATACATACTATCTAATCCATTATTTCTACTTCTAGAAATATAAGCAGAAGTCCCTAAAATGTTCGTTTAGCAATATTTGCAATAGTGAGAAATTAGAAGCAACCAAAAAGAGAATAAATGTATTGTGCATTTAGTGGTTGGGAATATTAATGTATAAAGTATAACTATAAAGAAAGATTATAACATGGAAAAAATGCCTATAGTATAATGATAAATGGTGGGGGAGTGGAGAACAGGTAGTTATAATGTAGTGGGAAAGTTGGTAAAGACAGCGTACCAATCAAGCCTGGTTTAAACTAATATGTAAGTTTTCAAATGTCAATTTCACAATTTAATAATGAATTCTAACTATTAACTTGGAAATTTAAGCAAAGATATTCATTCTTCAAAAAAAAAAAAAACACTCTTCTAGCCCTCTATAAATTTTTAGTTTTGCTTTATTTGACTTTTTCAAATACATTTAAAAACAAAGTTAACAAGCTGGCTTTCTCCTGGACGTTATGTGCACCCTGAACTTGAATCTTATAAATACAGCTCAACACGGTCACACAATTCCCTTTGGCTTCATCCCTTTTTAGGGAAGCTGTTCTCATTTCTCCAGCCACAAGATTTATGGGGGACATTTGACTCTGTGCACTCTTTTCTGTTTCATCGGCAACAGGATTTCTCCAGTGAATAATTTTTTTCTTGTGGCAAAAGGAAGACATATTCAGGCTTGCTGTAAAATGTTGATTATAGAAAGTGACCCTAAGGGATATCCTTCTAAGCTTTTCTTGAATTCCCTGGGATAATAACTGATGGTGATTGTGTTTTGGGGCCCCCATCTGGCCCAGGGAAGGGGGCTTGAGGTAAAATAGAAAAATTAAAATGGAGCTATGAAATGATTACTTGATGATAGAAATTGATAGAAATACATCTGATACATCTGAAAGCCTCTGAGGTTTTTAAAATTTCAAGATAGAGGAAAGGCTTATAGTATAGTATGGATGGGATACCTCCCACTTCTGAAAGGCACACATTGAGGGTATTTCTCCCACCCGGATTTTTGCCACCTGTGGTCTCTATTCACCACCCCCTCCCTGAGCTCAACATGAGTCCTCTCGTAAGCTCTGTCTTGTTCCAGGTTAGTGTTTCATTTAGAGAAAATGAGGATGTTGAGAATTAAGAACAGGGCCCAGATGGCGTCACGGTGAAATCTGGAGCCAGCTGTGTTGCTCGGGGCTTTATTCGGATCCAGGGGTTACTGTATCCTGTTGGGACCACACTTAGTTCTCTGAGGGAAAATCAAGTGACCTCCACATTTCCTCACTCCCATCTCCGGTTTCTGGTGAGGATATTTTTAAGACTACCTCTGAGATAGGTTTAAACATGCTTTTATCAAGTGAACTGGGAATATCTTACCAGTTCTTGCTCAAAAAGGACAGATTTCTTTTTTTTTTTTTTTCTTTTTTTGGAAAAGTCCTAATTTGTCTGAAGCTTGAGTCCTTTCAAGCCTGCTGTATTTTTCTTTGGAAGCCTCAGGCTGTAGTTAAAGACACTGTTCACATTCCCTTTAGCCTGAAGTCCAATTTGAGTCCAACAACATCCTGTTTAAAAAGCTCAGACTTTGTTTACTTATGTGACCTAAGGGTTTTCACCTGGGTTTTTTGTTTTGTTTTGTTTGCCTCTGAGGACACACGGGTGGATGCATGAGGTATGGGCTGGAAGCAAAGGACTACACAGGATAGTATCTTCTGGACAGGACTGTACCTGTTTGTCATTGCCCAGTTTGGAAGCCTTTTGTATCCAGGACAGTGATGCATTTATATGACCTTCGGGAATAGCACAGATAGAGCCTGAGATCCATTAGTTAAAGTGATACACAGTACACCATGTTCCACTTCAAGCCACAGAGGCATTTCTATGAAATCCACAGTACACGACACATGCAGCATCATGACATCTTCTGCATATAGAGCTCTCCTGTCGGGGCATCCTGGAGACAGAGGGCAGTGGGGGGACTGCCAGACTCATGGGGCTAAGGTCAATTTTCATGATACGAGGAAAGAGCCATTAGCAGTATCAAAAGAGAAGGCACTCAGCCTTGACTTCTCTGTTCAACATTTGTTTACCACTCATATTTCCTGAGGAGCCCCACTGGGCTGAAGGCCTACTTTGGTACTGTGTTTACATTAATAATACAGTGAAGGAACTAAAGGAAACTCCCTGAGAAACATTAACAGTGTGAGCCCAGTGACACAGAAGGAAACTGAGGCAGTAATCTGCAAATGTCTAAAGTGGGACTTGAACTTGGAGCCAAGTTTCCAAAGCTTAGGTGTGCTCTAAGTCCACAGTGACTTTTTAGGAGGTAAGTGTGAACCTGGTTGTGTGGGTGGATGGCCACAGGATCTCCTTAGGGCACAATTCTGGGAATCTGGGCTCTGTGAAACCCTTCCTAGTTGTGCTAAAACCCACCACACAAGTTGGGGAAGGTTGTTTTATTTCTCTATGTTTCATATGGTGGGGAGAGGACAAATTAAGGCATCAGCAAAGGCTAAAGATAATAAAAGTTTCCCATAACCTTTTAAAAAGATCAAATAAAAAATACACAGAGAAAAGCAAATTTGGTGATTTAGGCTTTGCTTAAAAAAATATAGCATATCTAAGAAAAAAATAAGCCGACGTTTTATCTTCTCCAGGAGCTTATCCTCCACACAGCTGTGAAAGAGTTTCTAAAACAGTCATCAAATCATTCAGGTTCCCTGTTTAAAACCCCTCACTGGCTGACTGTTGACCTCAGTACACAAGCCAGATTCCTTGGCTCTGCAGTCAAGACCCTCTAGGATCCCACCGTGCCCACCCCCTGGAGTCAGCTCCCATCCCCCCAGCTCTATGCACTCCCCCTTCAGCGGCTTCCAAAGACTGTACCCAGGGGGGTGAAGGGCTCCCCTCCCATGGTCACAGTTGCGGTTCATCAGGAGACGAAGGTGATGAAAAGCTTCATCAGACCATCCACCCATGGCCAACTGCACAGAAACACAGAAGACCATGTCCTTGGCCACCCTGGGTGACATCTACACCAAGAGTCAAGGTTTCTCTCCTGATCTTTGGCAGATCTTTGTTCTTATCTCCTCGTCCTTGTTCCTGACCCCACTTTCCTAGAACTACTCTCATTTTGTCCATGAGCTTTGCAAAGGGCACAGACTTGTCGGTACGGAGCCTGAGATACACAAACAGGCAGTGAGCTGATGTGCTGTGACAGGATGAAGCTCCCAGCAGATTGCCGAGGGCCAAGATGCACAGAGGTACTGGGTACCTGCGGCAAGGGGGAGACCCAGCCTCCATCCAACCTTCTCTCGGCTCCCTTGGGGCCATGCAGCTGCCACATTTTCTGCATTTACTTTCTGGGGCAGGGTTATTTTGCTCATCTTTTTCTGGGCCTCCCCCTGAACTGGTCTTCCCGGCTCTGCCATAGAAGGGTTAGGTTCTCTCTGGATAGCCCAAGTGCCCTGTTGCCACAAACTCCAGTTGCTTCATGATTCTAGCCTGGACGGGGCCAAGGTCACCTCACAAGGTTGACAAGATAACCCTCAGAAGAGGCAGACAATGAATCAAGAAGCCAAGTGATTACAGCAGTCTTACTCTGGGAAGTCACTGGGCCAGCACTGGGCTGCTTTTAATCCTCTCCTTCATCCTCTGAGGAAGGCCTTATCCCCATTTTTCAGAACTTGAAGCTAAAATTCAGGCTCAGTACTTTGCTGGAGGTTATAGCTAACAAGGGACAGAGCTGAAATCTCAAACCAGGTCTAATTCCAAAGACTGCTGTCTTCTACTATGCTTATTATTTGCACTTACTGTGGACTACTCTTCTAAGTACTTTACTTGTATTAACTCATTTAAAACTCACAACAACTATAGGAGGGGGGACTACCATCTCCATCTTACAGAGGAAAAATTAAAGCCCAGAGAGGTTAAGTTGCTTGCCTAAGGTCACACTACTAATAAGTGGCAAGGACAAGATTCAGCCCAACAGCCTGGTTCCATAGTGCCTGCCCCTCACTCCTATAAATCACAGCCCCTCCAAGCTCCAACATCCTAAGGTTGTCAGCACATCTGTCTTAGGTCAGCACAGTGGGAAGTCACCGAGAGAGGAACAGCAAGGGATATACGTCCTTGTCCTCAAGCAGCTTACAAAGTTCAACTGACGGGTCAAGGGGGTATGAGGCCTTTACAAAGATATCCTGAGGGTCGTGTCCACCCCACATCTCCAGGCTTACTTCTAAAAACTACAGCAGAGTTGCTTTTGGGAACTCTTTACAAGGCACAGGGCCCTGTGCTGTCAGGGGAAGCTGCAAAACCAGCAAAAGCCTGTCTTTGGCTTTATCTCCTTAGATAGAGGAGAAATGCTCAGTTATGTGGGATCGAAGGAGAGCCAAGCTTCTGATACTGTCCAGCTCTACCACCAGTGAAAGGCAGGGGCGGGAACAGAGGATGACCATGGCATCTTGACCAAGGGGGCAGCTTGCCCACAAACAGGAAAGCCCAGGGCCTCCAGTCTGCTCCTGAGCCTTTCACAGGCAGCTAGAAGCCTTGGTTGAGGCAACTGTTCAACATCTTCAGTTCCTCTGGGCAAAGTTGGGGCCAGAGAAAGGACTGGGAGCTGCTGGGGCCAGGAAGACTGGTTTCTGCTTCTGGGGTCCTCTGGGACAGCCCCTGGCTCATCAGTACATGGTCAGTTAAGAACACGAGCTTTGGAGCCAGACCAAGTGGGCACGAGCTGTGAGACCTAGGGTAAGTTCCTGAATCCCCCTGTGCCCATGGATGCTTTCCCATAAAATGAGGCCCCTAACAGTGCCCACCTCATAGGGCTGTGCCGAGTGTGAGACCACACAGAGCTATGTAGCTATCTCTGCTATGCCATTCATCCACACTGAGTGGCAGTTGTGTCTGTCTGTCTCCTCATCTAGACCATGAACTTTCATCTGAGGGTAGAGCCTGATCACAGAGGTCCTGTCAGCATTGGCTGGCATAATTGACTAAATAGAATCCCATCCTCCTCGGCCTTACCGACAGGTCTCTCTACACTCTGGTCCCGCCAGCGGTGGCTGGAGGCCTGAATGGGTGTGTCTGCCCTTCCCAGGAATGGTTTCCTCTGAAGGCCCTCCTCGCTACCACATGGGCCTTCTCCAGCCGTGGAACCCAGGAACTCGAACTATGAGCCAGGTTTCCAGAGCAGGTCAGCAGGAGATGCGTTAGATTCTTACTTCCTTGGCTTTCTGACTGCTCAGCCTCCCTGACTTCTTCCTATTGCAACAATTAAGCCTGACGTTTTTTCCCTCTCCTCCAATTATTCCTGTATAGTAGCTCTTCTCAGAGTTTAACATGAGAATGAGCCACCTGGAGATCATGTTGGAATGAGGCTGAGGTCCTGCTTCAGCACAGCCAGTGGCAAGGCTGTGCCCTGCTGCCAGGATGACTTGCCTCATGCAAAACTATGATCTTGTCCCTCGAACGGACTTGAATAGATCTGCCACCCGAACACATACACGAACAGCGGCTGAACCCCAGAAAAGACGCTCAAACGGCATTAGTCATTGAGGAAATGCAGTTTAAAACCATGACTGACTGCACACCTATTACACACCTGTTAGAAGAGTTAAGAATAAAAGTACTATGCCAAGTGCTGGTGAGGATGGGAAATAACTGGAATTTCCATACTCCACTGGGGAGGATGCAAAATAGCACAGTTGCTTTGGAAGGTGTATGAAAGGTTTTCTTTTGGGGCGCCTGGGTGGCTCAGTGGGTTAAAGCCTCTGCCTTCAGCTCGGGTCATGGTCCCAGGTCATGGTCCCAGGTCATGGGATCGAGCACCGCATCAGGCTTTCTGCTTGGCAGGGAGCCTGCTTCCCCCCAACCCCCCGCCTGCCTCTCTGCCTGCTGGTGATCGCTGTCTGTCAAATAAATAAATAAATAAAATCTTTAAAAGGTTTTCTTTTCTTTTTTTTTTTTTAAGATTTTATTTATTTATTTGACAGAAAGAGAGAGAGAGATCACAGGTAGGCAGAGAGGCAGGCAGAGAGAGGGGGAAGCAGGCTCCCAGCTGAGCAGAGAGCCCAACATGGGGCTCAATCCCAGAACCCTGAGATCATGACCTGGGCCGAAGGCAGAGGCTTAACCCACTGAGCCACCCAGGTGCCCCAAAAGGTTTTCTTTTAAATAAAGTCAAATACACACTTATAAACACCAGCCGGACAAAGCAATCCTCCTCTTACACGCTTAGATATTTGCTCAAGGGATTTGAAAATTTACATTCGCACAAAAACCCGAGCATGACTGTCGTTAGGGAGTCTATTCACCATCACCCAAACCGGGAAATAACTCAAAAGTCCTTCAATTGATGAATGGATGAACCCACTGTGACACGGCCACATAATAGAATAGTAGGAACAGAATATTGACCTACAAAGACCTGGGTGAATCTCGGATGTGGTGTTCTAAATGAGGAAAGTTAAACTCAAGAAGCTGCTTGCTATATGATTCCATGGGCAGGACACTCTGGAAAATAAAACTAGAGAGACAGCCAACAGATTGGTGGTGATAAGGGGCTAGTGTGGAGGAACGGATTCCTGCAAAGAGACAAGAAAATTCTGTGGCATGATAGGAATGTTCTGGAGCTTGCTCACGGTTTTAATACATGACCATATGCATTTACAAACACCAGAATGCAGAAAAGGATGAATTTTACCGCATGTATGTCACAACTCAAAAGCAACAACGGCGACCAAAAACTTTTCATGGTTCTCATTTGCTCAAGAAATTTAAATAAAGTCCGAACTCCAGAACCCCTTATCCTTTCTAATTATTTGTACTGTTCATTTTCTTAAAAGCTGGTTCAACTTTTCCACCACTCACAGGTGCCCTGGGTCTTCTTTCCTCAGTCTGTCTCATCTCCTGGAACAGCCTCTTCTTTTACAGAATAGGTAGATAATAAACACAGAATGAATGAATGAATTTTCCTAACATTCCTTGATTGCCCATTGTCCCCCAAAAATGGAGCCATAGAAAGATAAACCTACAAGGTCTTGTTGGAATGAAGAGAAGGTGCTACATTTCTAACAGGCTCCTTTCTCTCGGAGGAGCTCAGTCTTTTGTAAGGGTTTGCTGACTCTGGTTGATTCTTTGGACGTGGGCAAATCAGCTGAAACAAACCCACAGTGTGCTCAACCCCCCAGGAGCCGCTGCAGCCTTGGGAAGGGCCTGCCTGGGCACACATCTGCCCGGCTCAGGGCCCTCCAGACTCCTGGCTGCCTGGCCCAGGTAGGAGAGAGGCCAGCCTGTTGACAGGAGGCCTGTGGTGCTGTCACCCAGCTGGCTGTGGTGATTGATTCCCCTGTCCTCACTCACTTGTTAGCAGTAGAGCTCCTCACGTCCCCACAGGCCCTGCTGCCTGGAGGGGGTGGGGAGAGGTGCTCTCCCTGGCAGGTCCGTCCTCCCAGCGCTGCCTCCCAGAGCTGCCTCCCAGAGCTGCTCACCATTTCCTCCGCCCTCCCTGCACTCTCCACAGCCCCAGCGCACAGACTCTCAAGAGGGAAATGGACTCTGAGAGCTTGAGGTGTTGGTTTGAGGGTCGCAATCAAGAACTTCAAATCTTTGAGCCTCCACCATGAAGATTCTCAGACATGCATACATACACATACACAGAGAGGAAAAATTATGTCCCTGATGTGGTCTTTGGCCACAGGCCCCCACGTTGTCTTCACATGAGCTAGGAGGCGCCAGGTTGTTTGCAGGCTACAGGCAGATCTGGAGTCTTAATGAAAACCTGGATGCGGGCGAACAGCACTTTCATCTCAGCCCTCTAAACTTTTCCATTCTTGAGGAAAGGAAGGATGGGCATAGTGGGTGCCTGTTTGCCCCACTGAGGCTCCCTCTGACAATGCGGCCCACTGCGTCTTTGCTGCCCCAGTGGTCCAGACATTTCTTTCTTGGGTGGGAGGAGGTGAGGGGGCTCCCAAGATTCCCCTGGAGTCCAACAATGGTGACACAGACACATTTTTTAAACCTGCAGCATGGACATAGACTGCCTGCCAGGGCCAGTTACATAATTCATGGGCCCCAGTGCAAAATGAAGACGTGGCATCCCTTAGGTAAAAAGCAGGAAAAAAGTGCTTTTGAAAGTACAAAAACACCCCTGAAACAAATAATACATTATATGTTAATAAAAAGAAAAAGGAAAAGAAAGTACTAAAACATAAAGCTTGTTCATTTCATCCGCGGTCTCTGTTTGCCTTGGGGTTTTTTATTTGCTATAGAGCATTGCAAATAGAGAACAATGAACATTTTAGATTATTAGCATGAATTGTACCCTTCATCTCTATATTGTGCAATACCTGTTTTACATGCAAATATAGAGCATTTAACTCATATAGAATCACTAACGTTATGCAGTTTGTATCTTGTAGCTTGTATAGGCCTGTGTACTTCCTTCTTACTGAGCAGTGGAGACACTGAAAAAAACGAATGCCATTGTTTTAATTTCCCATCTTGCTATACACGTGTTCTACAAACGCTCCACTTTTAGCTCACCGATGAATAGGACGACCAGAAAGGAGGGGCGCCTGGGTGGCTCAGTCGGTTAAGCATCCAACTCTTGATTGAGCTCAGGTCATGATTTCCAGGTTGTGATCTTAGGGTCACGAACTCAAGACTGTGGGACCAGGCCCCACACCAGGCTGCGGGCTGACCATGGAGCCTGCTTGAGATTCCCTATCTCCCTCTCCCTCTTCTCCTCACCGGCTTGTGCCTGTTCTCAATCTCTCTCTAAAAAAAAATATTAAAATTTAAATTTAAAGGAAAAAAGGAGGGACTGCCTACTCATCCCTGGACAGAATCCAGGCACAGAGGGGCAGCAAAGCAGAGAAGGAGTCCCTCCAGGCCCGTGGGCTCTGCAGCGCAGGTTAATAATGTATGTGACGCTGCCCTTATGAACAAAGCGTGTGGTTTGACTTTACTGGTGGAGCTGGGGACTAATCAGCTCAGGGATATGCAGGGGAAGGGTGCAGCCATGACCGACAGCCCTTGGCCTGCGTCCCCTGGACTCGACTCACATCATCTGCACTTGACTTCACAGTGTGTGTATGTCAGTAGAAGGACCAGAATCTTTCCCCAAAGCTTCCAAAATAAACAATTTCTAAGCCTCCTTCTTAAAAAGCAATAACATTTTTTAATTGTAAGATTAATATATAACCACTGTAGAAAACATGAAAGGAAAGATAACTGCATAAATCTTGGTATATATCAAGTTAGTATTTTTCAGTATACCAAAGTGTACATATGTTATACATTGCTTTTTGTTGGTTTTGTGTGGGCAGGGGTTCAAAATTCAGTTCATGCAGTATTTTAGTCTTTTGTCTTTCTTTCTTTCTTTCTTTCTTTTTTTTTTTTTTTTTTACTTAGCAAGATATCATAAGTACTTCTCTATGTCATTAGTCAGATGTTTAATGGCTGGGTATTATCCCATTGTATAACAATTTACCTAATCATTCTCCTGTAAGTGGACATTTACATTAACTTGTGGTTTATTGATACCATAAAAATAGAGTAGTAAACATATATTGTGAGCCATAGGTCAGCACATATACATGAAAGATGAGAAGCTGCTTAAAAGCTGTGTCTTGGGGCCCCTTCGTGACCCAGTGGTTATACGTCTGCCTTGGGCTCAGGTCATGGTCCCAGGGTCCTGGGATCAAGCCCCGCATCAGGCTCCCTGCTCAGCGGGAAGACTGCTTCTTCCTCTGCCTCTCTCCCTGCTTGTATTTCCCCCTCACTGTGTGTCTCTCTGTCGAATAAATAGGTAAAATCTTTAAATAAATAAATAAATAATAAAATAAAATAAAAGCTGTGTCTTGTTTCCAAACCTTGTGTCTTGAAGTATTCACCTCACTACATGCAAAATGTATATATAAATTCTATATAAATGCATATATAAATATGTAGATAATGGTAACTTTGGAAATCATCAAATGGCCAGGGTTCTGCCCACACTCAGCATTTGCTCATTCACTCGAGAAGGTCCAGCAGGGAATGTCTGCTAATGTCGGTGTGTCTCTGCACAGAGGGTCCACCCCACGTTTGGGTCACCCTCCTGGACTCAGGGTCCGTCATCTGTGCTCAGCTGAAGCTAGAAACTCGTCTTCTGAGGGGCCTGTGGCTGAGGTGTTGAGGGGACTTTGGACTCAGGGCTTCAGAAGCTTCCTTGGTACTAAATCACCTCCCAGGGGGGGCTGTTCCACATTCGGGGGCTGTGTCCTTGGTGGACAGGAACCAAACTCAGCTACTCAGCTTAAAGGTCCGGAGCTCAACAGTCTCCAAGAACAAGGGACTGACACCAGGAAGACCCTTGACGGAGGGTAGCTATGTGCACACACCCTCAGTGTGTGACTGAGAGCTAAGTCCACAGTCTCCTCCTGGTTGGCCTCCAGGCTGTGTAGATACCCTTCTTTACCCAAATTCCACATAGACCATCTACACTTCTTCTCTCCTTTAGTTAATACATTTGAAACTGGCTAAGGAGAGAAGGTGGTCAAGGTCATCAGGACCCACTAAGGAGTCTTCATGGATTGTGGCCATGTCACTATACCCTTCATGGTGAACCCCAGGATTTAAGTGAAAGCTGGGGTGGAAAGGTCCAGAATGTGTTCCCAGTCCACAGGTGACACAACCATTAGTGTACAACACCCTTTCCTCATGGCGGGGGGTAGGGAGGAGGTGTGAGTTAGCACAGAGGTATCTTCTAAAACCCTGAGTCACTCAGCTCTGGGAATTATGGGTGTGGACCAGACTGGGAACCCGCTGGATCCTTTTCAGTGTAAGTTGGACGCACCCTAAGCATCTGGGGGACCTGGAAGAGACCCATGGCATCAACCCAGTTGCAGGCAAATGTCAGAAAACCTTCAGACTTTCTGGGATCCCTCAGTTCCGGAGCCGACGAGGGAATCCCAGAGGCTCAAGAAGCCAGTGACACTTTGGACTTGCCCTACTTTCTGACTCTGTCAAATAGCAAAAAAGTCAGGATGAATGGAGGAGTGCCTGAACAGATAGATCATAGCCTCTCCTCCTCTACAAAAGCACGACTTGGCGGGAAGAAAGCGTGGGAAGAGATTCCCCGGATGGGGAAAGTGGTGTGGTTCTCACGCTGGGCTAGACTACATTCAGCGTATCTGGGACACAGAGAAAACAAATTGACGGAATAGAGAAAGCACTTAGGAAGGTGTGAGTGACTAAGCTTGAGTAAGAGAGTAGGGTCACATTATGGAGGGTCTTAAAAACTAGGCAGGGGAGGTTTCATTTTTAGAATCATTGATCTTTATGTTAGAAAGAACCAAAGGAGATCATCTGTGCATGGATTTCAAACAGGAAAAAGGCTACCTACTTAGTTTTACAAAATGCTGAGGCTCAGAGATTTGGTTAGAGGGGGAGGGTAAACTAGAATTAGGATTTTTTGCTTCCTTGTTTGTTATACCTCATCACTGAACTCGACTTGCCCTTCAGATTAAAAAAATAACTGTTTTGCCTAACAAGCTGTCTTATTTATAAGCTGTTACTATTTAAAATTGTTTCACATTTCTAAAGTGGCAACAAGGAATCATAGGTTCTTAAAGAGAATTTCTTGGCAGTGACATAATAAAAGTGTTCTAGAAAGATTAGCCTGTCAAATGCATTCTAAATAGATCAGAAAAGGGGGGGGGACTGAAGTCAGGAAAAGGGACAAATGAGCAAGGACTTAGGGAGGCAGTGGCTGGGAACCCAGAGGAAAGACAAGGATTATGGATGATGCCAGAAGAATGGTGATCCACTGACAGAACTGGGGAGGGACAGAACCAGAGCCAGCTTCGGATGGGAAAAGATGGGGAAATGGAGATTTAGGAGTCATGAATGCTGAGGTAAGGAAGGAAATGACAAGAATGGATGAGTAGGTCACCGAGGGTGAGAGCCTGATGAGAGAACTCAAGGGCTGTGGCAGAGAGGGCCAGCTGTGTACCAAAGTCCATCTTCCCTATTAGAGAACAGACTTGTAGCCGGGGAAGAAGTTCCTAGCCATGAACAATGTTTTCCTGCCCTCCTTGCATCTAGAAGGGTATGCATGACTAGTTATCTTCAGTGGAGAATGAGCAGAAGTGATGCCTGTCACTTCCAGACCAAAGTCTTTTTTAAAAATTTTATTTATTTATTTGAGAGAGAGTGTGTGTGAGCACACACTAGTTGGGGGGGGAGGGCAAAGGGAGAGGGAAAAGCAGACTCCCTGCTGAGCATGGAGCCCAATAACGGGGCTGGTCATGGGGCTCAATCCCAGGTCCCTGAGATCATAACCTGAGCTGAAGGTAAACACTCAACCAACTGAGGCCCCTAAGTGTCCCACTTCCAGGCTAAAGTCTTAAATCAGATGTGCCTTCTCTATTCTTTTCTTCCTTTTTTGGCTGGCAGGTTATAGGTAACAGTGAGGCCCTAGAGGTCTAGGGGGATAGTAAAGACACAAAATGAGGATTCTGGGTCCCCAGAGGGAGGAAACCCACCTGCCAAAAGGAAAAGCCACTGTGTACTAATACTAGAGTAAGAAATTGACTTCTTTTGTGACTGAGCCATTATAATTTTTGAAATAACTTGTAATTGAAGATTGGTTCACCACAGAGGTCCCCTAAGAAATGCCAGGTTGAAAGTGAGTGGCAAGGCAAAGGGGATCCAGCAGCAGAATGCTCAGCTAAGGAAAGAAGAGGAGTGAGTAGGAAAACCAAACTCCAAAAGTCCAGGGTTACTGAAATCAAGGGAGAAGCAGCCTCAAGCCGGAAAGAAGTCTGCAGTGTTTAAATGTCCAAAAACAGGGCAGGAGGATTGATAATGAGGGAAAAACATTAGACCAGCATTAAGAAGACCATTGACAACCTTCCAGAAACTAAATACAGAAACGGGCAGGCATTTCAGAAGAGACCCAAGGCCACGTGGCTAGTATTCTCTTACTTTCCACTTGTTTTGTTGTTGGGCTTTTCTCTCCTGGCTCTGAAGGAGACTGAACTTGAGAACATCCCCAAAGGACGATGCATCACCGTCCAAAACCAATGGAAAATGACGTGAAGCCTGCCATTATGAAATGCAGTGGAAGAGCCCCTTGGTTGGGCTGCTTTACGGGAACCAACTCCTGACACATCGGGGACCGCGAGCCCAATAGGACAAACATGGGAGGCATTTTTGTTTGTAAGAGGAGAGGAAAAAAGGAGTTCCAGCCTTGACCCAGACTGACTGCAGCGTCCCCCTGGGAAGCAGCAGGTGGGGGATCCTCCTGCCCTTGTAGCAAGCAGCAGCACCTGCAAGTCGGAGCAAGGGGCCAGCGGAGGTCTGAGCCAACACAGGGCTGGAGTGAAGACAGGCTAGCCTCCAGGCCAGCTTTCTGAACCGGGGGTGTCGTGTGGTCTGCTTTCTCCTGCCTTATTTAGTTATATTAGTTTAAAAGAAGTACAAAAACAACAAAACAAATCCCCAGTAACATTTCAAGAGGTTTTTCTGCTCACCATGAGGTCAGCATGAGCTCTGGAGTCCGACCAGGGACCTAATCTCGACCCGCCGCGCGTGATGCAGAGGAGCGCCTGGGGGAGAGATGGTGGGGCTCTAGCGCCATCTTTAACTGCCCTCAGCAGTCACTCCAAGACAAAATAAAAATAGGACTATATATGTCAACAGTGTAAAATGTGATTAAATGCTTTGTTAGAAAATGCAAATGAGGCAAATGCAGCTTCTTGATAATGTTCCAGGCTTTCGTTCCAACTCAATGGCCGCCTCTGAGCCCTCTTACATGGAAATTCTGGCACCTCCTCTGGCTCCATGAATCAATGTCTTCTTGTTCTTGGCAAGTTGTCTGGTCCCTTTTGGTCTCAGGTTCTTTGTCTGGGAAGCAGCCTCCTGGGGCCATCATGAAGACCACACGAGATGACATATAAACCACCTGTTCGGTCCCATTCTCCACTTTCCCTGACAGAAGCTTGGTCATGGTCTGCTTTTGAAGTAGTCTTCACTGCTGTGTGACAGGGAATGGTCATGCCCAGGAGAAAGTGGAACTCGCCTCTCCTGGGGCCTTGTTGGTCTGGATGGAGCCCAGTCTTTAGAGAAGCCAAGTTCAGTGATTTCCCTGCAGGAGAATCCAAGTCACTCATCCAACCTAAAAGGCAGAAACCTCATGGATGAAACTCCAAAACCAAGATCATTAAAATAGAGGTCACAGGATCACTCAACTTCCCACCCAATATCAGAATTTCTCCCACAGCTTCCTGGATGGGTGATCAGCCACAATCTTCTTGACCAGAATCTTCCAGAAAGAACCAAGCAGTTTATAGTCTTCTTTATGAGGTGCTCATTCCATCACCAGTTAACTGTATGTTGAACCAAATCTACCTTTGGTAACTTTCTCTAGTGCTCACTTCGGCATCACATATACTAAAATTGGTAACTTTCAGTCGGTAGAGCATGAGACTCTTAAAATTGGTAACTTTCTCCAAGTGATCCTTGTTCTGCTCTTTGAAGCAAACCCGAATAAATATAATCCCTTTTCCCATGACCACCATTTGAATATTTTATTCCAGTTATCAGGTCATCCCCATTCCCTACCAACATCATCTCTTTTTAAAAGTTAACTACCTCCACTCCAACAACATGACACAGAGACATCTAGCATCCTAGTTATCCTATCTTGGAACTTGCTCTTCTTTATCAAGAACGTTTTACAGTTCTATTAACAATAGGGGCCATAAGTGGACCCCAAACTCCTAGTTACATCTGGCAGAATGCAGTGAGAACCTTGGTTATATATTAAGAAAGCTTCTACCCCCCCCTTTTTTTTAGCAGCCAAGTACTTTATTGGCTCACATGCAGTTGGGGTCAACTAAAAATTTGTTTTTTACTTCTGATTTTAAACAACACTAGACTAACTACCCTGATAGAAACTTGCCTACGGTTTTTCTAAAGTACCTGGAAAGACATAAATATAAAAATCCCATTTACCACCAAAAGCGAAGACCAACATAAAACCACCTGGTAAAATCTAGAAGGAATTTTTACTTTAATTTTCTAAATGAGAAGGTAAAAACACATGGCGAATAGTCTTGCCTTTTGTCAAGAAATAGAGGATCTCGAAAAGAATGGCTTTAGATCCTGGCTGCTCTATTCCCCTACTCAGAGACCTGGAGTCTACACCACAAGAAACCTGGTAGTTATCCCTTTACCATGCTGATATTAGGTTTTGAGTTGATATAAATATATTTTCTATCCCTTTCAACATTTATTCAGAGACTAATTCAAGAAGTATATCAGACGGGGAGTGGGGGGTGCTTGATGCATTGCATTCTCGAAGGAATAGCCCCGGAAATAAAGTGCTGTCACTGAATATGGCAAGAATTGTCCCAATAGCAATACATAGTGAGGAGGATATAATAGGACCAGACCTGGAGAAAGGAACTCAGTGTAGCTGAGCCATACTATAGGAATGCTAGCTAAATAATCAGAATTGGGCAGACGCTATTCATGTCAAACTATAAATCTGAGAAAATTCCATCATTACCCCAGTGTCCAATCAATAGGACCAAATAAAATCTACACACCCCGTCTGTGGGTGAATCTGAAACTGTTTTTTGTTTTGTGGTTTTTTTTTTTTTGCCTTTTCATTCAAAAATGAGTAATCAGAAAAAGAAAAACTGTCACTGGAAACATGAAAAACAATTATACAGAAGACCAGATGAGAAACATTCCTCTGAAAATGACCTCCTGCAAGGCAACCAGCAAACACTTTTAGAAAACTGTGTAATATCCTCAGAAAGATGTAAGAAGACATGGCTTCTAGGAAAGAGGTGTACATAGTCCCAGAGAAAAGGATGGGATGAAAAGACAACAGAGTGAGATGAACAGCAGGGAGAGATAGGTGAGATAATGAAGAATATTAACAATACCAAAACTACAGTGTCATATCAAGAAATATAGCATGAAAATATGTTGGAATGGGTAAAGAGCAGCACTAGTCCCTTGGAAAAGTAAGTGAATGTTCTGAAGATCATACTTGAGATATTCCTCTATGATATACAGCAGAAGGAAGAAATAATGGTGGAGAGAAGGTGGTAGACAGAGGACAGAAACACGATTCCACTAAGAAGCACGATAGGAACAAGGGAAACTGAGACAAATCAGACATAATTAAAAACTGCTTTCTTGTGATGAAAAACATTTGAGTGTGCAGACTGATGGGACTCATACACTAGGCAAAATTAAAGAAAAATGACCTACATCTAGATGGATCTTGAGCACATATTTAAATTGAGAAGATAGAGAAAAGAATCCTTTGGCACTCAGGTTAAAAAATAATAATTTACTTACAAAGGAGCATAAATTAGTCCAATCTCTGACTTCTCTGCAGGGCTGACTGCCAGAAAAATGATGCAACCATATCTATAAACTTGATGGGAAAGTATTGTGGTCTATAATTTTACATCTAGCCATGTTGTCACTGATAAATGAAGGCAATAGAAAGACGTGCTCAGATAGTCAGGGGCTCAGGAAATAATCAGCCAGTGGTCTTCTCTTGGACATTATTTGAAGACACGCACTGACTAAGTGATTAAAGAATCAAAATTAATAACACAATGCACAAAGGAACAGGAATTCCCTTACACTATTAGGAACCATATTCAGAAATTTGGTAGATTGTCTGTGTCGTCTGGGACCTTGTGTAGCTCAGAGATCACTTAACCCTTGTGAGAGACATTGTTGGTTACTACCGACATCTCCCTTCCTCTTTTCCAGTACTACCCTAATTTGGCTCATCTCCCATCTCTTAACATAGTCATGGACTTCAAAGACAGCTAGTTTCATATCCAAACCCAGAGTGTGGACCATGATTGGGCTACTTCCGGTCTATGATTGGTTTAGATATGGACGTGTGACATAACCGCCCTCCCAATAAGACATGAGGGAAGTCTGTAGGTGGAGACTTCTGGGAAAATTTCCCCTCTCTTCAATAGAGTCACCTCAGAGAAGATAGGCTCCTCTTCCATGGTTATTTCCATGTCTGGGAATGGCTGCTGTCAACCCACAGCTGTGAGAGGAGCTGACCTCACCACCACACCAGTATCCCTAGGATGGCAAAGCCAGAGATGAGAAGAATCTGGGTCTTTGCTGACATTACTGGTTCACTCAATTAACCAAATCTGGGCCTGCACTGTAATGCTACATATACTTAATATTTAATACAAATGAGTTAGAATTTTCTATCACTTGCATTCGCAATATCACTTGCATTGCATTTCTATCACTTGCATCCAAAGTGACACAGCCTTTAAATGTTAACTTAGCTGAATACTGGTTCCATTCCTCTTTCAGTACCAAGAAACATAATTCTTGAGCCATATCCTTTAACCTACAGTTCATATGGAATCTCTTGCCTTATTTGACGATCACTTATAACAATAACTGGTGCTGTTCTTGTCCAGATTTTTCTAACAATGGCTAAGCTTATTACATAGTGAAGACCCTGTGCCAAGAGAATTACTAAACAAAAGGTCTTTTCTCTCCCTTTCCACAAAAGCAGTATTGCATAGAATGACATAATGAACTTTTTCATTGCTAAAGAACTTGAGAAATTATTTTTATTCATCTTTAGTCTTCATGTTAAATGACCTAACTTGTTGGAATTTTTTTGGGGGGGGGGGTGAAGACAGAAAATAAATCATCCAGGGATAGACATTATAGATCATTAAATGCTTCTTCTTAAATTAAGTGATTTGTGAATATTCCGGAATGAAATGGCACTTCAAATCAATATATCTTATCTCAAAAATGCATAGAAAAAAGCTAAGAAACTAAGTTGTTTACGGTGATTCTTTCTGTGTGGTGGGGCATGATTGAGTATTACTTCCTTCTTTAAACTTACAGATACTTATGTTCACTTTTGTCATGTCTGTTCCCTTTTCTATAAGAACATGACCTTCCTTGACCCAGGAAGTATATGGCACCACCTCACTTTCCTGAAAGGAGCAAAGTGGGTTATTCCCCCTCTTCTCAGTTCTGAAGCACAAGTATATATTCTTTTCCAATCCAGATTTCTCTGAATTATATTTATATCTTCTAGCTCTAGCAAGATCTCCCACAATGAGGTTGCCTTGGTCCGTCTGCCTTTGGTGGCCTTGATACATTCAGATAATCTCAACTTGTTCCTCAGAGAATTGCCCTACCACAGGCATCAAATTCTGCCTATTTTACCTCTGCTCTAACTTCCCCCAGTAACTAGCTTCTTGACACTTCCTTTTGAAATCCTTTTCCTGGCTTCTTCCCTAAATTACTTCTTTCATCCTGCCTAGAAACCCTTTATTCTTTGTGCTAAATTGAAGGGCAAAAGGGTAGTCCTCCAAGTCTTTCATCTTTATCCAAATGGGAGATTACCTTGCTTTTATTGCACTCAAAATGGAAAACTCCCTCAGGCAAGAACATTGGCCTCACACACAGAGCCTGTAGGTCAACTTGACTGGTCAATGACCATATTTACTTCTTAGATCAACATATTCCCCAGGAAACTGTCATGGCAAACTGTCTATTAGTTCTGCCTGTTCACTGTCAAGACCTCTTAGGAAAACTACTTTTAATTCTCTCCCAGTGCATTTGTACCTAGAAGGCAGATCAAATTAGCTTTGATCACCTGACAACCTGTTTCCCACAAGGGTCTCTCCTAACCCTCCAGGAGATCCTGAATACTATTTGACTCCAAGATTGGTAGGGCCACTCTACTTGGGCAGATTCTGACTATAACAAATATAAATAATTGTTTTAATTAAATAACTGGAGCTAGCTCAAGAAAAGAGGAATCAATTTTTAAAGAGAAACACAAGGCATCGTGGAATCAGCAATGGAATAGGGATTCAAGGGCAGAAGCTATAGCATGGTTGAGCTCTATGGCAAAAGGAACCAGGAACAAGAAATCTATAAGGAACAGAGGTCACCCTCCTCAGGCAGCTGCTTTTCTGAATTATGGCACCATTTTCTTCTATAAGCTGACCAACTTCCTCTGCTTACTCATCCTTTTTTTATTTTAAGATTTTATTTATTCATTCATTTTAGAGAGAGAGAGAGAGCATGCGCACACGAGCAATGGGGGTGGGGCACAAGCAGACTCCAAGCTACGTGTGGGGACTCAGCACGGGGTTTCAGTGTGGGTGCTCAGTGTTGGGGATCATGGAGGGGCTAGGTGCAAGAGCTGGGAGTGGGGGCTCAATCCCATAATTCTGAGATCATGACCCCAGCCAAAATCAAGATTAGGATGCTCAACCAACTGAGCCACCCAAGGGCTCTGGCTTACTCATTCTTTTAAATCCCTCCTAGCTTTGTAATGCCTATGGCTTATCATAGGGTAAAAGCCAAATATCAAAAAATATTTGGCTTTTACCCTCAGTGTTCATTGGCTTCGTTTTATAATAGCTTCAATTTAAATAGATATGAATAGAGAGAGAAGGGGCATCTGGGTGGCTCAGTTAGTTAAGCGTCTGCCTTCAGCTCAGGTCATGATTTCAGGGTCCTGGGATCAAGTCCCACATAGGGCTTCCTGCTAAGCGGGGAGTCTGCTTCTCCCTTTCTCTCTGCCACTCTATTTACTCACGCTCTCTGACTCTCTTTCTCTCAAATAAAATCTTAAAAAAAAAAAAGAAAAAAAGAATAGAGAATAATGAAACTCCAAAGACCCAACTTCTACTTTTCAATTATTAAAATTTTGCTTACTTCTCTTTTTAAAAAAGCGATTTAAAGCAAATTCCAAAAATCATTTTATTTCACTTCTAAATACTTTTATTGAATTTCTATATTTTAAGATTATTAGATCTTTTCCATCAAAAAGGAATCTGGGGGCACCTGGGTGGCTCAGTGGTTTAAGCCTCTGCCGTCAGCTCAGGTCATGATCCCAGGGTCCTGGGATTGAGTCTGGCATCAGCTCTCTCTGCTCCTGCTTCCTCCTCTCTCTCTACCTGCCTCTCTGCCTACTTGTGATCTCAATCTCTCTGTCAAATAAATAAGCAAATAAATAATCTTAAAAAAAAAAAGGAATCTGATTGGTCATCATTTCAAGCCTTGCCCTACAAGTGGTCACTGGACTGTCCATTGATTAGATGTCTTTGGGTGAGATGACCAAAACAATCCATCAAGAATGATTAGTGATGGACAGCAAGAGGCAAACAAATGAAACTGGACCACTTTCATAAACCATACACAAAAATAAATTAAAAATGATTTCAAGGCCTAAGTGTGAGACCTAAAACCATAAAAATCCTAGAAGAGAACACAGGCAGTAACTTCTTTGACACTGGCCATAGAAACTTCTTTCTAGATATGTATCCTGAGGCAAGGGAAATAAAAGCAAAAATAAACTGTTAGGACAAAATAAAAAGCTTCTGCACAGCAAAGGAAACAATCAATAAAACTAAAAGGCAACCTATGTAATGGGAGAAGATATTTGCAAATGACATATCTGATAAACAGTTAGTATATGTAAAGAATACATACATAAATATACACAATACATATATTATGTACATAAATACATAATACATACATAAATACATAAAGATACATAATACATAAATACATAAAGAACTTATAAAACATAATACATAAATACATACAGAACTTATAAAACTCAACACCCCAAAAACAAATAATCCAATTTAAAAATGGGCAGAAGCAAAATTAGCAAGACAGGAAACAACATGTGTTGGAGAGGATGTGGAGAAAGGGGAACCCTCTTACACTGTTGGTGGGAATGCAAGTTGGTGCAGCCACTTTGGAAAACAGTGTGGAGATTCCTCAAGAAATTAAAAATAGAGCTTCCCTATGACCCTGTCATTGCACTACTGGGTTTTTACCCCAAAGATACAGATGTAGTGAAAAGAAGGGCCATCTGTACCCCAATGTTCATAGCAGCAATGGCCACGGTCGCCAAACTATGGAAAGAACCAAGATGCCCTTCAACGGACAAATGGATAAGGAAGATGTGGTCCATATACATGATGGAGTATTATGCCTCCATCAGAAAGGATGAATACCCAACTTTTGTAGCAACATGGACGGGACTGGAAGAGATTATGCTGAGTGAAATAAGTCAAGCAGAGAGAGTCAATTATCATATGGTTTCACTTATTTGTGGAGCATAACAAATAGCATGGAGGACAAGGGGAGATGGAGAGGAGAAGGGAGTTGAGGGAAATTGGAAGGGGAGGTGAACCATGAGAGACTATGGACTCTGAAAAACAATCTGAGGGTTTTGAAGGGGCAGGGGGTGGGAGGTTGGGGGAACCAGGTGGTGGGTATTAGAGAGGGCAGAGATTGCATGGAGCACTGAGTGTGGTGCAAAAACAATGAATACTGTTACGCTGAAAAGAAATAAAAAAAAAAAATGGGCAGAAGACATGAACAGACATCTCTCCAGAGAAGACATACAGATGTCCAACAGAGACATGAAAAGATACTCATCATCACTTATCATCAGGGAAATACAAATCAAAACCACAATGAGGGGTTCCTCGATGGTGCAGTCAATTGAGCATCTGACTTGGTTTGGACTCAGGTCATGATTGAAGGGTTGTGAGATTGAGCCCCGCATTGGGCTCTGCACTCAGTGTATAGTCTGCTTGAGATTCTCTCTCCTTCCTCATCTGTCCCTCCTGCTGTTTCTCTTTCTCAAATAAATAAATCTTAAAAAACAAAACAAAACAAACCTACAATAAGATATTACCTGACACCTGTCAAAATGACCAAAGTCAACAACACAAGAAACAACAGGTGTTTGCAAGGATATGGAGAAAAGAAGAAAACCTTCTTCCACTTCGGTAGGAGTGCAAACTGGGGCAGCCACTGCGGGAAGCAGTATGGAGGTTCCTCAAAAAGCTAAAAATAGAACTACCTTAAGATCCAGCAATCACACTACTGGGTATTTACCCAAAGAATACAAGAACACTAATTCAAAGGGATATATGCATCCTTATGTTTATAGCAGCATTATTTATAATAGCCACGATATGGAAGCAGCCTGAGTGTCCATTGATTGATGAATGGATATAGAAGATACACTGCCTAGATATACAATGGAACATTATTCAGCCATAGAAAAGAATGAAATCTAGCCATTTGCAACAACATGGACGGAACTAGAGAGTACAACACTAAGCCAAATAAGTCATCCAGAGAAAGACAAATACCATATGATTTCACTCATATGTGAAATCTAAATAACAAAACAAGCAAAGGGAAACAAACTAAGAGAGAAAGAATGAGAGATAAATAAAAAAACATTCTTCATTACAGAGAACAAACTGATGGTCACCAGAGAAGGGAGGGAGGTAGGTGAGGGTTGGGAGGAAATAGGTGATGGGGATTAAGGAGGGCACTTGTCCTGATGAACGCCAGGTGATGTATGATGTATAGTGCTGAATCACTATATTGTACACCTGAAACATAACACTGTATGTTAACTGGAATTAAAATAAAAAACAATATGGTTGAATAGTTCAAATCACATATGTAAAAAAAAAAAAAAGAGTGATTAGGAAGAACTGTGATCTTCAACACAAAATGACTCTAATGATGCTGCTTCTCCACAATGTCAAGGGCAGAGCAGTTTTCCATATAAGGGGATCAGGCATGGGGCACATTGGAAAACCTGATTAAATCATCCCTGGATCACAGAGTCACCCACCAGGACCAGGCACCTGCCTCAAGCACAAAATTTAGGGAAACCCAAAAGCTTAGTAATCAAGATAAATGATATTTTAATGCAATGTTTTAAAGAATCAAACTACCTTTAGAAAATCCATGAAGGGGGCACCTGGGTGGCTCAGTCAGTTAACCATCTGCCTCCAGTCGGGTCATAATCCCAGGATCTTAGGATGGAGTTCCACATCCAGCTTCTTGCTCAGCGGGGAGCCTGCTTCTCCCTCTGCCTACTGCTTCCTCCTTCTTGTGTTCCCTCTCTCTGACAATAAAATCTTAAAAAAAAAAATTTCATAAAATCCCTGAGGAACAAAATAAAATATGAAATAAGGATAGGCTATACCCACAACAAAAGTAATAAACATCCTACCTTTAATGATTTTCTTATATATTTCAGGTATGTTACATTCATTAGAACATTCACTCCTCCTACTAGCCCATTAGGAAGGCATGAGTAAACATCTTATTAAAATTCCTTATTTCAAATGATATTTTCAGTATATGTTTAATAAAGAGCATTTATTGGTAAAATTAACTCTAAGGCACCAGAAACTCTGTCAAGACATATACAATAAAGTAACCATAGTTTCTGTTTTTAAAATGTCTTCTTAAATTTTCCTTTTTCCCGGTATGCTCAGTTTAATGACCTAACTTGCTTAGAAAAATAACAAGCCCTTTCCAAGAGAAACAACATTTAAATCAAAGAAAATCCTTAAAACAACAATGTTTTTAAACATGATTGTTTTAAGACTCTGATATTTCCGACAGGCTGAGTTTTTGGAACCTTGAATTAGGTGCTTCATCACTCAGGGGACTAATCCTTCGGGGTGGGGGGGCCAGTTTGTAGCTGCGTTTTGGAAGTTGCTAGGAGAGGGTATTTTGCCTTTGAACTAGGATAGTTCTTCAACAAAAAGGAGGCTTCTGTTATTATTTACAGTGGAACCTTAGTGGGGTGCCTGGAGGGCTCAATAAGTTAAGCCACTGCCTTTGGCTCAGGTCATGATCCTGGAGTCACTGGATTGAGCCCCTGCCCCTGCTCAGGTGGGAGCTTGCTTCACCCTCTCCCCCTGCCCCTCCCCGCTGCTCTTTCTCTACCTCTCTCCCTCACCCTTACTGTCTCAAATAAATAAAATCTTTTTAAAAATTAAAACAAAAAGCAGTGGAATCTTCATGACAGGCAGCTATTACCAATCATTCATTTATTCAACAACTATCCATTAGGTGCCTACATGGTACAAAGCAGTATGGGACACAGCTATGAAATAAAACAATCAAAATCTCTGCCCCCATGGAACTAACACTTGATTTTTAGTATTATGGTAGAGCTCAGAGTGATATGTCTGCTTTAGAACCAGTTTTACCATATTTAATAGGAATAGATTGTCTTAATTTGTTCAATTATAAGAAAAATAGGTAACACGTTCAACTTCAACTGGTTAGATTTTGAACGCCCTGGGATATCCCCTAATCAGTAACAATACTTAGACCCATATTGCCATTCTCCTAAATCTTCTAGCTCATTCCAAAATAAGGGCTTATCAATCCCTAGCTAGATATTTAATAATTAACAGCTTTGCTTGTGCTATGTGGTTTGTGTGAATTGAGAAGTCCTTGATTTTTCCTTCCTTCTTCTAAACTGCTTTTCTGAAAACAATTCAAGAAAGCAACAAGGAGTTAGTAAATTCTGCCCTTTCTGATTTTTTCACAGAAATGAATAAGGATGGTTAATTTCAGGACAACTTCAACCTCCCTCTCAAATTATTTCTACCCATAAAATGTTTCCATATGTTATCAGATAATCCCCAGCTGCTCTATGTGCTGATTCATGCCTTCTCTGGTAGTGCTATGAGAGTCCTGATAACAGAGATGCTCTCTCTGACTTTCCCAGTCTGCAAGACAGTTCTTAGGAACTGAGGCCAGTATGGCTGAAAAAACCTTCATTAAGGTAGGTGATCTTACTTGTTCCATAGTTTAAATTAGTTCCTTAGAAATCTTACTAATTTCCACAGACACTTGGTTTTCTTGAATAAAAATGTCTCAAGACTCCATCATTGCACATTATCTTTGCATTAAAACACAATTGCAGCTCCAGTCGGGAATGAAAGAGGAGATATATCTACCGATCTTTGAGAAACAAAAAGGATAAGGGAATACTATGAACAACAACAGGCTGCTTATAAGATACTCACTTAAGCTTTAAGAATACACATTGACCAAAAGTAAAAAGGTGGTAAAAGATATTCCATGCAAAAGGTAAACAAAAGAGAGCAGGGGTGGTTATAGTTATGTCAGAAAAATAGACTACAAGTCAAAAACTACCAAAAGAAAGGTCAATATATAATGATAAAGGGGTCAGTTGATCAAGAGCCTATAACCATATATATATATTTTTTATTTATGGTTATATATATATATATATATATATAAATATAAACATATTTTATTTATATAATATATTTATATATTATGTAAACATACACACACATACATACATATGCATACACACACACGCTCAATATTTGAGCACCTAAATATATAAAGCAAATATTAACAGACTGAAGGGAGAAATAGATAGCAAGGCAATAATCAAAATAAGGGACTACAATACCCCATTTCCAACAATGGGTAGATCATTCAGACAGAAAATCATCCAACACGTTCTTTTCAAGCACACATGAAACACTCCTCAAGAAAGATCTTATGTTAGGCCATAGAACAAGTCTTAGGAAAGTGAAGAAAATTGAAATCATACCAAATATCTTTTCTGATTACAGTGGTATGAAGCTAGAAATCAAGAACAAGAGGAAAATTGGAAAATTCACAACTATGTGGAAATTAAACCACATATGTCTGAATATGTGGTTTAATTGGATGGATCAAAGAAGAAATCAAAAGGGAAATTTAAAAAATATATCTCAAGACAAATGAAAGCGGAAACACAACATACCAAAATTTATGCGATACAGCAGTACTAAGAGGGAAGTTTATAACAATAAATGCCTACATTAAGAACAAGAAGAAAAGACCTAACTTCACACATCAAGAAACTAGACAAAGAAGAACAAATTAAACCTAAAATTAGCATATAGAAGGAAATAAAGATCAGAGCAGAAATAAATGAAACAGAGACTAGAAAAACAATAGAAATGAAATTAAGAATTGGTTTTTTGAAAAAATAAAAGACAAATATTTAGGTAGGATAATTAAGACAAAAAAGATTCAATTGAATAAAATTAGAGATGACACAGGAAACATTGCAACTGACCACAGAAATCCAAAGGATTATAAGAGATTACCATGAACATTTATACACCAACAAATTGGACAACCTAGAAGGGATACGTTCCTAGAAACATACAACCTGCCATGAGGTTATGAAAAAACAAAGTCTGAACAGACCAATAACAGTAAGGAGATTGACTTAGTAATCAAAACCTCCCCCAAAAGAAAAGCCTAGGACCTGATGGCTTTACTAGTGAATTCTAGCAAACTTTTAAAGAAAAATTAATGCCAAACCCTTCCAAAATTTTGAATAGGAGGAAACACTTCCAGACGCACTTGGAGACCAGCATACCATGATACTAAAGCCAGACAAGGATACTACAGTAAAGAAAATTATAGGCCAATATCCTTTATGAACTAGATGCAAAATCCTAGCAAATAGAATTCAATAGCACATTAAAGGGATCAGACACCATGATCAAGTGGGATTTATCCCTGGTATGGAAGGATGGCTCAAAATACGCAAATTAATAAATGTGATACACCACATTAACAGAATGAAGGATAAAAATCACATGATCATCTTAATAGGCACAGGAAAAGCATTTGACAAAATTCAATACCTTTTCATGATAAAGACTCAACAAATTAGGCACAGAAGGAATGTACCTCAACATAATAAAAGCCAAATATGACAAACCCACAGCTAACACCACACTCAATAGTAAAAGGCTGAAAGTTTTTCCTTCAAGATAAGGAAAAGATAAGGATGCCCACTCTTACCACCCTTACTCAACATAGTATCAGAAGTCCGAACCATGGCAATTGGGCAAGAAAGAGAAATAAAAGGTATCCAAATTAGAGAGGAAGAGCTAAAAGTATCTGTGTGCAGATGACACGATATAGAAAACCCTAAAGACTCCACCAAAGATCTGTTAAAAACTAATAATGGATTTAGTACAATTGCAGGATACAAAATCAATATACAAAAATCAATTGCATTTTTACATATCAACAATGAAAAATCAGAAAGATACATTAAAGAAACAATCCCATTTACAATAGCTTCAAAAAAAATAAAATAGAAATAAATTTAATCAAAATGGTAAAAGATCTGGAGCAGCTGGGTGGCTCAATTGGTTAAGCATCTGACTCTTGATTTTGGGTCAGGTCATGATTTCAGGGTCATGAGATCATGCTGGGTATGGAGCATGCTTAAGGTTCTCTCTCTTCCTCTTCTTCTGCCCCTCCCCTTCACACATGCACATGCTCTCTCTCTCTCTCTCTCCAAAAAAAAAAAAAAAAGATAAAAGATCTGTACACTGAAAACAAAAACATTGATGAAATAAATTGAAGAAGACACAGTAAATGGGAAGATATACCATATGGTGGGCGCCTGGGTGGCTCAGTCATTAAGCATCTGCCTTCAGCTCAGGTCACGATCCTGGAATCCTGGGATCAGCCCCACATTGGGCATTCTGTTCAGCGGGAAGCCTGCTTCTCCTTCTTGCACTCCCCCTGCTTATGTTCCCTCTCTCACTGTGTATCTCTCTGTCAAATAAATAAATAAATAAAATCTTTAAAAAAAGATATAACATATGGATTGGAAGAATTAATAACACCAAAATGCCCAAATAACCCCAAACTATCTACAGATTCATTGTATCTTTATCAAAATTTCAATCACTTTTTTCACAGAAATGGAAAAACAATCCTAAAATTCATATGGAAGCACAAAAGACCATGAATGAACAAAACCGTCTTGAGGAAAAAGAACAAAATTGGAGGAACCACACTACCTGATACCAAAATATACTGCAAAACTATAGTAGTCAAAATAGCATGACATTGGCATAAAAACGAACAGAGTGGAATAGAGACCCCAGAAATAAATTCACACATTACGGTCAATTGATCTTTGACACAGGTGTCAAGAATACACAATCAGGAAAGGACAGGCTCTTTAATAAGTGATGCTGGAGAAACTGGCAGAGGAGTGAAATAGGACCCTTATCTCATTCCACACAAAAATCAACTCAAAATAGATTAAAGACTTAAGTGTAAGGTCTAATAAAACTACTAGAAGAAAACATGGGTGACAAGCTTCTTGAGATTGGTCTGGGCAAAGATTTTATTTTTTTTTGGATCCTAAAAGCACAAGCAACAAAAGGAAAAATAGACAAGTGGAACTCTATCCAACTAGAGTCTTCTGCCTGGCAAAGGAAACCATCAAAGGTAAGAATCAACAACCTACAGAACAGGAAAAGATATTTACATACCATACATCTGATAAGAGGTTAATAGCCAAAATATACAAGGAACTCAACTCCATAGCAAGAAAACAACCCAGTAAAAAAAAAAGGGGGGGGGGGAGAAACTGAATATATATTTTTCTAAAGAAGACATACAAATGGTCAACAGATGTATGAAAAGGTGTTCAAGTCATTCATCATCAGGAAGAAGCAAATCAAAACACAATGAGGTATCACCTTAGACTTGATAGGACGACTACTATCAAAAGGACCAGAGATAGCCAAGTGTTGCTAAAGGGGTGGAGAAAAAGGAACCCTTCTATACTCTTGGTGGGAAAGTGAACTGATAACTACCATTATGGAAAACCATATAGAGATTCCTCAAAAAATTAAAAATAGAACTATCATATGATTCAGTCACCCCTCTTCTGGGTGAGAGCCAAAGGAAATGAATCAGAATCTTAAAGAGATATCTGTATTCCCTTGTTTACTGTGGCATTATTCACAACAGCTACAAGATTTGGAAACAACCTAAGTCCACAGATGGATGAGTAGATATAAGATACACACACACACACACACACACACACGTGCACGCAGGATAGAATATTATTCAGCTCCAAGAAAGGTGGAAATGTTGCCATTTGCAACAACACTGATGAACCTGGAGAACATTATGCTAAGTGAAATAAGCCAGACAGAGAAAGACAAATGCTATATGGTCTCACTTATGTGTAGAATCCAAAAAAACAAAAACAAAAAACATCAAACTCAGAAGCAGGGTGTGGAATGGTGGTTGCCAGGGCTGGATGACTTGAGGAGGGTGGAGTAGTGAGATAAGGTGCAAAGGGCACAAAGTTGCAATTGGGTAGGGTGAACAGGTCTAAAGGTGTAGTACACAAGTATGTTGACTATACTTAGTAAAACCATACTGAACACTGGGAAGACAAAAGAGAGTAGATAGGAAGGGCACTCATCACACACATAAAAAAAGACAATTAAGTGAGAACATGTTCATTAGCCAGCCTGCAGTAATCATTTCACTATGAGTATGCATATCAAATCACCACATTTTATGTCTTAAATGTATACAACTTTTATTTAAAAGTATATAAACTTTTTTTTTCATTTATTGGGCAGAGAGAGCAAGAGAGCATAATAGGGAGATCAGTAGAAGGAGAGGGAGAAGCAGGCTCCCTGCCAAGCAGCCAGGGAACCCAATGCAGGGTGCTATCCTAGGGCGCCGGAGATCATGACCTGAGCCGAGGGCAGACGCTTAACCATCTGAGACACCCAGGTGCCCCAAAATATATAAACTTTTAAAAAAAGGAAAGAAAGCCAGTTCTGAGCAAAGCTAAGTGACACAGAAGTAGGATAAAAGATGAAGTCAGAGGGTAAGATGTTTTATTTAGGGGCATACAGAGGAAGAGTGGGGAAGATCATATCAAGCCTATAGATTGTTATAAGGAATTTGACTTTTCTTCTGAGTAGGAAAGGGAGCCATCAGAAGATTTTGAGCAGATTAGTAGATTATCTGATTTACATTTTAACACACTGCTCTGTTGGAAAAGACTGCAGGGAGGCAGCAGCAGGAAAACCAACTGGGAGGCCCAGTGACTCAGGCTCAAGAGTCAGGTGTCCTCAAAAGGCAGTGGAGGACGTGGCAAGGAATGATTAGCATTTATAACATACTGCGAAGGAGGAAGGGACAGGATCCATTGCTGACAGATCTTTTGAGACACATGAGAGAAAGAGGAGTCAAGGAGAAATAAAAGTGAGTTAGTATATGTAAAATGCTTAACATGGTAAAATGCTTAACCTGTGGGGACACCTGGGTGGCTCAGTTGGCTAAGCGTCTGCCTTCGGCTCAGGTCATGATCCTGGGGTCCTGGGATCGAGTCCCACTTTGGGCTCCCCGCTCATTGGGGAGCCTGCTTCTCCCTCTGCTCCTCCCTTTCTTGTGCTTTCTCTCTCTCATCCTGTCTGACAACTAAATAAATAAAATCTTTAAAAATAAATAAATAAATAGAAATCAGTGAATCAAAACCAATTACCAAGGTGGTAAGAATGACAATGACTTTTATTGTCATTCTTACCACCTCCTGTTACACATGTCATGGGAGTTAATGTATGGAACCTACAAGTAGTACCTAACATAAGGTGCTCATAAAACTATTAAACTCTGAGAGATGCATCCCAGCAGGAGTTTGTGTCCCCTGCCCCAGGCTGGGTGGTGGGCGATGAAGAAGTGTTAAGCATGAAGACAAATTAAATGACTTATCGAGGTCCTTGCTGAGATTGTTGAGTCAGATAAGGAAGTGGCCATGCTCTTTCTCACCCAGGACTTAAAATCTTAGCTATCTTCTGGGGTACTGGTTTTGTACCATGTACTGTGTCCTATTAGTAAAAAACAAATGCATATTTAATGCAGAGAATTTAGAAAGCATAAAGGAAAAAATTTAAACTACCCAGGAATAATATCACTCTAATGTCTGTCTGAGACATATACATCTTTTAAAAATTAAAACTGGGGTCATACTATACATACTGCCTGATTCCTTTAACAATACCTTGTTTGTTGACAATACACTTCAACAGTGTCATTGTCGATGGTACATAATGAATGAATCGCAGGTATAGATTCCCTATCATTGGACACTCAGGCTATGCCTGATTTTTTGGTATGAGAGGCAGCCCTGTGATGAACATCATTAACGGTATCTTTGCTCACAGCTCTCATCAGTTTCCCAGAAGAGCTTCCAAGAAATGCAGCTGTTAGGTCCAGGTTCATTCGTGAAGCTTTCGTTGTATGTTGCCACAAACCCAACACTGATTGTCTGGGACACACGTTTTTACAACTGAAGACTCCTCTAATCCCTTGGCCTCCTCCTCAAGGAATAGGATAGAACTATAACTATGAAGAACTTCAAGTCCAGTCTTTGTTTCCTATTTGAAGCTGTGAAATAGTTTTACCTCTATTTCCCGATGACCCCCATTTGCCAAATGAAGCTACAGCACTTTCCTCAAGGTAATGAAAACTAATCTTTGAAAAGATTATGACTCTCCAAAGCACACAGTATTTTTTTTTTTAAGATTTTATTTATTTATCTGACAGAGAGAGAGAGATCACAAGTAGGCAAGCAGAGAGAGAGGGGGGAAACAGGCTCCCTGACGAGCAGAGAACCTGATGTGGGGCTCGATCCCAGGACCCTGAGATCATGATCCAAGCCAAAGGCAGAGACTTAACCCACTGAGCAACCCAGGCGCTCCAAAGCACACATTATTTAAACCAAAGAATTCTTAGAGATCAGGCTCTGTCCTTAAAGTTATCCTTCAAGCAGAGAAGCAGGAACAAATCTCCTATGTCTTCCAAGCCAATTTTTTTCCCATTTTATTTTTAATCACATCTGGGACTTTACTGAAGTAAGAACTGAGGACAAGGAATCAAAGGGCTCAGGACCTCATTGTCAAGGACGGCACACTTTACCTGCTGTCTAGTGTGAGTGAGAATTTTTAGCCAGGAGGCCAAGGGAGGAGGCAGAGGGCTCTTTTCTCTCGGACACAAGCCCTTGGCCTGGTATTGAATGATGCATGTGTTGAGTTTTGAGATGGTGGACTGGGCTGAGCCAGCTGACCCAGGGGGGATGCCCCAGCCCTCACCCTGGACAGGGAAAGGTGAGGTTGGGCCACCTCCAAAGGGAAGATGGGAGTTGGCAGAAGGGAGGACGAAAGTTGGGGCAGCCGTGCTCTCAGTAACCATGGGAACAGCCTTTCCTGTAACTCACTCCTGGGCCACCCTTGAGCCTGAGACCTGAGTGAGTTGACATCATTGGGTATCCAGCTTCTCTGCATCTGGCTGACACAGTCATCCCCACTGAGTAAGCCAAATTTCCTCATCATGGTTGAATTGAAGCCGTTTCCTTGGATGAAGCAGACTGGAGTCTGGCACTGGACTTTTTCCTTGTCCGGGTCACATGACCTCCAAGGACTTCCGGTATAACAGTCACCCCAGAGCTCCTGAGCTATGAACTCCACAAACCCTGAGCAGATTATGTGGGGCATGGGAAGAAGGCTCCCTCACCAAAACTCCGAAGTCTCTAGGAAATCTCGTGGTAGACACATTTGGATCCCCTGGAAAACCTCTGAGCTCACCCAGCTTTCACAGTACTCCAAAGGGACCCACAGTTGTTTTTTTTTTTTTGGGTGGAGACCACGGAGGCACTTGCTTGCATGAGGTCACCTCACCCAAGGGGTGCAGCACGGGGTTCCTCTGACTGCAGAGCTGCCGTCGTTTCCTGAAAAGTGCCAGGGACCCTCCCTTTCGGGTTCTCCCAGGGACCATGTTCTGAGGGTACCTCTCCTTGAAGCACCACCCGTGGCCCTGAATGTGACCCAAGGTCCTGCAGAGACACAGAGACTGCAGAGGTCCCGGGAGCTGCAGGCGCACATGTCACCATGACCTCAGGGGTCCGGCCCTCAGGCAGGCTGGCTGGAGGTCACAAAAATTAATTAAACCGTCTAAATTGACTGTTGGGGTGTTAACCCACAGCAGGCACTGACAATTGCTCAGACTTTGAGGGCAATGAGAGCTAATCTGAGTCATTGTGAGATGGGTCCCTGCAGAATCCAAGGATAAGCAGGGAGGTGCAAGTCTGGCCCACTCCCTCCTGAGTCAGAGCAGGCCTCCCCCTGGTGGGGGGGGGGGTTCCCTCACGTGGGGACTCCTCCCTTGTAAGGAGGGAATCACATCCCACAGCAGCTCACCCTCCTGCAGGGGAGGGCAGAGTGAAGCCTGCTCAGGGATCACCCCACTGGAGGGACGGGACAGCATCCTCTCTGTTGGTTTTATTCCCACGTCTGAGTAGGTGCACTTTTCTTCCTCCATCTCCTTCTCCTCCTTTCTTTTCCTTTTCTTTGCTTTCTCTTTTCCCACATCCTTCTCGGGAAGTAGGAGAAGTCAAAATCCAGTTCCCCAACAGGTAGATGAACATGGTGCTTTTATTCCAGAAAAGTCAGAACAACCCAAGAATCATTTGGAAAGGCTCCGCTATCATATCGCGTATATTATCCCAGATGTAGAGATACACATCAGGAAAATCATACCATTGTTTAACTTGTTGATATTTTCTTTGTGGTCTAGTTCAGTTTTTCGTTTGAGTTATAGGAGCGTTCGTGGGAACAAACACCATCCTCTTTTCTTTCCTTCTTTTTTTTTTTTTTTAGATTTTAATTATTTATTTGACAGAGATCACAAGTAGGCAGAGAGGCAGGCAGATAGAGAGAGAGAACCATCCTCTTTTCTGAAGTGACAGCCATGAAAGTCCTGTGGGCAAGGGTGGTGAGTTTTGAGAAGTTGATGTCAGGGTTGGTACGGATGGGAGACAAGTTTTCAGACCTAAAGGCATGTCCAAGATCTACAATCATATTAGGGATTGCTGCTAGACAAGAGCAGTGGCAGCTTCTTTGGGAGGCCGCAGTGTAGCACGGGGTCAAAAGCACAAACTTCGCAGTCACAGAGGGTGAGTTCAAAACCCAGCTCTGACATTTACATTCAGAGTGAGCTCAGTGAGTTATTCAACCTCTCTGAGGATCAATTTTGTCATTCATAAAATAGGTGATCCTGAGGACTGAATGAGCTCACATGAGTAAGCCACTTGATACATAAGTATTAGTAAATGATTGCTAGTATTTTGCAATATAAATTTTGAAAATAATTCTGCTGTTTGTATTATTAAGACTGGCCACAGGATAAATTACACTCTTTTAAAATGTTTTTTTGTATCACTTTATTTTTTTTAAATACGTTTGGTTTTTAGCAAAATAGAAAGACTTTCTATTTAGGGCTATTAAATAAGCCAAATAAGCTCTTAGATTAAGAACTTAAACCTCAATGTATACTTTATTAATTGGCTCAGTTGATGGAATTATTATCATCATCATGGAAGCCCATTAAGCTAATACATCAATTTCACCCATAATTTAAACAAGGAAAAATAAAGATCTAGAAAGAATGGAAACACTTTCTTTACCTAGGCTCTGTTAATTATCAGTTTAAGTTAACTTAGACCTGAAGTTGGAAAGGATGGGAAGGGCAAGGTAGCTGACCCATGATGACAGAGAAGTAGGAAGCTGGGGGAAGGGTTTCCATCTTGGAAAAGACCAAAACAAGAGCTTCCACGGAAGTAAAGATTCACATAGGAAAGGCCTGGAAAACCAAGAGCTAAGTAGAGGGCTCCCACTGTGGTCCTGATCCCCTGATGGTGACTGATAACCCCCATTGTGTCCAGGCATAGTGTTTCCGGGCAGGAAATCCCAGCCCCCATACCGGGATAAGGCCAGCCTGGGAGCAGGTCCTGTGGGGACATCTCACCACCACTTCTCACTCTCCTGAGCAGGGTCGGGTTCAGGCTCCCTTTCCCAGGACCTCAGGGGCCCAAGAGGTCAGGGCCAGAGCAGGATGGTGTGGAATCCAGCCTCATCTGTGTGGACTCAGTAGTTAAAGCCAGGCCTGGAGGTGAGAGTGTCGTGCTGGCTGAGGGGAGGGGGGTGAGGTGGGTGAGGGAAGATGAGTGAGAGAGAAGATACAAATTTGAAGTTTCACAAGGTGGTTTATGTTTGGAGGACACAGTGAGGTCAAGGGTCAGAGCAGAAAGTCATTTGAGGGTTAAGATAGAAAGAATTCTCTTTCCCCTATAGTTTAATTTTTCTTCCTGGTTTTAACTTCACACTTTAGCTAATTTGGTTAATAGCTAAGGACAAAATCAATCTTGAGTTATTTCTGTTTACTTCAGAGATAGTGATAGTGAGCTCTGGGAAGCCCAGCTGAGGCTCTTCTTGGGAAGCTGTTGGTATATCCTAGACACATGTTTGGACTGGAGTCCCAAATATGCAGGCATTAAAATGCTTGACCTAGGTTCACCTCTGCGTTTTTAAGGATTGGATAAGAGAATGTGAGAGAATTCTTAATGATAATTTTCACGATGACAATGATAGTAAGAAACACATACAACACCGTTCTAAGTGCTTTAAATAGAAAAACTCACTTAGGGGTGTCTGGGTGGCTCAGTGGGTTAGTCTCTGCCTTCAGCTCAGGTCATGATCCCAGGGTCCTGAGATGGAGCCCTACATCGGGCTCTCTGCTCAGTGGGGAACCTGCTTCCCCCGCCCCCCCACCGCCGCCTGCCTCTCTGCCTACTTGTGATCTCTGTCAAATAAATAAATAAAATCTTAAAAAAAGAAGAAGAAGAAGAAGAACTCAATCCTCATAACAACTCTTTGAGGTAGGAAGTAATATATATATGTGTATATATATACATATAAAATCAGTGATATCACATATGATACTATATATAGCCATAGAATCACAAGAGTCACATGAAACAGCCAGGAGCCCCTCATATCTTAATTTTAAAACAAGAATCAGGGCTCCTGGCTGGCCCATCGATGGCCCACGTGACACTTGATCTCGGGGTTGTGAGTTCAAGCCCCATGTTGGGTGGAGAGATTACTTAAATATAAAATCTTCTAAAAATAAATAAATAAATAAATGAAGCAAGAATTGGAATTTGATAACTGCTTTTTAAGAATCACGTTATTGTTTTTCCTAATTATAAAGTGTACAGTTGTAGAGAATTTGAAAAAAAATTTAAAACTTCACAAAGAATAAAATTAAAACCACCCATACTCTTGGTACACAGAAATAACTACTGTTAACACCTTAATGTATTTTCTTTCAGACTTTTTTCTGTGCATAAATATATGTACATTATTGGGTTAATACTCTACCGATTATTTTGTAACCTGCTTTTTTCCCTGGACAATATACTGATAACATGTTTTTATGCCACGTGGTTTTCCATCATGGCATTTCTGTTACTTATTTAATCCACTCCCCACCATTGGACATTCAGTCATTACCTTCTTTTCTCTCTTAAAAATGACTGGTCACAATAACCACCACTTCTTAAGTATTACTCTTATCCTGCTGAAACATGGAGTGTGCATTAATGTGACAAGGATCCAAGAAATTCTGAATGTGAACAGAAAGTTCTGAGGAGTCTAAAAGGCCATCTACATGCAGCTTTCAGGCCTCTGCGGCTTACAAAGGACACTGACCCTGACCCAGGCTGAGGCCACACAGAGTATTTATCTATTCTACCAGCAAACATTTGGGGAGGCACCTACTGTCTGCCGATCACTATTTCAGGAGTAGGGTTTACAAACTCCAGAGCATTCCTGGAGAATGCTAAGATAGGCTAAGAGCCCAGGGTCTGGGAGTCAGATTGTTTGTTCAGAATCCAAGAAGTCTAGCTATATGAGTCTGGGCAAGTAATTTCACTACTCTGAACCTTGGTCTCCTCATCTGTGAGGATAATGGTTCCTGCCTGGTGGCTTGTTAAGAAGATCACATGAGATGATACTTATAAAGATTCCCCACATACCAGTGCCCTCCCCAGTATTGTTAGTTCGAACCCGGCCCTTTTGCTTTTTCTGAAGATTCGAAGATTTGACTATCTGAAGCTCCACTCCCATCTCTCAATAGATCTAAGCTTCTCTGTTTCCACACTGAAAACATTCTTCTACTCTCCTCCCAGCAGCAGCCTAATGGAGGCAACTGCCTGACCTATTATCATTGGTGCACACTGTCAGGGAAAAAAGAAACACAAAGTTAACAGATAAGAATACAGAGTCGAGCATTTTGCCTCCCAAACTGTATTAGATACTTGATTAGTCTTGAAACTTAGAGTCAACAAAACACAATTGCTTCAGTTTACTCTGGACAAAGAGATTTCCTCAGCGGCAGAAAACCCTGCCCTGGGCCTCCTGTTCCTTAGAGTTCAGTTTACATTTTGAAACTCTAAACCCACAGTGACTCTTCTACAAATGGTATCTGCTGTGACCCACACAATGACCACATCGCTAAGGCCAAGTGAGAACAGCTGGAGGCGCGGCGTGGGGGGCGGGGGGGAGGCCTCATGGCCATCCGGGTATTTTCAGTCTCTCGTGTGGTCGGGAGCTACATGAGAACCCAGGACTGCAAAGCAGGGAGGCACTGGGGCCAACATGACAGGGCAGCGTTCCCTCTCTCCCGCTCCAAGACATCAGTGGCTTGCTCACTGCAGAATCTCATTCTCCTTCCTTGACAAGGCTTCGAGACTCATCTCCTTTTCCACCGTAACTTGTGTTATTTAAATGGCAGAATTCAGCCCCCTACGGTGCTTGCTGCCCTGGAGATTTGCAAGGTGCTGCTGGGGGCATGCCAGGCTTCTAGCATGAAATCGCATGGGACCTCAAATTAGCTTAAAATCTTCTCAGCTATTTATCCGCAGTCTTTTTAAAATGCTGCAAACTGTGGGAAAATAAAAGAGGCTAATAATCCCCGAATGTGACAACTGGGCAGGAAATGTGACTTTGGGGGAACCAAATCGAGGCGTAATTGAAGAGGAAGCACGATCCAACAGGCGGAGAATCAGACCGGATTTTCTGTTCCTTCATCCACCAGCAGCAGAGTTCTAGAGCTGTCTGGGCACTTCACCTGCTGATGCTTTAGTTGTCTTTTTTGTCAAATGAGAATCACACTACTTGGTACTCTCTAACGTCCTGTACAAGGTTCTATGAAAAAAAATTTTAAAATATGTTTTTGCACATTTATCAGAATTGAGAAAGCTGAGGGGTGCCTGGGTGCTCAGTCGGTTAAGCGTCAGCCTTTGGCTCAGGTCATGACCCCAGGGTCCTGAGATGGAACTGCACATCAGTTCCTTCTCCGCAGGGAGCCTGCTTCTCCCTCTCCCTCTCCCTCTGCCTGCTGCTTCCCCTGCTTGTGCTCTTTCTCTCTCTGGCAAATAAATAAATAAGTATTTTTTTAAAAATTGAGAAGGCTGATAAATGCATTAATAATAATATGAGATGGGCAAAGAGCATGAACAGACAATTCATAATAAAAAAGACACATAACTGATGAACATTTTCAAAGAAGGTCAACCTTATTAATAATTACAGTTTTCGACTTAACCAAACAATAAGTCATTTTTAGAAACAGTTTATGCTAAAGAGGTTTGAAAAAGAGTCCCAGGAGAGTTGAGATAATTGTGCCTGGTTGGAGGGTCATAGAGGTACAGGTAAGTGTCTAAGTCAAGTGGGGTTTAGACAGTGGGGGTGGGGGATGGGACCTGATTTCCCACAGCCGGCCAGTCTCGCCAGAGACTCCATGGGTTCTGTTTGCCAGGAGCCCCGGTCCCTTCCACTGTCAGCACTGCTTGGTCAGCCACTCACACCTGACCCCCGGGCCATCTGTTTTGGGGATACTGGCCAAGCCCTTGTCCATTCAGTGGAAAGTGGAACTTGATCCTGGGATTTTGTCAGAATTATCAGGAAAGTGAGGTTTCTTTCTGCTGGCACTAATAGCTATAAGAAAAGAGTAGAAAGTAGAAGAGTGGTTGTCAGGATCATGGGGTGAGGGGGGGGCAGGAAATAAAGAGTTGTTGTTTAGTGAATATAGAGTTCCCATTTTACAAGATGACAAAGTTCTGGGGATCTGTTGCACAACAAGGTGGATACACACTATTTGAATACACACTACTACATTGTACAGTTAAAATGATACAGATGGCAATTTTCATGTGTTTTTTAACTACAGTTAAAATCTTTAAATTACAAAGGAGGAAAGAAAGAAGGAGGGAGAGAGGGAGGGAAGTAAGGAGGGAGGGAGGGAGGAAGGAGGGAGAGAGAAAGGAAGGAATCAAAGGAAAAGAAAACAGAGGGGCCACGAGGTCCTGTGCCTGATGAAGAGGGCCTAACTAAAAACAGCCAACACAGGCAAAGCAAAGCTGAGAAACTGAGTCCTGATAACTTTGTATAAGCTCCTGAATCTAGTCATGCTTGAAGTTGGTCCTATCCATGGGCTTTTTGTGTCTTTATTTTGAAGTAACACATGTACAAGATTTTAAAAGTCAAATTGTATTACAAGGTTTATAAACAATAGCTGTAGAAGTCCCCTGCCTACTCCTTCCCATCTCCTTTATCTTCCTCTTAAGTGCTATCTGCTACTCCATATGGTATTTATTTCCATATTTCTAACCAGTAGGGTTATATTGCCACCTCCCAGGTTTATAATTTCACATGTGATCTATTGACTTTTGATATAGAAGGTGAGGATTTAGCACTACTGCTCTTCATTATTCTTAAACCTATTTCATCCTTCCAAAATAGATACATTTTTTTTTTCTAAAGATTTTATTTATTTCTTTGTCAGAGAGAGAGAGAAGGAGAGAGAGCAAGCACAGGCAGACAGAATGGCAGGCAGAGGCAGAGGGAGAAGCAGGCTCCCTGATGAGCAAGGAGCCCGATGTGGGACTCGATCCCAGGACGCTGGGATCATGACCTGAGCCGAAGGCAGCTGCTTAACCAACTGAGCCACCCAGGCGTCCCCAAAATAGATACATTTTTAAAGATTTTATTTATTTACTTGAGAGAGAGCACAAGTGGTGGGGGGAAGGGCAGAGGGAGAGGGAGAAGCAGACTCCCCTGCTGAGCAGGGAGCCCAATTCGGGGCTCAATCCCAGGACCCTGGGATCATGACCTGAGCCGAAGGCAGACACTTAACCGACTGAGCCTTTAGGTGCCCCAAAATAGCTATTTTAAAGTTTCGGTTAAATCACTATTTTGTTTTCCTCTCTGAAATGTCACGTGATTACATTTCCGTCTTTCACTGTTTGTTCTTTCTATAGATAATACTCTCCTCCCTTGTATTGATTGCTTATTTTTCACTGCCACAATTTCTTCTTACAGTCACAAAAGCATGGTACAACCCTTTGAATCCAACCTCCTTTCTCAGCGAAACGTCTGATAGTCTTTCAGTTCCTTTTGTTCCTTCAGACATCTCCTCCTGGAGACTTCTATCTGCCTGTTTCGTCTGCACTAGTTAACTTCCAGGCCTGCTGTGAGGCTTCCTTGACTTTCTTTTCAGCACTTCCCGTGGTGGACACTACAATATGTCCCTCCAAATGGATCCTTCTTCTTCCCAAACACAAAGCTAGATGATTTTTTATCAGTTTTAGCTGAGGGCATGTGAGCAGAAATGACGCCCACCCCTTACAGATCTGATCCATAAAACCCTCTGGAGGGACGCCTGGGTGGCTCAGTGGGTTAAGCCGCTGCCTTCAGCTCAGGTCATGATCCCAGGGTCCTGGGATCGAGTCCCGCATTGGGCTCCTTGCTCAGTGGGGAGCCTGCTTCTCTCTCTGCCTCTGCCTGCTTGTGTTCTCCTGTGCGCGCTCTCTCTCTCTCTCTCTCTTTCTCTGATAAATAAAATCTTAAAAAAAAAAAACCCTCTGGAGAGTTCCTCTTCCTCTTCTCCAGGCTGACGTTAGAAGCTGCGTACCAAAGATGGCAGAGTCCTTGTCTGCTGCACCCAGAATAATGTTGTGGAGCAGAGACCCATCCCACTGCCTTCTTTTATCACTGATTGCATTTTATAAACAAGAGATTATTTTTTGTATTGTTTGATTATTCCTTTTTAAAGCATCTGTTTCTCATTTCAATAATGCAACATCATCTGTTACCTCTTCAAGGACACTGAAGCGTGTTTGGTTTTTTTTTTAAGATTTTATTTATTTAGTTATTTGTCAGGGGGGGGATCACAAGTAGGCAGAGCAGCAGGTGGCGGGGGTGGGGTGGAGGAAGCAGGCTCCCTACTGAGCAGAGAGCCCAACGTGGGGCTCTATCCTAGGACCCTGGTCATGACCTGAGCATCTGAGCCGAAGGCAGCAGCTTAACCAACTGACCCACCCAGGCGCCCCTGTTGTTTTGTTTTGATCTGAGTTTCCTTCTGCTTCCTGCACCGTCTCTGTTTCCTCCAGGTTCTTTTTGCCATCTATCTGCTTTCACAACTTTCAAACTTCAAATTTGAGTTTTTCCCCAAGTATATGAATATCATCATTGACTCTCTGACCATATTTGAGAGTGAGGCATTAAAAAACTGATTAAAAGCTGTGACCACAGGTGAGGTATATTGCCTGGTAATCTGCATGCAAGAGATAAGGCGACTGGATGGACTTTTTAGTTGAGAACCCTCAAATCTCAGTATGGTAGGTTTTTTTCTCTGGGACTGGCCAATCTCCCTAGAGATGGATTTCCTGTCTAGACTCCTGCTGGGTCTCCATAAGCCCAAGTGTGGGAGTTCTGGGAGCTGAGCTGGGGGCCAGGGGGTGGGGATGGGGGCTGGAGGTCTCACCATTCCGAACATGGAATTCCCCCTTCCATATTTTCAGAAGATGTCCCTACCTTTTGCATTTTCAGGGTCCTCCTCTACTTCTTGCCATGTGTAGTGTCTCAAGGACTGGGAGATCTCTGGTTAATCCACCAGACTAAACCTTCATCCTGTCCCAAGGCTGGGAAGAGGCGGGAACCTCCTCATACACTCTTTGAAACGATGTCTCTGTTTTTAGCCCCACGCCTCCCCTCAACCCTCAGAGGCTCCTGCTTTGCCAGCTGTGAGCCTCTCCAGGGTTCTGTGGTGTGAATGGGCTTGATCCTCCTTTGAATCTCTTCGTAATGAGTATTGAGACACACCGCCCAGATGCTCCATTTTTGATTGATCTCATTTCCTTGCCACTGGGCTGATGGGCTGATGTAGGCTTACAGCTGAGTTCCTTCCCAGGGATCAGCTCTGGCTGAAGGGACTCGCCTCACCCAGAGGTATAGCTCCCTTCCAGGGTCAGCCACATCCAAGGACTGGTCCGTGGAGGTATACAAAGGCCCTGGCCTCCATTTGGGATCTCTCTGAAGAGTTTCCTGTGAGGTCAGCTCTTACTGCCTCTCTGCCTGGCCATGCTTCTTCTGCTCTTCTGCAGGTGTGGCTCCCAGAAACTTCCTGAATCACCTCCACCCCCTGTCTCGGGGTCTGTTTCACAGACAACCCAGTCTAAGACGCCCCCAGCTCTCCTGTGCTTTCATCTGATTTTCATATTCTAAGAATTTCTTGGCATTTCTCATTTGCTCTTGTCTCCTCTTTTCTATTTATATCTATTTTTTTCTCCTCTGCTCTCATTCCGGTGATATTTTTACAAGGCATCTGGGATGAACACGTGTATTCAATCTATCGTATTGAACCAGAAGTGTGAAAACATATTCATAACACCATGGAAATTATAAACCCAGCTTCCTATAGGTCATGTGAAAATTATTAAAATTAACTCCATTTTTTTTGAGACCCATTTGAGAGGGAATGTTAAGACATGAGAAACCATAGGGTAAATAGGACAGATCCAGATCATCAGTGAAGAAGCCAGAGAGTAACCCCCATGCTTTCCTGATGTACCCTTACCCCACTCTGTTCTCTGCCCCTTCCTGGCAGAGGCCACTAAATCCACACCAAGCTCTGAGGAGCATTTTCTTTCCTTTCCAGGCCTTCACACAGGTTGTTTTCCTGGCCCTGAGGGCCCTTCTCTCATGTCATCTGGCCAAATCCTCCTGATCTTGTGGAATCCAGCAGAGAATCAAGCCCCACACCCAACATTGGCTCAGGTACCCCCCTGGTGTACCCAAAGCATCCCACATCTACCTTCACAATCTGACTTCAACACCAGGATTCTCATTGCCTGTGACTTTGAGCTCCATGAGCATAGGAACGGAGTATATTGTTCATCTTTTTAGAACTAGCACTTATCACAGTACCTGACACATAGGAGATGCTCCATCACATGTGTGGAATAAATGAGTAAACAAATGGGTCAACAGATGGATGATTCAAACGGTCTTCCCTGGGGGGTCAGTCATAGAGGAGCAAGCCCTGACGCCTGGGGAGAAAAGATTTGGAGTCTATCCAAGCCCTCACCCACACCATGATCCTGGAGGCACTAGAGCAAAGGAGAAGTTTAACCCAGCGCTAACTGGTCTGGGTTGGCAGAAATGGGTGGGGGTGGATGTGAGACTAGCTACTTTGGGGTACTGATCCAAAAAAGGCAGAAAAGGGGAGACCACACATAAAAATGATTATTACCAACCTGATGTTGCAAAAAACTTACCAAAAGGAACCTCGCTGAGAGCCTGTGGTAACAACAGCCTTACTACTAACACTTTTATTTCAGGAATTTCTTAAAAATCTGCACTTATTATCTTCACAATAGTCTTAGGAGTTGGGTGCTTATTTATATTCTATTATAAATGAGGAAACTGAGGTGCAGAAAACTTGTCCCAGGCCATTCAGCTGGGAAGTGAGAGTTCCAGGATCTGAATCCAGACAGTCTCTGAACCACAGAACAATAGCTCCCCCTCCTCCCATTTCCAGATCTCACCAACTCAATGCCTACCCCAGGCTGACAGAGAAGAAATCCACCCTTTCAGATAGAATAGCAATATTTCTGCCTTGGCAGTATTTCCAGCTGTGTTCAGTCCCCAAGCCCAGGTATCACAGAATTTAGGTGAAGAGAGCTGGGAAGGAGAAAGACCCAGGGGAGGGGGCTTTTACCCTCATCCCTCAACAAATGAACCGGGAGAAAGAATCAGTCCAGAGGAAAAAGGGGAGAAAAAGAATCTCTGGAGGGCAGGGCCAACCAGCTGTGCCTCACTGCAGAGCTGTCCCCTCCAGGCCTGCCCACAGGGACCTGGTGGTCTGCTCTCAGCTGATGGGCTTGGCTGGGTTTATGGACCCAGGAAGAAGGGGCCAACAGCGGCAGGGAGCGAGTCAGAGCCAGTGACTCACCCCACATGGGGCCAGAGGTTCAGGAACACATCACAAGATGCTGAGACACGTCTCAAACACTTGCCAGCTGAGTCCATCTGGAACATGAGTTCTGAGCATGAAGGAGTGGAGAGACGAGGGGAGGAGCCCTAACCCTGCCGGTCACTGACAGCTGACTCAGAGCTGACTTCCAAGGCCAACCGGGATGGCCTGGGCCTGGTGCAGACCATCCCCAAAGTGCTGTGAGAGGTCTTGAGAGCCGGTGGGCTGCACTTCCAGAGAGTTTCCCAAGGACAGAGGAAAAGCAGCTCCTCTGAGGTCCAGCGGCACCATACCCATCCCCCTTAGATCTCGCTTCCCCCGTCAGGCTCCCTGTTTTCTCAGGACAGCCCATCCCTAAACGTGGGCGGCAAAAGAAAGGAATGGCCACCAAACATCCCCAGGGGCCGGCTTGTTGCTGTTCCTCTGAATCCTTTCAACAGATTCAAAGCTGGGTCATGAAATAGTTTCACTTGCCTAAACAGAATTTTCACACTTTTAATTATTGAGTCTGTGAGGTAGAATTATTTATTTCATGCCTGTCTTTCCCACTGGGCAGTCAACTTCACCAGGGGCAGTTTAGTCTTGTTCGCCAGCACCTGGGAGAGTGCCCAGTACACAGTTGGTGCTCAATACATGCTGGATAAGTGATGAACTGTGCATGGATTTATTCCAGTCTTTAGAGGTTAGTATGAACCAAACTCCCCTCCTCACCCCCCTTCCCCCCACCACCCCCTGTCTCTCGTCTCTTGGCTGACAGGCCTTCGGAGTCATCAGATGCTCTGGTTGCCCCCTCCCTCACTGACCCGGGCCTGGTTCTGCATCTGCTGAGGTGGTAATTAAAGCTCCCCCAAGAGCCTGAGAGCTGGAGCCCAGGTCACGTGGCTCTGGGCCCCAGTCACAGCTCAGGTGTCAGGGGCCCAGGCTGTGCCCCGGGGGCTGGAACAGGAGGGCAGGATCTCTGGAAATCATCTGGGGACTGAACTACACGGATGAAGAATTTGAGAAGTTGGGGAATCAGCTTTTGAAAGGAAATGTCAGTAACTGAGGGGGAAAAAACAAGGAGGAAGGAGGGCGAGCTCCTTGGCTATGAGAAAGTGTACTGGCTCTAAGTCAAACTGGCTCTCTTCCAGACTTTTATTTCTGGTGTTTGGTGGTTAAATAAAAAAAGCTTATAAACTTAACTCCAGTTAGGAAAAAATACAACTATTTCAAATATTGATCCTGAATAATCCCTTCAAACCAGGCAGGGTAGGGGGGTGGGGAGACCACCCGGTGTGCAGGAAGGGAGGGGCCCGGTGGGGGAGGGCTGGGGCCAACCACAGTTCTGGCTGCTGAATTGGAATAGCACAACCACTAGTCCGGGCACATATTTTACTGGTCACCTACCCACCTCCCATTGGATTTTAAGGACCAAGACAACAAGTCAGTTTGCAGGCAGGTAGCTTCCAGCAGTGATTCTCCACCTTTCTAGACCATTCCTGTGCTAACATTTACATTAGGATATTAGGTGACTCTTCTTCTCCAGGCAGAAATTATTTTTAATGTGGAAATGAATTCCAAATAATTTTATCAGGTTAATAAAAACGTTACAAATACCAGAAAAACTAGCAAGGGATGGGAACTGGCAGTTCACTAAAGGAAAACAAAGGTTCGATAAACACCTGAAAAGATGTTCATTCCCAATAGTTGTCAAATAAATGCAATTAAAACAATGAGAAACCCTGTTTAGCCTTTCCAGATTAAAAGAAATGTTATTTGCAAATTTTAACTTTTGAAAAACCAGAATCAGCTGGAATACCACAGAACTGAGATCTCAGTCAAGCGACTAGCCACAATATTCTTATTAAAAAGCATGTAATAATATTATATATGCATAAATATATGTGATATATCTATATATCTTCCCAAACACTCATAATAACCAGCTATAAAATGCAACGGAAAAAAGAGTTCATTCATAGTAGCAATAAAACAAAATTTAGGGGCACCTGGGTGGCTCAGAGGGTTAAGCCTCTGCCTTAGGCTCAGGGTCCTGGGATAGAGCCCAGCTCAGCAGGGAGCCTGCTTCCCCCTCCATCTCTGCCTGCTTCTCTGCCTACTTGTGATCTCTCTGTCAAATAAAAAAAAAAAATTTAATGTCCAGTAATTAATATAATAAGAAATGAGGGACCTGTATAAAGAAAAGCATTCTGCTTTATTGAGGAGCAATGAAAACAAAAGACCCATAGATCTGAAAATATCCAGAAGAATTAAGGACTTAAATGTAAAACATGAAATCATAAAAGTCCTGGAAGAGAATATAGGAAATCATGTAATTCTGAGATAGGGAAGCCCTTCTATGGATGACCCCAAAGGCAGAAACCATTAATGAAAAGTTCAATAAATACGATAATATCCAAGAAAAAAGATTAGTTCCAGCATGTTGATAAATACCATAAACCAAACCAAAATAATAAGCTAATTACTATAAATAGTAAATATATTCTCATTGTTAAAAGAAAACATTGCCGGCATCACTTTTTGTTATGGAACATTCATGAATATCTATTCTAAAGGAGCATGTTGGGGTAAAGTGTCAGTAGAACCTGGTTAAGTTCTTATTTCTTATCAGTAAACAACTCTATGGGCTTTCTTCTAGCTCCTCAAAAACTATCAAGATCTTTTGGTCCTTAATGTCCTTCATACATTATGTTGTCTTTGCTTAAAAAGTAAATATTCCTTCTGTCATAACCATAAGCAGCCATGTCTCATTCTTTAGGCTTGAGCATAAATGATGTCTAATTCAAGTCATTCCTTACTGTTTAGCTCACCAACATGTGCATTTCCTTTATAGCATTTATCAAAACTACACCTTGTAATTATAAATGTATTTTTATACATTTATACAATTTGTTCATTTGTGACTTCAATACAGAGTATGATCCCAAGGGCAGCACAGGAAGATGCCTTCCTGATAGACCGGCAGAAAGCAGTGTTTGGTAGAGTCTGGCAAAAGCCAGGCAGATAACACTTATTTGTGGGATGAATGAATCAACACTCATCAGGGTGTTGGAGATGTAAGAGGAACTGAGGCAGTCCTTGAGTCTGGGAGCTGACATTTTAGGCACTGACAGATTGATTGAATGTATGGATAGATGAATGAATGAATGAATGAATGAATGGGCTTGGATAAGCCTTTCATGGTAGTATTCTGTAAGGATTGCCTATCTGGTTTTTACCTCTTCCAGGGGACCAGAACCTTGACCTGAATCATGTGGTAGGGTCCAAACCCTAACCCTAGTCAATATCCACATGCCCAGTCATAAACCACTTCTGTTTTCAAGGAGTGCAGTTCAACAAAGAAATTATTAAGAAGGACTTTCATTTGTTCCTTATGTCTTGATATTCAAAGTAGTCCAGTTCATAATCCCTGCAGGACTTCTCTTTTTTCTCTATCCCAGTTCCCTCCAGTAGCATAAGAATATAAGTCATCTAAATCAATCTAGACCTTTCCTTTACCAAATCCCCATTCCCCTCCCTACCCCCAACACATTCCCATGACCTCTTCCACTCCTTGCTGTTTAATAGGACTTAATCCTTTTTTAAATCCTTTCCATCCCCCTACCTCTTGGTCTGTGTCTCTCCTGTCTTCAGAATTTGTTTTTACCAAAGTCCAGGAATAAGTCTGACTAAGGCATTCTCTTGGGAAGATAGGGGTAAGTGCAGGAGAGCAATGATCTGGAAATTACTGGAATCTCTTTGGTGGCCTGCAAAGGGGGATGGGGAGGGGCATGGGAGAGAAGGGATCTCACTATCCATCATCCATAAAATCCCTACATGCCCAACCTTTTCTGGAATCCTTCCCTTCAGGCCTTGTTATATCTGAAACTTGGCTGCACCCTGAGCACTCAGTTGCCCCTGCTCTTAGACATACCATAAAGCCTCTACCAAAGAACATTCTCCCACCTTCTTTAAAACCCCTAGGTCTGAAGCTTATGACATCAGATGATACTACCAAAGAGCTGTCTTTATGGCCTGGTCCCTCCTTGCTTGTTCCTTGTAGATCAGTCTCTCTCTCTCTCACTCTCACTTCTGTGACAGAGCCTGCCTTTCTCATCTCTCTCATCTCCTAAATGTTTGAATGCACTGGGGGCTCTGACCTCTTCTCTCTCTACAGCTAACATCTAGGTGATGTCATCCAATCCCATGGATGGCCCATTTACCCATAAGCTAATAACACCTGTTTATATCTCTGTACTCTGACCTCTCCTGCGCTCTAAACTCATATACCAAACAAACTCATATACTCACATCTTTATCCAAATGGATATCTCACTCTTACCAGAAGTCTTGATTTCCCCCATGTTAAAAATATGACAACAGGCCCAAAATGGAGCTGCTTACTTAGCACAAGACCCACATCTCCAGACCAAGACTTAATTACAGTTTCAGCTCTCCCAGAAATGGAATCTTAAGCCCGTCAATCAGGAATCACCTGATCAGCACTAGTTAGATAATTTGCCTTATGGACTGCTGCCATCCCTGCAATGAGGGTAACCTTGCAGCAACCAACCTGTTTTTTTGTTTGTTTTTGTTTGTTTGTTTGTTTTTGCTAACATTGTTCCTGCTCCCTTCTGCCTATAAGTCTCATTTTGTGCAGCTCCTGGAGCTCCTTTCTATCTGCTAAATTGGATGCTACCAGCCCCATGAATCATTGAACCAAGCTAATAAGACATTCGGTTGAATTTTGGTTTGGGGCACCTGCAAAGATCCTGTCCTTACAGTTCTTTCTATCCCAGTCAATGCACCTGCCATCTTCTGCTGCTCAACCCCCAAGCCTTAGTGTCATCCTTGACTCCTCTCTCACACTCCACATTCAGCCTATCAAATCTTGGCATTCCAGAATCTATGTGTTTCTCACCACCTCCACCATGTCTTCCTGTGTCCAGGCCAGGTCCCTTATGCCCCAATTAGTGCCATAGCCTCTGAGACAGATATCTAGCAGCTTCTCTCTCCTGTGTGATTTATCACTTGAGTTGAACACAGTGTCCTCTGGGCCCTCCTGAAGAACAGAGTCATGGCGTTTCCCAGGCTCAGATAGTATAACCACTCCAACACGCCAGCTATTCTGAGCCTTTTGGTCCCTCTTCTACCATCTACCACAGCAGTTTTTACATTTCTACTTTGCTTTATTTGGAACATTGCTTTCTCTGAACAGCATGTTAGCACTACTGCTCAGAGGCCTTACTAGGGTGTTAAATCCCACATCATAGGAGAACGGTCCCATACCAATGAACTCTCTGCAGCAAGAGGCTCAAAATGACCCCCACAATCATCCCTCCTGGTATTCACACACTTGTGTGATCTTTCCCCCTTGAGTGTGGTCCAGACACGTGCTGAGATATATGTGATTACACTATGTAAGATCATAACATCCATCTTGCTAGAAGACTGTCTCCCTTGCTGGTTTTGAAGAAGGAAGATGCTGTGTTTTAAATTGCCCTAAGGAGAGGACTACATAGCAAAGAACTGAGGGTAGCCTCAGCAGAAGCCAGCAAGACACTGAGGCCTTCATTACAACAGTCTGCAAGGACCTAAATCCTACCAACAACCATGTGAATTTGGGAGTGGATCCTTCCCCAGCTGAGCTTTCATATAAGACCCTACCCCTGGCTGATTCCTTGATTGCAGCTTTGCAAAGGACCCAGCGAAGCTGTGCTGGAACCCCTGACCTAGAGAAACAGTGAGGAAAATAAATGTGTATTGTTCTAAGGCACTCAGTCTGTGGTAGTACTACTGTGCACCAATAGATAGCTAATACATTTACTCTTATCCAATCTTAGGTTCTGTCTATCATTCTCCCCTGGATCTAGCACTCCCAGGACCCAGCCCCATCCACACTCTGCCAGCCTCTATCCATATACACTGACCAGGTCTGGCAGCTCCTTTCTCTCCTTAGTAGACCCAGCACTTCCCCAGCTGGGGGTACATTGTGACTTGGCCCTAGTTATTGGTTTTAACAACTGTCTGTTACATTTTGCCAGAATCTAGGAATACTCACCCAGTCTCACCACTCCCATTCCTACCAAGGCAGTTTCCATTCCTAACAGGGAAGGGCATATCCATTCTTCAATCATTTAGGTCAGAAAACTGGTGTCATCCTTGATTTTGCATTTTCTCTTATATCCCACATCCAAGCACTGAGCATTTATTGTCAGATTTTCTTTTGAAATGCATGTAAAATCTGACCCTTTCCTACCAACTTTGCTGCTCCTGTCCTGGCCTGAATCACCACAGTTCTCATCAGTACTTTTCTAAGAACCACTTCATTGGTCTTCTCATCTCAGTTTCTTCTCTACAGTGAGAGTGATCCTTGTAAAACATAAGATCATATCCTACAATTCAGCCCTTTCCAGTGATTTCCTATCTCATCCCGAATAAAACCAGAGTCCTCACCAAAACTGTAAGGCTACCTGCTCTGGCGCTTTCCAGCCTCTAACTTCCTCTCTTACCCACACATGGCAGCCACATGGCCTCCTTGCCAGGCCTTTAGCACCCCAACAATCCTGCTCGCACCTTAGCCTTTGCATTCCTTGTTTCCTCATACGGAGGAACTACCCCAACTCCCTGCCCCATACAGACACTTTCTTTGGAGCTCTGTTCAAATGTGCTCTGTGTGCATACCCCCTCCTCATATCAAAGAGGCATTTCTTACCAACCTACCCTATTCCCACCACGCTAACTCTGCTCTAGTCTTCTGCATAACACATGTTTATCGGATTGCTTTCCCCTCTAAAACGCAAGTTCTCTAAAGTCAGGTCTACTGTTCACTGATGTGTCCCCAGCATTTAGATTAGTACCTGATACATACTGAACATTCAATAAGTATCCGCTGGGGGTGCCTAGATGACTCAGTCTGTTAGGGCATCTGCCTTCTGCTCAGGTTATGATTCCGGGATCCTGGGATCGAGCCCCATTCAGAGGAGAGTCTGTTTGTTTCTCTCTTTCCTCATCCCCCCAAATAAATAAATAAATAGAATCTTAAACAAACAAATCCAGGGGGCAACAAGTAGAGCAGAAATGGGTACATCAGTTGCCTCTTTTTTGCAGTCTAGGGATTTCCCATCTTGTATTTGTTACTGTCTTATCATCTCATTCAAAATATAGTTCTAAAACCTCATGGCTTCTACCCAGACCAACAAGGTTTATGACATGGCACAACCAAACCCCTTTTTCCTTACCCATTTCCCAAACACACATCCACATCCACACCCACACTTAGACTTAACAAACAAATTCCTCACAGAACACATTAAGCCAACCGATATATAAAAATCTATATTTACAAAAAGATTAGAAGGAGTTTATGCATTTCACAAAAGGACCTTTTGCTTTGGAAAAGGATTCACCACAGGAATCCTTTAAATAACTAGTTCACTAAATGATTTTAAAATAGGACTTGGCTTCAAGCATCTCTCCTAGAAAAAAAGAAGGCTATATTTATCAAATATCTACTTCTGTTCCAGTCACTGGGCATGTACCATCAGCCATTATTTTATTTTATACTGATATTCTGTGACTTAGCGAGTTATACCAGGGATATATCGAGTTCTTACATTAGCTTATTTGTATCTTTTGAGTTTCTTTGAGTTTCTTTATTCTTTCCCAGGAAAAATATAAAAATATATAGCACCCTCGGGTCATTTAGTTTAGTGGGGGTGGGGGGGGACAAATAAATACACTTTACACACTGCAAAACAAGAGAATTCCCAAAAGAAGAGAATGAGCTTTGAAATTAGCTGGCCTCATTTGGGTTGTCCCATAAAACCACATGTTCTTGGACAACTTCCTTAGGGGCACATTTCAGCTTCAGCTTCTTTACTGATCAAAGTGGACATAATGCCAACCAGCTCAGAGCAAAAGCAGAAGAACTGAATGAGATGTAAAATGTTATTTTCTATCTTCTTTCTACAGGATATGACAGATAACACTTGGTGTAAACCATGTGAAATGCCTAAGAAAAGGAGTAAAATAATCATTAATTACCTGATCTGCATGACAGGCTTACTATGTGCCAGGCACTGTTTTAAGCGACAGGGACCTGGTGATGAACAAGACAGTCCCTGTTTTTCCTGGAGCTTCCATTCTAGATAGGGAGATACTGACAATAAATACACTGAAACTGAAAAATATTAGTGAGGAATGAGTGCTACACAAAGAATTAAAGCTGAATGATGTGATGGAGAGAAACTGGGTGTCCTCTGTGGGCTGAGTGGTCTGGGGAATGCCTTTTTCCATGTGACACCTGAGCTTAGAACTGAATAAGAAGGGGTAGCCAGCTGTGTGATGATCTGGGGACAGCATTCCAGGCAGAAGGACAGCAAAGTCCTTCAGGCAAGAAAAAGATCACGGAACATCATGGCCAGAGCATAACAGTTGTGCAGGAGAGTGATAATTGGCTGAGGACAGAGAAGAGGAAGGTTCGGCTCCTTGGGGCTTTGAATGCTGATATAATCACAGATAAAAGGCTAATCTTCCTAATAATGTAAAGGATTTTTAGACACTGAGAAGTGAAGGACAACAACCCAATAGAAAATCAGGCAAAGGGATGAACAGTTCACAAAGGAATACAGTTCACAAAGGAATATATCTGTATAAAGACTCACAACTTGACTGATAAGAAAAATACAAATTAAAATTATATTGAGATGCCATCTTTATCCACTAGACTGGCTAAAATACCAGACTTGGATGATGCCCTCAGCTGGTGCAGCTGTGGGAAAAGAGGCGTTGTTGACAGGGGTGTCATATGGTTTACCTTCGTTCTGATGGGTGAAGTGATATATTGCTCATTGTGGTTTTGATTTGCATTTCTCGCCTCACACCTGTCAGAATGGCTAAAATAAAAAACACAAGAATCAAGTATTGGTGGGGATGTGGAGAAAAAGAACCCTCCTGCACTGTTGGTAAAATACAGATTGGTGCAGCCACTGTGGAAAACAGTATGGAGGTTCCTCAAAAAATTAAAAATAGAACTATCATATGATACAATAATTCTACTACTGGATATTTACCCAAAGAATATGAGAACACTCATTCAAAAAGATGCATGTACCCCTATGTTTATTACAACATCATTTACAATAGCCCAAATATGGAAGCTGCCAAACTAGCTATCAATTGATGTATGGATAAAAGAAGATGTGGTGTATGCACACACACAGGAATATTACTAAGCCATAAAAAATAATGAAACGTTGCCACTTACAGTGACATGGATGGAGTTAGAGACTATAATGTTAATGAAATAAGTCAGTCAGAGAAAGATAAATACCATGTGATTTTCACTCATCTGTGGAATTTAAGAGATGGAATGAATGAACAAAGGAAAAAAGGGATAAACCATAAAATAGACTCTTAACTCTAGAGAACAAACTAATGGTTAGCAGAGGAGAGAGGTGGGGGGGGATGGGTGAAAAGGTGAAGGGAATTAACAATACACTTAAGGTGATGAGCGCTGAGTAAAGTGCAGAATTGCTGAATCACTGTATTGTACACCTGAAACTAATATAACACTGGAAGTTAATTATACTGAATTTAAAAGATTAAATGAAAAAAATTACAAATTAAAAAGAACTAAGTTGTAACATCCAAGAAGGAAGAGAGAGAGAAAAAAATATAACTTCATAGGATACAATTTGGTAATATTTATTAGAAATAGAAATGCATTCACTCTGTGGCTCAGGAGTCCCTTTTTCTGGGACTTTATCCTTGAGATATTCTTGCACACAAACCAAAGAACCTACAAATGAGGCAACCCACTGCAGCTTGTTTATAAAGCAAGAGGTAGAAACAAGCCAAGTGCTTGCTAAAAGGGGCAGGTGAAATAGATGATGGTATATTCCCACAGAAGAATCCTCTATGGAAAAAAAAACAAAAGAAAAGCAATGAAGAACTAATATTCTGATATGGAAACAAACTACATTAAGTGAGAAAAGCAAATGCAGAACAGGTACAGAAATTCTCATTCGCTTGCATTTTAAGAAACACCACAAACTTGTAAAAAATGATTACCTATGGGGAAAATGGGCTGGGTAGACACAGGAGTAGGAGCCAGACTTACTAACACACACTTTTTTATATGACTTAAATTTTCAAGTCATCTGAACTGTCTTTTTACTCAAAACTTAAAAAAATAAAAAAGTTAAAGACAAAAGTGAATAAACAAGAAAACCTACCGATGGAGCTAAGAACTGACAAAGGCCTTAGAATAAATTCCAAATTTCTTTATCAAGTGTGTTGGGAAGTTGAAGAGCTTTCACTGAGGCTTTGACAAGATCTAGCATATTGTGAAGAGAATGTTGCGGCAGCCACGTGGGGAATAAACTGTAGTGGGACAAGAGGGACACAGAGGTCTGTGAGTGGAGTGGGGGGTGAGGAGTGGTCTATGTGAGAGGTCAGGATGGGTTAGACTCGACTGAGGTGCAGGTGAAGGCCAGCCGAGTACGTCTTGGAAGTGAAGTCAAGAGCACTTGGCAATACATCCCCTGTGAGGAGTGGGAAAATAATAAGTTTGTCCTGTGAGCAACGGGGTGCACGATGGTGCTAGCAGAGCTCAGAAAGGGGTTGAAATAACTCACAGATGGGGCTGTTCCAAAGGCTCTATGGAGCAGGGTGTGTACTGGCAGAGCCATGAAGGACCTTACGATGTGAAATGTTAACACAGTGAGAAGCCACTGTGAATGGATAGGAAGGGGGCACCGGGCAGGGGGCGGAAGGAGGGCTCTGCCCTGCAGAGGAGGCAGAGCTCTCTCTTCAGAGTTGCTTCCATATTTCTCCACTGCAACTCAGCTCTAGACCCATGGGCATGAAATGACTTGAAACCAAATCCTGTTTCCATGACATACTTCTCCTAACCGTAACCTACACTTCCTGACTGTTTCCTTGCAGTAACTATAGAGTTTCTCTCACACACATTGGCATTCTGAGAATATGCTGGAAGGGAAAATTCAAACAGGCAAAATGGGGACTGTCTGGCTAGGTTAAGATTTGTCGTTTTTACCATTTGCTCACAGTAACTGATTTACCTTCTCTTGGAGCTGTAGTAGAACGGCAAAGAACGATGGGTTTCCCTGGGGTCCATGTTGAACGCACCAGCAGATGCTTCTACTTTGAAGTCTAATTGGTAGGCTACAGAGCTTTTTGTATTCACCTCGCCTCTCCACTTAAGATTTAATAACTATGCTGGCCCATGGAAAGACTCCTCTGCAGATGCTTGTACTTATCTTGAATCAAGAGTAGTGACCCTAGAAGTTTGTGTTTTGATGAAGAAACTACTTTAGGAGTACTTGGGTGTCTCAGTGGGTTAAAGCCTTTGCCTTCAGCTCAGGTCATGATCCCAGGGTCCTGGGATCGAGCCCCACGTCTGGCTCTCTGCTCCGCGGAGAGCTTGCTTCCTCCTCTCTCTGCCTGCCTCTCTGCCTACTTGTTATTTCTATCTGTCAAATAAACAAATAAAATCTTAAAAAAAAAAAAGAGAAACTACTTCAGGGGTAGACTGTTATTATCTGGGTTGGGTCTTAATACCGATAATGCAGTGTTCTCTCTTTCTAAACAGAATCCCTTTCACCAAACAGAATCCATGTGTTTTTGTCCTTTTGAAATTCAGCATTATTTCAACACTCTTGTCGAGTGCACTGTGTTCTCTGCAGGAACTATGTCATAGGCAGTTTATGAACCGGGATGAGTAACAGACCAGCGTGAGGGCCTCCACCCAAATCACTTATGAAGACTTTCAGCTCCGGATCTTTGATGGGTCAAGTGGAAGCAACCAAGTTGGGTTTTAAAGCTGAGAAATTCTTGTTGTCCTTGCCCACCCTTCTTGTGCAGATGGTATGCTGAGTCTATAAAAGGATCATGTTCTGGGGTTAGAAAATACTGAGAACATGTTTTTTTCTTTTCTTTTCTTTTTTTTTTTTTGAGAGAGAGAGTGTATTGGCATACAAGGGGGGATTGGAGAGGAAGGCAGAGGTAGAGAGAGAATCTTTTTTTTTAAGATTTTTTAAAAAAAATTTTATTTATTTATTTGACAGAGAGATCACAAGCAGGCAGAGAGGCAGGCAGAGAGAGAGGAGGAAGCAGGCTCCCTGCTGAGCAGAGATCCTGATGCGGGGCTCGATCCCAGGACTCTGAGATCATGACCCGAGCCGAAGGCAGCGGCTTAACCCACTGAGCCACCCAGGCGCCCCTTTTTTTAAGATTTTTAAAAATTTATTAATTTTATAGGGACAGACACAGCAAGATAGGGAACACAAGCAAGGGGAGTGGAAGAGGGAGAAGCAGGCTTCCCGCTGAGCAGGGAGCCCTATACGGGGCTCAATCCTAGGACCCTGGGATCATGACCTGAGCCAAAGGCAGACACTTAAGGACTGAGCCACCCAGGTGCCTCAAGAACATGATAAAAAAAAAAAAAAGGCAGAAAATGACTGAGATGTAAGGGTGTGTGTAGTGTGTGTGTGTGTGTATGTGTGTGTGTGTGTGTGCACACTCCTGACCCTCATTTCCTTTTAAGATTGAGTTCATTTCAGTCATGTGGATCTACCATGAAAATTTTTTTTTTTTTTAAACGAAATCTCAGAGGCAGTAATTGGAGGTCATTAAAAGTCAATTTAAGCTATGTCATTTTATGGAAAGGGAGGCGATATCATATGACCTTGATTTTAAGTGTGAAATTAAATCTTCATAAAGGGCAGTGTTCAGTTCCTCTGAAAAAGCTGATTTAGAAATTTAGACACAAATGGAGCCAATATGCCCAAACTCAAACTTTAGATCATCAACAATGTCCATAAAATTTAAACCAGCCACTTGCTCATTTTTAAAAACATTGTGTTAGGGAAGAACAATGCTGTATAGGTTTGGCTTGCTTTGAAATAAACAAAAAAAAAAAGACATCTGCATTTGTCTTGAAAATTCTATCTGGTAATATTTCTTCACTTCACAGAATTATTATAACATTCACAAAATCAAGTGTTGGAATAAATCAACACTTTATAAATGGTGTTTGATTAGTTAATATTAATTTTTCCATAAGCCTTTTGGGGAGGGAAGGGAGAAGAGTAGTAACAGAAATCAATTTCTGTTTTAGTCAGCTTGGGCTGCAATATCACATACCACAGACTAGGTAGCTTATACAACAACATTTCTGTCATAGTTCTGGAGGCTGGAGGTCCAAGATCAAGGTGCTGGCAGATCTGGTATCTGGTGAGAGCCCACTTCCTGGCTTGTAGATGTCTGTCTTCTCATTACATCCTCACATGAAGGGAAGAGGAAGCAAGCTCTCTCCTATCTCTTCTTAAAAGGGCACTAATGGCATTATAAGAGTTCCATTCTCATGACCTAGTTACCCCCAAAGGCCCATCTCCAAATAGCATCACGCTGGAGATTAGGTTTTCAACATATGAACATATGGAAGGAGACAAAGATCCAGTCCATAGTGTTCCACTCCTGGCCCCCATGTCCTTCTTACGTGCCAAATATATCCATTCCCTCTCAACAGCCCCCAAAGTTCTCATTTCAGCATCAACTCTGAAGTCCAAAGTCTCATCTAATTATCATCTAAACCATTTATGAATGAGAGTGGATGTAGGTATGATTCACCCTGAGGCAAAATTCCTCTGTAGCTGTGAACCTGTGAACCGGTGAAACAAGACAAGTTCTGTGCTTCCATAGTACAATGGTGGGACAGGCACAGGGTAGACATTCTAAAGGGTAGCAGAATATGCCACCCAGAATATGACTGTCAGAGTTCAGAACATGCCACCCTAAAATATGCCAGTTTGGTACATTGATTATTTTGAGCTACAGGTACTTGAAAAACAGCACATGCAGGAAGGGACTTTTTCTGAACTCCTCCTTTTCTGGCTAAAGGCAGACCTTCCAAAAGGAATTCAGTTATCATAAATACTCTCTCTGGGAATTTCATCCATCAGGGAAGATTGACTCATGATGGGAGAGAGAGCCCAGAAATTGACACCACACCCAACTTTGTCACAAACTATCATACCTCCCATCTAGTTTTATAAGGGGCCATTCATCTTCCATAAAAACCATTCTCCCCTAAAAGGCCTATTATCACCCCTCCCCTTTCCCTTTTAAGAAGATATTTAATCCTGAATTCTAAAGCCACCTCCTCTTTTCTCTAGGTATCTCCCATGTATACATAAGGTACACATGTTAATAAATGTGTTAGTTTTCCTCTGGTATGTATGTCTTTTATTACGGGGTCACAGCTAAGAACTCAGAAAGGTAGAGGAAAATTTATTTTTCCTTCCCAGTAACTCCCATTCCAAAAGGGAGAAACAGGAATGAAGGAGTGGGTGACAGGTCCCAAGCAAGTACAAACCCTAGCAAGATTCTGAGATCTTAAGAACAATCCTCTTTGGCTGGATGCTCTACCCTCCAAACCCACAAGAGTAGCAACGTCACCCATGGCTCAGCTGTGTTGAACCACGAAAAATTTATTGTATTAATATTGGGTCTACCTCAAACTGTTCTGTTTCAACATGCCCAGTGCTGATGGGGAGACCGTAGCAGTCTGATTTGCTACAACGGTTAGAGAAAGTAATGTGGTAATAGGTACGGATATTAAAAAAAAACAACAAAAAACAAAAACAAAACTCACTCCCTTTGACCTGTTATCCCCCAAATAAAAGAATTACCATGATCTGGTATTACTGATTCTTTGACTATGTGGATGAACTTAACCTGTAAAACAATGTTAGTTTGGCAGTGGTTTTTTAATTTTTTAATTTTGTATTTTGTTGTGAGTAGATTCTAAACCACGATTTTCTTTTTCTTCTTCTTTTTTTTAAAGATTTATTTATTTACTGTAGAGAGTGAGGAAGGAGCAAGGGAGAGGGAGGAGACTCCCTGCTGAGTGCAGATGGAGATGTAGGGCTTGATCCCAGGACCCTGAGATCATGACTTGAGCCGAAATCAAGAGTCAACTGCTTAACCAACTGAGCCATCCAGGCGCCCCTAAACCACTGATTTTCTTAATGACTGTATGTATTTCCAATTTTCTGTTGCTTCTTGAATTGGTTTTGGCAATCATTTATGCTATCTACTAAGCTTTGGTCTCCCAGTGCCCAACCTACCCTTTCTTCCTGGTGCTGGAACTCAGCAAACCCTTGCCAACTGCAGGTTCTGATAATCTTCAGCCCCAAGGAGGTAATTTTTCCTTATGTGTTAATTCTGTTACCTCAGTTTCCCCTTTTTGCCTTTTCAGCCTCTGGGGACCTGCTTAACCAAGTCATCATATTAATTGCCCTATATTAAAATATCCAGTGTGGTTTCCGTTCTCCCAACAGGACCCCCAAAAGCACATCATCACATAGTAAGTTTTCAAATTTATTAGAATGAAGTTGTTTATGGTGATCCCTTATTTATTAAAATCTCTGGTATTTTGTTTTGTCCTCTTTTCATTCCTAATGCATGTGCTTTCTTAATTTTTGTCTATCTCTAGTAGTCTCGAAATTACTAGTTTTTAGCACTTTTCCTAACTTGCTACACTGGATATACTTTCATTTTCAATGTTTGTTTTTTTTTCCCCCGACATAAGCATTTCACAGGCACAAAATTCTCATAAATTACTGCTTTAGCTGCATGTTTGAGTAGAACTTTCATTATTTTTCAAATCTACTTATTTCCTAATTTCTATTAAGAGTACATCTTTGAAAAAAAAAAGAGTACATCTTTGAGTCATGCAGTTAAAATATTTTCAAAGGTATTGAGTATTTTTAAGTTATCCTTTTTTTATTGATTTCTAAACTACTTGGATTGTGGCTAAAGAACTTGACCAGTGTGTCGCCTGGGAGGCTCAATTGGTTAAGTGCCTGCCTTTGGTTCAGATCCCACGGTCCTGGGATTGAGCTCCCTGCTCAGCGGGGAGCCTGCTTCTCCCTCTTCCTCTGCCTGCCACTCCCCCTGCTTGTGGTCTCTGTCAAATAAACAAATAAAATCTTAAAACAAAACAAAAACAGAAAACTTGACCAGTATAATTAAGTTCTGTGATATGCACTGAGACTTTGACTATGGTCTAACAGTAGTCAAATTTTATGAACATTCTGTATGTACAAAATTGTCAAATTTTGTGTATAGGCATTAGATCAAGCTTAATTTAATTGCCTTGTTCAAATCTTCCATATCCAAATCTTTGTGATTTACCACCTTCTGTAATATGTTAAAATCTATGATGATAAATTTGTCAGTTTCTCTGTGACAATGTCACTTTGCTTTAGTGCACTAGAACACAGGGATATATATACAAGGATATTAACTGCAGCAGGGTATCTTGGCAAAAACCCTAAAAAGAATACTTCTAAATGTCTATCACTAATGAATTGGCTAATTGTATGAAATATTATATTGCCATTAAAAGCATGAATTTGTTCTACATCTATTAACCTTTAGGGAAGACCATGTCCAGTGAAAAAGGCAGGTTTCAGAATATGTATACTGGGATCCCATTATTAGAAAACAAAACAAAAATCCGTCTGTGAACATGTTTCATACGTTTGAATGAGAAAAAAGGCTGTAAACATCACTTCCTCCTGGGAGGTGCCAGGGAAAGAGCATTAACTTTATTTTATTTAAGGAATTTGGCAATTTAAGGAAAATCTAGTTAAAACAAAAAGTGACAATCAATACTCACGAAATCTGATAGGAGGATATGCCATGAGAAAGAAGCAAGTCACAAATGCTATGATATGATCTTACGTGTTATAGTGACATGTACACGGTAATATAAGGAAATACCTGGGAATACATACAATAAATCAGTATTATTACCTTAAGTGTGAGGCTTATGGGGAATTTTCCAGAGCTACACGTATTATTTGCATTCATTTTATATATGTATATTGTGTGTGCAAGAAAAATTTTTAGAAGATGTGACGATAAAAACACTATGGATCCGGGGGTGCCTAGGTGGTTTGGTTAAGTGGTGTCACGTGGGGGATGTGCCACAGGGAATATGAGTTCCAGAGAGATGAAAGTAGTAGCTGGGAAGATAGGCAGATTATTTATTCTCTTTAAGCTCTATCTAGGAGGTTGAACTTTATCCTGAAAGCAAGTGCGGGGACTACTTCAAGGCTTCTAGTTAGAAAGTGACATGATTTGAGCCTTTATTCAATTCTCTTGGTTGCATAGTGAAGAAAGAATTAGCAGGGGCCAAATCTGGAAGTCAGCATACTAGTTAGGTGGTTGTAGTCCTTTAGTTTAAGAGATAATGGGCCTTGGAGTCTGGATAATAGCAGCAGGAGTAGAAAAGGTTGAATAAACTTGGACTTATTAATTTGGTGGTGGGAGGCCAAAGAGGATTCCAGTTAGATTTCCAGATTTCTGGCTCGGGCAGTTAAAAGGTGGTGGTCATCCAGGTCCATAGAGAATGCTGGAACCATCACTGGGGTATGTGGAGATCCAAAATACTATTATTTCCCATTCCTCGGTTCCAGGAGGTTGACAGAAAGGCCAGGAATGGATGCAAGGGGTGACACCCACTTCTGGGTCTCCCGCCCCATTTTTCTGAGAATAGTGACAGCTCCTGCTGTACGTTTCTTCTGGTCTATCCATTCTTTCTCTCTGCTCTACTGAGTTAGGCTTTTCTCTTAGCCTCTTCACTCCCCACTCCTCATAAGTGCATTTGCAACAGAGGATCAATTTAGGAGAAAGTCACAAGGAAAAAATTACACCATCCTGATGGTAGAATTTAATGATAACCAAACAAGACAGGCATTAATAAATTGGTATATATCTTTTTTATTATACACAGATAAAGGACTTAAAACTGTGGTTATCAAAACTATACATCTAAGCATGTTCATAAAATTGCCAACACATTGAACAGAGAAAAGAATACAACGGGGGTGTTCAAACTGGCCACAGGGATTTTAAGGGTACTCTTTTTACCCAGATAGATGAAAAACAGCAACAAAATCAGGCTCACTCAGGAAAAACCAGAAGAGAGAAGTACTGTATTTGGAAACTGATAATAGTTCTTTTTAGAAAAACATCTGTCAGTTTCATGAACAACCCCCAGATAAAACAAACAGGAAAAAGGTCACACACACACACTCATCACCCAACAAAATGTGCTCTGTTAACACACCCGGCAGTAGAAGCGTCACTCACACCATGAGGTAGTTACAGTACGAAAAGGCTGGCACGCGTGTGCGCGCCCCCTCCCCCCACACCCACAATCATGCCCACTACAAGAACACACACAGAAAATGGGTTTACAATATTTTTACAGACAAGGAAAAGACCATCTTCGTTTGTGTACAAAATGCTATAGAAACAACTCAGAGTGAAGATGTCTCTAACTCTTAAAATACAGAGTAACTGCTGGTAAACACATGTTGAAAAGCGAGAGGGCATTACACAGACCCTCCGCCTTCCTTTAGAGCATTTCAATAATAGCTTTAGCTTGAACAACAAACAAAGCCAAATGGTCTCTGTGAATTAGGGTGTAGCCTGCAGAAGTAACGAAAGACTTTGTAGACAGAAGCATTTAACTGGAATATAACAACAGTTTTAAAGAAACTTGCAGAACTTGTTATAAAGTTTAGCTTGTATTTTGTATTGAGACTGTGAAGTATGAAGCGATTGAAAATGTTGTAATAAGAAGCTAGGGAGATAACACTTTCTTTAGAAAGGCTTTTTTAGAGACATTTCTGAGATACTTAATGACATTCACTCTCCAATTAATACGGGATCAGGTTTATCAACACGGATTCTTGATCTAAATAATACTTCTGACAGTAAGACCTAAACAAATAAAAGGTTATTTTTTTTCTTCCTTTTAAAATCTTTTGGTTTGCATCTATAAATTTGTAAATTAATTTTAAATTATTTATAAAATCATTGGCAATGTAGCATCTCTCTCAAAAATATACATTTAAATATAATCACAAAAGGTTTTAACCCTGTCCATCTGAAGATTTGGATCTTTTAATATCTCTTAATGGCTAATTTTCCTTTTTGTAGGATGGAAAGGGTTTTTTAAACAGCAAAGAACTGATCAAAAGAATTCACAGTAACTGAAATTAAACATTTCATATGGAGTAATTTAAATTTATCAAAAACACTTAAATATATCTTTATACACAAATTTTTGTAGTAAAATATAGCTATAAGTGACTTAAAGACTCTAGTCTTCTTTGAAGACATCTTTAAACTTTTTTATACATAGAATATGCTAAAACAATACATTCTGCTGAAGGTTAGAAAAAGCGCATTATTTTCAAACACAGGTAGCATCATCTAAGTCCTCCATTCTGATACCCTTGTGTTAAAAAGTTAACTGAAGGAAATAAATTCTCTAATCTCATATCTTCATTTGTATGTGGAAATCTGCAAAATTTTCAAGAAGTTAATGTAGACAGCCTGGAAATCGTTGCCCTCAAGTAATCTTTCTTTTGGTTCATATTATCCAGATTGAATATCTACACTTCTCAGAGTATTACTCTATGACTGAGTGACAAGTCTGTCCTATCAGTGACTAGTCGGATCTATCAGATCATATCAATGACTCTCAGTATCTCCACCTACTTATGTGCCTTATAGACACTGCCTTCAGATATTGGGTGATATCAACATTTCCTATTTAGCGTTCCATTCAGAGAAAGAGGCACAACTTCCTTATTTTAAGGGTGGTGAGATTTATGAGTATTTTGGGGTAGAATCTAGCCTTTCCTGTTTGTAGTTTTCAGAGTCATTTTGGGGAGAATTCTGGAAAAAAGTTAGTATTTACTTGCAATGAAGCTATCCTCAGTAGTAAATTAATTGGCATGAAGTTTCCCTCTGGCATTTTTTTTTTTTTCTAACACAGAGGTATCAGTTGAGCTTATTTTAGCTGCAAAGTGGCATCATATTATTCCATTTTAATGAAATCCACCTCAATTCCTTTTTGAGTTTGGAAAATATTTAAGGCAAGAGAACTAAAGCAGTCCAAATGAGTACCCTTTTCCAGATCTCAGCACTCTCTTGGCAGAACTAGTGACCGTGTTCAGATAACCAACCGGAATCCAACAGGATCTGCCGTGCATGAACAAGAGATTCGCATTTTACAAAAGGGTCTATTAAAAAGGCCGACATGTTTTGAGAGGAAACACTAATTCTCCCAAATAATTTAAGAGTAAGTTCCAACTTGGAGGCATAGGACATTTTAAAAAGGGGAATTAATTTCTTTTTAACTGAGAAGATGAATGTGCCAAATGACACAGTCTATACCTGTACTTGCATATACATTACTGTGCAAATTCCTCTTCTACTTTAAAACTAAAGTTGCCCCCACCTATAGGTTAGTTTTTTAGAACACAAGGTCATCAATGGGCCCAAATCTGCAGTCCCAGAATTTTGGCCATTTCCAATTTCTAGATGCTTATAAAGAAATCCCAAATTTGTATTAAGACATTTTCGCAATCGGTGTGTGAGTGCGGGAGAGGGGGGAAGCTGATGAAGTTATCAGCTTGGGTTTTGGCCCAGGGCACCAGAAAGGAATGTTGCTGTGCTGTGTGTCCGGATGCAGTCCCTGAGGGCAGCACCCGTCAAGCCGACAACATCAGCCCCCAGAGGGTGTGACAGCAAAGTGAGAAGTGTGCATCCAGAAGGTGCAAATTAGACGTGGAGGAACACACTTAGAAAATCCTGAAGAACTCCTTTTGTCCTACATCTTGGTTCAGTTACACAAGAATCTTTGGCCATTATCTCCTCACGGGTCCTACCGTCTGCTTATTATCCTCTTACTGACTCCTTGCATCAGGGTCAATCTCAGGGCCCCAGTTTGTGGAGAGTCTTACCTGGACAAAGCAGCATTTTTGAAAACTGGCATGTGTTTCACATTGAAAACCCCCAGGCCTGTGCGGGGCTAGTGAAGGCCACCACCTCGGCTTTCTCGCGTGAGTTCTAGTGTCTTACGGAAGTCCCGGGGTCACATGTGTATTTGCCCTGGGGGAGGGGGGTGGGGATGAATACAACAGGTGGTCTTTAGATGGAAATTCACTCTCTCTTTACAAAGGCACGCCGCGAGGTCTTCCAGGCCCGCATGCGCAGTGAGGGCCCCGGCTAGGCGGCGCTGCTGCTGGAGCAGGGCGTGCTCTGCGTGCTGCCGATGCTGTGGGCCGCGCTGCTGTTTTCCGAGGCCGGCGGGGAGGTGGGGACTTGCTGCCTTCCTGCAGTCTCTCCTGCGGTGAAGGAAGCAAAGGGACAAGGGACAAAGTCACTGACAAGTATATTTCCCCGTCTGCCAGCAGCGGGCAGAAGCAAACCGACCAGGCCTTACAGAGAAAGTTGCTGGGTGCGCTGGTTTGCTTGTTGTTCTTACGGCCTCTTGCGTGGCCAAGAGAGAACGGTTTTCAAGCGGACTGACAGGCAGTGTTAGTGACTCAGACCCTGACAGAGGACACCGAGTCCTCAGGATTTCAGTGCCTCGGACCTTTGAAGAAAGTACCACCATCTGCCCCCAGAGCCCAGCCCCTGTACTCAGGAACCAGCCCGTCTCTTCTCACAGAGAAGTTTGCAGGGTGAGACCTTTACACTGTAGCAAGAGAGACCTGCCGTTTTGGGGGCCTTTTTCTGAATCTACTTGTTCAAACTGCGGGTGGGGAGGCTCGGTTTTGCCGGAGCTGTAGCAGAGAGAGCTGTGTGTCCCAAGCACACAGCCCACCCAAGAAATGGCGTTTAGGGCAAACTGCCTCCCAGAAAAACCTTTTGGGGAAGGAGGTGAGCACATGGGGAGTGTGGATACCAGGGAACCACATCCTCCATCCTCCAGTTCACTGGGGGTGCAGTGAGAATATCTCCTAACACATGAAGCATCCCACTTTTCATGACATCCCACTGCATTTTAACGAAGCACGTTCCTTGTGCCAAATGTGCAGTGCTTCGGAGGAGGAGGAACAGGAACCCTGGGGTACACACATGGTTTGCATTTAGCCCTGCAAAAGGCCCTAGAGCGAGATCTTTTCTTCAGCGAAAATGGTCTCAGGGTAGCCCTCAGAAAATGGCTCTGCGTAGGGAAAAGTGATCAACGCTCCAATGAAAAACACTGCATGTTCTCCGAAGTCGCAGCATAAACTTAATAAACTTCTGGTCAGTGGTCTCCCTCCCCTCCTCCTCCAGTGTGGGAAGCCCCAGAGGGCCAGGTCTGTTTATGAATGAGCCTCCTCTTTCCTGTCCTGCTGAAACACACAGCTACCAGCCAAAGAGATAAGCAACCCTCTGGCTGCTTCATTAAAAAACTCACAGAGCAAAGGCGCTACCCTTCAAGGACGGGATCTCAGCCCCTCACTTCCATTCCCTTGCTGGGGCCCCTCAAAAGACTGCCAAAAAATCAGCTCTGGGAAATGTAGACCAGGCTCGTGCCCTTGCATCTGGTTACAGGTTTCCCTGCCACCCATTTCAGAAACCACACAACGAAAACAGACGTCCGCATCAACCTCCAGGCATTTTTACGCTCACTGCATTATTTGGCCCATGCTGGATTTCCTCTGATTATCTTTTCTTCTGGGATTGGTGGGATAGAGATGGGATAGGGGGTCAATATGCCTCAGAGGCAGCGAAACTATATTTTCACTCTTCTTGGTTTCTTTCTTTCTTTTTTTTGGCAATCTGTATTTTGGACCTCCCCAGCATTGCCCTCTACCCTGCATGGATGTATGTAATTAAAGATGAGGAAGGTTGCCTTATTGACAGTGACTTTTCTGCCAGAAATCCACTTTCCCCAGAGTGGGGGCTTATTTCTAGAGGGAAATCAAATCTTTTAGCTATTCTGATGTCAAAAACCAAATGAAAACAAAAACCCCAAAACAAAAAAAACAAAAGCCTCCAGAGACCTGAACAATTCGTGATATATTTTAAAAATTCAGCTCCCTTAAGCCCACATGTTGATCCACACCCAGCTGGATCCTTATGTTATCAATTAGAAGGACAAATGTGGCTGTGCGTGAAGCGCATTTTGAAAACATATTTTCTCCATTTAAACAGAGGATACACCAGAAAAGCAGAGGAATCAACACTTCACCTTCACTTTCTGGCTCACCTGGACTTCATTTGCACAGCCTGATAGCAGCTAAAGCAGGATGGCCTGGCCTCATCTATTCACAACAAACAAGTGTCTCATCCAGAACTGGATTATTCCAAGTCAGGAAAAGTGCCAGTCCTGCTCCCTGCCCAGGAAGTCTAAATATTTGCTTTCTGATGTCTATTTGCCAAATACAATTTGTTGCCCTGCCAGTTTATTTTAATCAGTGCCCATTAAAAAGGTCTTTCAACTCCCAGTTTTGGAAACTCTTGTGCTAATGTAAAGCACTGTCCAAAATGAAAGCTCAAAACAAAGAAGCCCCCTAGAGTCAAGATTGTAGGATGCATTTCACCATGGCGGACAAGTCAACTTAACCTAATAATCTACTGACTTCAAAATAGCATTATATGCTGACAGATGGTAGCTACACTTGGTGGTGAATGTTGCAGAATGTATAGACTTGTAGAATCACCATGTTGGACACCTGGAACTAAAATAACACTGTGTCAACTATACTTCAGGGGGAAAAAAAAATGAGAACAACAACAACAACAAAAACCAGTCTACTGACTTTGAGCCAATTATGTGCCAAGACAAGGAGAATCTTTATCTGAGAATCTTCCCAGAAATATGGAAAATACCTTCTTCTACCGTGGTGACTGTTTTCACATGTAAGGCATGAGATTTCTCAATATAACCAAGTTATTAAAAAACTTCTACCTTCTGAGAAATTAAGACAAAGTTTTTCATTGTCAGATGGAAGGTGGTGCTACAGAAGAAGTCACCATGAGAAACAAAGTTCAATGTGTAGCCACTTCTGCTTAAAAAGCCAGTGGAGTTCCCCTGGGTTTTCTAAGCTGGGCCCTTTGGTTTTCTGTTATCACGATGACCTCTCATTTCTTGGAGCACTGACTTTCTCTAACACATCCCTTGGGTGACAAACACAACCGCCCTTCTTCTGAGAAGATGGGCCGTGAGGACCACAGGACTAAGCAGGGAAGCCCCACTTAGCAAACATAAGGAGTCCAAGGAAGGATCCTTTCTGCTCATAAACATCAGAGTTGGCCATCAGAAGAAATGTGTTCAGTCTTCACATTTTGCTCCTAAAATTTCACACCCCTATGAGGAAGAGAGATGTGGGGAGGAAGGACAGTAGAGGAGGAGGCATTTGGAGGAGGGTGGTTAGAACTAATTTGACCTGGCTCATTTATTTGCCTGTGGCTGAGCTCAGCTATTGGCAGAGATGCTTTCAGAAATAGAAAAATATATTTCTTAAGGGATAATCTGTTTTATTTCTTTAGCTTGGCATGGAGTTGTCCAGATCTGATTTCTTGCCACCTCTCTGGCAGTCTACTTTACAACTGGATTCTTATCTCTGCGTCTTTCAGCACGGCCGGGCAGGTCGTGGGGAAGAAACTTTATCACAGAAAGATGTGAATAACACGGAGAGGCTCTATGGGTAAAGAACAACAGAAGAATTTTAAAGGAAGGTGAGAGGAATCTCAAACATTTAGCCCAAAGGAGAATGTTTGCAAATATCACCCAAAGAGGATTATTATGAAGAAGAGCAGACAGCTGTTCTTTCTCTCTTGAGGGCAGATTGTGAGGAAATCAGTTTAAATGGTAGCAATGAGGATTTAGGTCACAGAGAAAAGAACTTGCTGATTATGGGGATTGGTTAGTTATAAGGGGAATTTATGGAATCTCCTTCTTGGAAGATACTTAAGCATTGGATTGAAAACCAGATGCCGGGGGTGATTTAGATTTAATATTACTTGGTGCTAGAAAGAAAAAGATACTGTCCACTAGGCCTATGTGCTGCTTGCAATTATGAACCAATCAATGTTTCAATCTCTTGATATCCTAACTATAATTACTTTTACAAGCTTACTCCTATAAGGAGAGTGACCTAGACTACCATTAGTTTATAGAAATTGTCAATCACTATCACTTTCAAAAATTGTCTCTCCCTACTCTCCAAGCTAAACGACTTTCCCTCTGCAGGCAAACTCAGCAGGAGGGGTAAATTTGATGTTGTTATCATTTATGAAGAAAGAGGGAAATATTCCAAGCCAGGAATGAATGAACGAACGAATGAATTTTTAAGATTTTATTTATTCATTTTTGACAGAGAGCACGAGCAGAGGGAAAGGGAGAAGCAGGCTCCATGCCGAGAAGGGAGCGCGATGCGGGACTTGATCCCATAGTCCTGGGATCATGACCTGAGCTGAAGGCGGACACATAACCAAATGATCCACCTAAGTGCCCCCCAAGGCGGGAGTTTAAAAGCTTCAAAAATATCCTATCTCTTTCTTTCTATATTCCTGCAGTAGGCCAACCTATGTGCACCTGCATTTTGGTTTTCCATGGCTATCTTTATTTTTTATTTTTCTTAAAGATTTTCATTTTTAAGCAATCTCTATACCCAACATAGGACTCCAACGTAGGACTCCAAGATCAAGAGTCACCTGCTCTACTGACTAAGCCAGCCAGGGCCCTTGTAGCTATCTTACTTTAACTTAGCGTGCGCATGTGGCTGTGAATGGATCCTGAAGCCTTTACAGTCACACCAGAGTTCCCACCCGTATCCTTCTGATCCTTCTGATCGCTGGGACTTAGTCTCTTGCCCCCTACTTCAGTCACACCATCTTGCTGCTTCTCTCTTCACCTGGACTAAACGTGGGAGCTTGAAGAAACTTCAGACTTCTAGAAACATAGGAAGCCCAGGCAGATGCTCCTAATTAAAAGCTCTTACCTGACTCGGATAAACCTAAGGACGTGTTGACTTCTGCTTTTTAAGAACACACAGTATGTTCATCTGAGGATTGCTGAATAGAAGCCTGAGGGATTAGGAAAGACACACCTAATCTGAGACCTCAGCATTTTAATTTGCTCTGTGAAATGCAGCATTCCTTCCACTTAGTTTTTTTTTTTTTTTTTTTTCCTCTGCCTACACATCTGAGAACCCTTCAGTATCTTACATTTTTGTAGCACTTGGGAGTTCAGAAGACTTTTCACACGTATTCTTGGTTACTTGTTCTTACTGCCAATGACCCTGCGGAATAGGGATCAGGTCTATGTTTACTAAAAGGAAACATGGTTAAGGTACCTGGCTCAGGTAACAAGACTAGCAGTGAAACTAGAGCTTCAAGTCCAAGGGTTGTACAGACACACGTGGAGGGTGGCCTCCCCCAGTGCCCCTGCTTTTCCCTCTTCCTCTTGTTATCATCAGAGTTTGAGTACATTCTATTCAGGGGGCCACAAGGCAAGTTAAATAAAGTATAAAGATAAATGATGACAACATCTAACCCATCCTCCTGCATGGATTTGTTTGCAAAAGGAAAGTGTTTTAGTTTGGCGAATGGGGAGGCACAACTTTAGAAAGTGATAAACAGTGACCAGAAACTTCTCTAAACTACAAGTGGTCTAGTTCACTCTTCTTATGGATGAGCGACTGAAATCATTACAATTAGGATATCAAGAGACTGAGACATTAACTGGTACAGAATTGCAACCTACACATAGGCCTGGAGAAAAATCTCATCAAAATTAAAAGGCATAAACCTGCAAGAAAGAAGAAGAAGGAAAACAAACAAACAAAGAAATAAAACTGGAAATGGAGACCAAAGCAGTAAAATACTGGAAGCTGGTAAAGAAATGAGTGAGTGACCTAGCAGATTTAAGAGAGCCAGAACCTAAGCCAACAGTGAGAGAAGCTGAGAAACAACCAAGTTATAACCCAGAGCCCTCAAAAACTCAAGAAATGGTGGCATCAGATACCCCAAAAGAGAGAGTAAACAAGGTGCTGCAAGCACTGCGGTTGGCTGACTTCCGTATAAGCAGTAGTGAGATTTCCCTAAATCCCCTTCTTTAATCTGTCTGGTGGGACCCTACCCTTCCTCAGCGGGGAGGAACACAGGAAGTTTACTCTCCAGAAGATAAAACTGAGAGTCTGATCAACACCAGGACAGCGGAGAGCAGAGAACCCAGCTGAAAGAGGATTAAATGAATGTCATGGACATTGAATGCTGTGATCCCCAGAACACAGACAGCCAGATCTATACTCTCCAGGAGGAAAACCTGAGGAGCTCAAGAGGAAAGATCTAAAGATGTGTTATCAGGAGTTCTTTGATAAAAGGCCTAGTCAGATCACCCTAAGGGAAGTTCACAATCAATATATCCCATCCACAAGCTCAGAACTTGCTCATTCTTAAATAATCCTATGTTAGTATTCTCAAAGAGATAAGATATTATACCCATGGGATAAAAATAGGGTATATGCTTTTAATTCATAGGAAAAATGTTTTGGAATTTAAAAATCTGAATACAGTATTTAAAAATTCAGTAAGGGGGCACCTGGGTGGCTCAGTGGGTTAAGCCTCTGCCTTCGGCTCAGGTCATGATCTCAGGGTCCTGGGATCGAGCCCCGCATGGGGCTCTCTGCTCAGCAGGGAGCCTGCTTCCCCCCTCTCTCTCTGCCTGCCTCTCTGCCTACTTGTGATCTCTCTCTCTCTGTCAAATAAATAAATAAAATATTTTTTAAAAAAATTCAGTAGGAAACTAAAAGATAAAGGTAAAGAGATCTCTTAGAAATTAAGGGAAAAAAGTAGAAAACAGAAAAAGGAAAATTAGGGGATCATTCAAAAGATTTTTTTTTTGAGAGAGAGAGAAAAAGAAGGTGGGTGGGCAGAGGGATAGGGAGATAATCTCAGGCAGACTCCTGCTGAGTGCAAAGCCTGATGAGGGGCTTGTTTGCATGACCCTGAGATCATGACTTGAGCCAAAATCAAGAGTAGGATGTTTAACTGACTGAGCTACCCAGGTGCCCCAAGAGGTTCAATTCCAAATAGATTTCTAGAATGTGGGAGAACACAGAAAATAGGAGAAAACAAATAATTCTAAAAATCTTAATGCTCAAGGACAGGAGTTTCTGGACTAAAGAACTCAGTTAATGCGTGGCATAAGATATGAAAATACACCTAAATCAAGGACTGTTGTAAAATTTCTTCCAGAAAAAACCAAACCAAACTAAACCACAATAACATAAAAAAACAGGCCAGGAATCTGAATAGCTTTGAGTTCCCAAAAGCAATCTTCAGAGGTAAAGGTCAATGAGGAGTGCTTCTAAAGTTCTGAAGGAAAATTATTTATGACCTAGAATCCTATACTCTGTCAAACTACCTACCATGTGTTTGTATAAACTGAGGATATTTTCAGATATGCAAGGTATGACAATCATTTACTTCTTATGTGCCTTTTCCACAGAGAAGGAGGAAGACATGGGAGAGATGACACAGGCCATTCAAAACTCCAAAGTGCAGGGAACGCCCAGAACGGTGGTGAAAGAATGTAAGACAGCAGTGTCCAAACAGAGAGAGTGACCAGTTCAGACAGGAACAGGTAAGAAGGCTCCAGGAAAGATTTAGTGAAGGAAAGGAATCAGCAGAAGATCTGTTACCTGAATGTGTTAAGAGATTGAGTCCACTGGCTGAGAGTCAACAGATGAATTAGTGAGAAGTATACAGAAAACTAAGCTAATGTGTGTGGGGGGAAAAGATAATCATTAATTCTAGGGAAAATTAAAGGTCAGGCAGGAATGGGGTGCCTGGATGTCTCAGTTAAGCGTCCAACTCTTGGTTTTGGCTCAGGTCATGGTCTCAGGGTTGTGAGACTGAGCCCCACATTGGGATTCCCTCTCTCTCTCTGCACACAGCCCCCCATGCCCCCACTCACATGTTCTCTCAAAAAAAAAAAAAAATCATGCAGAAGGAAAATGATATTACATAGCTAAACTGTGCTTAGCATTTAGGTAGTCATAGTAATGTAAACAGTAAATAGTGATCAACCCCAAATTTCAGCATAATTCTGTCAGGAGAATGGTGGGGATAGGGGAGCAATCAGGGGCATGAATGTATAACTGGAGCAGAGGGATGAAAAAGAACTAAATTCTCCATTGTAGGAGGTGGACAGAAAAGGCCTGTAACTGGTAAGTTAAGAAGTAGTGCTATTATACTATTATTTTGATATATGGATTAATGTCCAAAATAATCAGCTAAGAGTTAAAAATAGTGCTCTGAGGAGCAAGAAAAGGGAGTGAGGCAGGAGGGGGCTCATGTTCTTCACAGCATGAACAGCAGTTCTTATAGAACTATTTTAGCCTTTAAAGTATATGCAGGTACTACTGTGATAAGATTAGAAAATTTGACGAAAAAATAAAAGTAAATACTTTTACCCCGACCTCAAAAAACCCTTCACGGACCACAGGTTTGGGACTCTTGAACCAGCAGGGCTCTCAGGAGCATCAAGATTCTATGGTTCCTTTCTAGCACAATTTCCATTCCAACGGCTCCTTGAGAACGTAAGCTTCAGGAATGGAGTTTTCCAAACAGGGTTAAAATAGCCTTAAGGATGCATCCGTCACGATGCCCAAAGCTATGATATGAAGAAGTAGGGACTCAGCTTTCTTAGACTCACACACATTCCAGGTACGTAAGTAGATATCCCCAATTCAAACATGTGACTTGGTTTTGTCCTCTGTGTTCAGATGGAACAGAAAGCATAATCAAAGAGAATCTGTCTAAATTAAGGGTTGTGTTTGACACAGAGGCAGATGCTGCTTGAACCCCCAAATTATGCCATATAAGGTCTGCGTTCCACAGCTTATATTATTGTGGAAATTGAATGCACTGAGTCTGTGTTTGTATACACATATCTCTCCACTGGATACTGCATTATGATTTCTCTTCATTTAAACTTGCTGCTTCGCTGATCTAGGTATGAAACCAGAGGAGTTCTGGACAGGATAGTGCCACTGGGTTCTGAAGTGAGCCTTTTTCACACTTACGTGATGTTGGTTTCTCGTAGAAGTCTTTAAAATGAACCAGAGGCTATGGCTATTAGTAAAAATTCATTCTGAAGCTGTATCACGTGTGATGCTAGCAGGGTTAGAGCCCAAACAACAGTGTCTATAAACCTTTTAACTTCCAAATCAGTGTAATTTATATTGCTGGAAACCGTAACAGGAAGGGTTTTGGGTTTTGTTTTTCTTTCATCTATTTCCAAGCCTATTTCTATATTAACGAAATGTAAAAACTCCTCCCCTTCAGTCTCTGGTTTGTGGGGGGAGGGAGCAGGAACAATAAACCTGGGAATGTAATGAGCAAAGCAATAAAGGGTGTAAAACCACACTTTGCTTTTTATCAGGTTTGTGAACTTGGCTCTGCACAGGAGTTGGGGATTGTCAGCGTGAGTTCAGTGGTGTGTGTGCCAAGAGTGAGGGCCATGTGGTAGCTGGACTGGCCTCCTGGCCTGAGATGAACTCTCAGGGTTCGAGGGTGTAGTTCGATGGCCAAGGAGAGTCAGGGCTCAGTGGGCACATGTTAAGCCCATATAAAATCCTCAGGGCTATAGACTCTTTTTGGCGTAATTTCAAGTTCATTCCCAACATACAGCAGAAGCGGCCAACAGTCCTAGAACCTCCCAGCAACGCAGGAGATTGGGAAAGACTGTGAGAAACAGCTAGTCTGAGATCTGAAAGTGTCCGTATTCCCATGACAAATTATTTACTCTAAAATGGTACTCTGCAGAATGCTTTCTCTTCTGGTGCTTGTATGAGCCATTCCCAAGTAAGAATATTCCTAAACCGATTCACAGACATTTGTATATCCTCAGAATCATTACATTTAAGATTAAGAGTCTTATTTTTCTCTCTCTCACATGAAACGGACCTCCCTCAAATGTCACTGACTAGGAACAAGAATCTGAGAACTCAAAGCCCCACTATTACACTCTCCTTAACTTTCGCTGTGGATTGTGTGACTTCCCCAAGCTAGGCACAAAGGACATTTCCTCCTGTCACCTGGAGGATGACATCTCCAGACTCATCTGGAGGATGCGGTATTTGAAGTGAAAATTCTGGTAAGGATTAAGATATGACTTCTCAAAATACCCTTCTGTGCTTCTCCTTCCTTTAAAGCAGTCTTCTTTTCAGCTTGTCTGGTTGAATGGTCCAAGGTAAGGCCAAAGATGAGGGCGTTCATTGGTTCAGTGGAAAATTAATGAAAAAAAAAATTTTTTTTAAGATTTTATTTATTTGACAGAGAGAGACACAGCGAGAGAACGAAAATAAGCAGGGTTGCGGGGGAGAGGGAGAAGCAAGCTTCCCGCAGAGCAGAGAGCCTGATGCGGGGCTCGATCCCAGGATCCTGGGATCATTACCTGAGCCGAAGGCAAGACACTTAACTACTGAGCCATCCAGGCGCCCCCAAATTAATGAAATTCTAAACAGAAAGGCCATGGCCTCTGATTGATCAATCAAGCACAATTTACCTGGGTTCACAGTGTAAATAGCAAGGATCCAAGGACATAGAAGCCCAACTAGCTCACTAGACATACCCCCAAATGCATGTCTTTCTTTGCTATATCCATCTGCAAGGAAACTAAGAAAGAAGCAACATAAGGGCAGTCTATTTGTTTTTTCCCCACTGCACTAGACTCCCCTTGCTACACCTGCCTTCTGTACTGTGGTCAGAATAGGTTCTCTGTTCAGGCCAGGTTTCCAACCTTGGGATTGAGGAGAAGGGGCAAGGGAAGGGGTAGGGGGTGGGGGGACACATCAGAATTTTGGGGAAAGAGGAATACAGCTTGAAACCAAATGCTTTGTTTCACCATTTTTATTTTTTTGCAATTCATGAAAATTTGTTTTTAAAATTTAAATAACTTCATAGAAGAAAGACATGAGAATTTTATGCTTATCAAAGAGGACATGGCATGGGTTTTAAAAGGGTCAAGAAATTCTAGTTGAAGTCATGGAGACTGGGGACTCTGGTGGATAGTGCTCAACCTCTTGGCAAATATGGTAATAAAATCTTAGCTTCCTTTCTCACTTCCTGCCCATTCATATGTCTGTACTGAAGTCTTGAGCTTTGAGGGAAGGGTTTATATTTCCAGTTTGTCTACATCAATTTTCTTTAATTAAACCCTAACCACAAAATAGCTTTATTAGTAGCTAACCTTCACCAACATCTCAACGGCAATTAGCGTAGTTTAAACATTCCTTTTCTAACGGTGCTTAAAGCAAATTATATTTTTGCAAAACCCAATTGATGCCAAAATATGTCCAAGTGCAAACTGTGGGAATGACCTTTCTCTCGTTTGTTATTATTCCATCCACCCACCCATGCAATGAAACACTGAAACGTCTGCTGTGTGGCAGACACAGGGGATGCATGCGGACTAATATTCAACAGTCACACTCACCTGTGTGAGAATAAATGTACCACAAGGCCCCCGTCAGGAGTGCTCCGATCACAAACGCCGCAAATGCAATGCCCATCACCGTGAGGGTGTCCAAACCATGGAAAACTGCTACAAGGAAGGGAAGCCAATACATGCTTTCAGTGAGTCTGCACCAGATGTTGCAACTTTGTATTTGTTTTACAAGCACTGTCAGGCTGGGCACAGACTAAGAAAATGAGGCCAAAATGAGAATCCCAACCAAATGCAATGTATCTGAAACTTGCACATTTTTTTTTCTTTCAAAATGATCAGATTTCCAAGATAGCTTCAATTTGCAGGTTACATCCTCAATCTGAAGATGCTCTGGAAACTGAAGTGAGCTCCCATTATCAAAGTGTGGCACAATGCTTCTTATTCATCAAACACTTGCAACAATGAGACAAGGAAAACACAGAGATAACACATTTCAAATACTCTACAAATACATTTTCATGGACACTTACAGGTATAAGAGATAATAGGAAGATGGGGGTGGACAAGGAGGAAACGTAAAGTAAGGAAGGATCAACTACTCCTATAGATTCTCATATTTCACTGGTCCCCTCAGATCAAACCCTCCATCTTAACAATTCCGTATTGCGTCATTTAAAACAACCCACTTTTTAACACTTTCCCAACCGTGATCTTTCTATGAGGGGGACGGAAATACTTCTCGATGTGGAGTGATGTCAGTTTTATGGGCAGCAAAACATATAAATAGAACCAATTGTTCCTCCACTTGGCAAAGATGTTTATATTTGAAATTAATTCCAGGCCACAGAAACAGAACATTTCCTTTCCTTTAAGAGAACTACGTTCTGTGAATCACTTATAAGAAGTTAAAATCAGCTTCCAAGAGATGGGTTTTCAGCAGAATAAAATTTCTAAGGTGTCTATTTTTTAATTTAAATATAAATTTAAGGTATAGGATCTCCCCACTATCTCAAACCCATTTCTATGCTCCTCTTGAGTCAGAAGCGACTCTGGCTGATCTCTATGTAAATTAAATCTCTTTGCCTTTCATCTTACTTCAGTGTAGAAGAACTAGTTATATAGACAAATGTGACACACATACCCACCCCTGCTCCGAGCAGCCCCACAACTTGTAAGTATGCCATGCTATTGAAGATTCTGGAATTTTGGAATTTCCAAGTCCTGGTGGCTACTTTTCCAGCCATATGCCCTTTGGTGTGTTAACTTCTGGAAATGGACCTAGCACTACTTCACCTGCTGAAGGCAGGGAGTGAACAAAAGGAGTTTGTAAAAGGTTTGGGGACCTGAGGAAGGAATATGAACTGGGAAGAACTCTGGAGGTTAAGATGAACCAAACCATCCACTCAACTTAATTTAGTCTGTAGGTATGCCTTTTTATGCTTACAGATGCAAAACTGGGGCATGATTGCAAGTTTTTAGTAAAACTCTGAAATTCTAAAAATGGAGATGTCATTTATGAAAATCAGGGTGGGTCATCTCCCATGTGTCTCTTTGTAGGTTCATGATACTCTTATACTGCTGAACTAAGGCACTTAATTAAAACAGTGTAGTGCTTTGCATAAAGAAACTCATCAGACTGTTATGTGTATATGATGAGGTCAGCCATGGAGACTAATCTAGAGAGCTGTAGGGAAGAATTCTCCTCACAAGGCAACATCATCTAGAAGAGCTCTGGGTGCAAAGCCAGAAAGCCCAGGTTCTAGTCCTGCCTGAATGCCAGTTATAACCATGGGCAAGTCACTTAAATATTTTTTGGTCAGAATTTCCTTCTGCATAGAGTGACAAAATTGGCCCAGATAAATCCCAATGCACCATTTTGTAGTAGTTGGTCTCTACTTCTTACAAGTCTCCCCTCCTCACCTTTCCTTACACACCCCCCTTGGACTAGAGATTGTCTCAAAGACACAGCAACTATCTTCCTTTAGCAAGTAACTACTGTCGATGACATGGAAAACAAAACACTCCCAGAGATGTGAGTTAATGCTTTTAGATCATAACTGATAAGTATGCAAATAATGAACTCTCTCCAAAGCTAAGTAAGTTACTACCTTCCCATTAAGGCCACACATGCCAGTGGGTCAACAAATTCATATTTAAAAGTGGCAGGCAGAAAAAAAGAAAGAGGATGAAGGAAGGACAGAGGAAAGGAAAAAGTATGAGATTACGAAAAAGGGGGAGACAGGGATTGAGAGCAGAGGTCTTCTTATCAAAACTCAAAGTTTGCCAAATGCTCCATAACCAATTCATTTTTATAAAAAGCCCAGGAGGCTCCTTTCAAAAAAGATGGATAAAGACTTACGTGGAGAAATTGGACTTGGTTCCTTAATGCCTGGACCTGTTTCTGGAAAAAAAAAACAACAAAACACACACACAAAGAAAAAGTTGATATATTCCATAGAGAAACCAAGTTTTAAGCAAAAGTTCATCACAATCTCAGCAGGGATTGACATGTTCCTATTTGTTAATACTCAGTGAAAATGTTATCAGTTATCCTCTTTAGATGTCAAAACTTTAACATGGGTACTCAGAAATGTTAAACATTGCATTTTGTTAACAATCAATTGTACAGCTTCTCCAAGTTGAAGAAAACTTGAAGGCAAACTTAAGGAATTTGAGTCTGACAGTATCTGTGTGTGTGTGTGTGTGTGTGTGTGTGTATACACCTTTGTATTTATTTACAAGAGGATTCAATACCTTTAAATACCATAATTCTCCAGTATATTCATGATATTTTTCCACTTTCAAAAATCTTTTAATGTGCACAAATTTTGTGGGGGCGCCTGGGTGGCTCAGTGGGTTAAGCATCCCACTCTCGTTTGGCTCAGGTCATCTCGGGGTTGTGAGATCGAACCCCACATCAGGCTCCACGCTCAGCTCAGCAGAGTCTGCTTGGTTTCTCTCTGCCCCCCTACCCCTTGCTCACTCAAATAAATAAATAAATAAAATCTTTAAAAAAGTATACATAAGTTTTGTAAAAGTATCCTTATTCTTCTTTCCTTAATGCCATTATCCTATAGTTTAGCTCTTTTTAAAAAAAATAAGAACTTATTTATTTGAGTGAGGGAGAGAGTGCACACATGCACTGGGGGAGGGGCTGAGGGGATGGGAAAGGGACAAGCAGACTCCCTGCCGAGTGGAGCTTGACAGGCGATCTCAGGATCATGACCTGAGCCAAAACCAAGAGCTGGGTGCAACTGAGCTACCCAGGTGCCCCTCAGCCTCTTTTCATCAAACATCTACATTATTATAGAGCTTCCCTAACTGGTCTCCTTGTTTCCACCCACTGCCCCTGCTCCTGCCCTAAATATTTCCTCCTCCATATTTTCCCTCAGAGTGAATTTTCCAGAGCCCAGAGTTGATTATGTTATTGTCCTGATTAAATTGCTCCATGACTTCCTGTACTCATAGGGAAAAAAAATCTAAACTCAAGCCTGGTACACAGAAGTTCTGCTTTCCTTCTCTACCAGCACATTGCTAGCCTCCTTTCCTAAGGGCCCTTCACCCACACTGGGCTCCTCATACTTATTTAAACTTCCCAAATTCTCCATGCTGCTTAGGTCGTCACACTTTGCAAGCCATCCCCTGAAATACCCTCCTCCCCCAGACCTGCTTATTGGTATTTTCACTGGGAGGCCTTCTCTGACTCTCTCAGTGCCACAACCTCCACCCCAGCAGGGCTGGTCTCTACCCATGTGGCTTACTCCATCCCTCGGTTGTCCTACACAAAACTCCGTCACATCCTAATTCTCTAGATTCTTCTCTGCCCTGAGGGCAGGGTATAGTTCTTACTCATCTGGACATCCCAGGGCTCAGCCTAGCAAGGAACAGGCCTGCCAGAAATGTTCCGTGAAGGATGACTAGAATGTTGACGTACTTCTTTGTCTCCATTGACATATGACAATGGAGACAACAGAAGGAGCTGGGAATAAAGCTATACAACAGTGCTTGTATACTCTGACATTTCTATAATGCCTTCGTGTTCACATCTCATTTGAGGTTCACACTAGCCTGTGAGAGAGGCAGAAAAAGAATTCTTATCACTATTTTACAAACGAGCATCCTGAGACTCTGCTATCATGTGACTTGCCCAAGGTCACAGCTGGAAAGCATCAGCGCAGGGGCTGAGCCCAAATTCCCGATTCTGCTTCGTAGGCTACATGACTAGGGAGTGTCGCTCTGTCCTTAGCAGGGGAGCACTGATTAAGAAGCTTCTTGTGACTCACGGTGAGAACAGCACAGATCAGGGGACGGTGTATTATGGCCCAATACTTATTTTTACATGCCTTATGAATTAAGAGTACATTTTGTATTTCTAAGTGACTGAGAAAAAACCCTAAAGAATAATATTTTATGACATATGAAAGGTATGTGAAAGTCAGACCTATTCCATAAATCAAGTTTTCTTTGAACATAACTATGTGCATCATTTGTATACTGTCCATGCCCGCAATGCTGTAGGAGCAGCAGGGGTCATCAGGGCACGGCCTGCGTGAGAGACAGACCCGAAACACTCCCCAGCTGGCCCTTCCCAGAAAAAGGGTGCTGCATCCTGGGAAAGACTCCGACCCTGCCCTTTAGAGCGGCAAGTGATGAGTGTTCTGCACGTACCTTTCTACCTTCATTTTCATTCAGTGAGAAGGAACGCATACCTTGTGTCGCAATCCACAGTGGAGCAAAAGACATTGTGAAAAACTGACCAAACCAGCAGCGTTTGAGGTCATGTTTACAAAAATAAAGAAGCTACGTAGGATTGTAAATTCTCAGGATTAACCACCTCAGCTGGGCTGCCTACATTCCTGCAGCCTGGGGGGAGTGGGTCCAGCTCTAGGGGAAGCAATGCCATGGGATGAAGCAAAGCCACCACAATGGAATGGTGCCCCCCAGAGTTGTGCAATGTGGTGGTGCCAGGGTGAGGATATGTTCAGGTTTTAAAGAGAATTACTAAAATTAAAATAACTCTGAAAGCTTTTAAGGAAATCTTTTTTTTTTTTAAAGAAAATATAATTCAGGATGCAGAACAATCACCAACTACAAAATAACACAAGAGACTGTCTCCTAGGAGTCTCATCCCATCAGCCTATTGGCAGAGATAAAATAATGAAGGTGATGCCTTCCATTTACACATGTGTGTAGTGTTTTACAACTGACAAAAAGCCTTCTCTTAGATTTTCTCATTTTAACCTCCCAAGAATCCTATGAAGTAGGGGTATCTCACCACAAAACTACTTCCAAGAAGCAGTGGTTGGATTCACTGAACTAAGTCCAAAGGCATTTAAAAGTCTCTATAGTCTTCATCATATGAGAAATATACACACTTCTGGGAAGAGTTCCATCCAGTCAATCGCCCATGGCTGAACTCTGTCGCTCAGAATCCCTAAGTGGTTTTAAATAATGACTCTCCCCTGAGGAGACCTCACATGTGAGAATGTGGGTTTTAGAGCAAGGCCTGTGTGATGGATGGCATTGTTTTAAAATTCTTAATGGATTTAGGCTATGATCTAATCCCTCTCCCCTACCCCAAATAGGGGCCTTCTCTCAGAGCTAAATAGAAACAGTTGTTGCTTATTTCCCCAGGGTGAAGTTTCTCCATAAACAATAACAAGTACAAGCTGCAGCTCTGAGGTTATAGGATTTTATCCTTTTTTTTGTTCCAAAAATCCCCAATAACCCCTGTGTATGACTATGGAGTCTGATCTCTACTGGAACCCTAAAACAGAGTTGGCACGCTGAAAGGAAAACAGGGGAACACAGCAATATTTACTTTTGGTTTAAGGGTACAATTGTAAGAAAGGAACCCTTGCTATTGCTGCAAAGATAATGTTAACAATAGAGATTTATTTGCAGAAAGAACAAACTATAATCAACATTCTGAATTAAATATCTTCATATACTCTGGAGCAAAATTCGGTCTGCCTCTAGAACCAAATTTCCCTCCTCAGATGGCTGGGCATGGTTTTCATAAATGGGATATTTCTGGGGTTGTGCATGAGTAATAGACCACAGCTTTTAGCCTCCAGCTTTCAATTCAGTTCTCCTAAACATGGTAGATTGAGCAGGCCCACGGGGAGATAAGGTGTTTACTCGGTACCCACATCTATTGGTGTTTGGCAAAGAGAGAGAGAGAGGGAGATCAAGAGGCTAGAGACTCAGGAGGCCTCTGTGCAGATCTCTTTTAACATACAGTTTTTACTAACTTCATTGTAATCAAACCCCTTCTCTGGGTTCTTTCAATATTGATGGCATTCATTCTAATTGTCTGGTCACTCCTCTACACCTTTTCACTTGATTGGTGGTTCTTACCTAGGGTGATTTTTGCCCCCTGGCACCCCACCAGGACATTTGGAAATGTCTGGAGACATTTTGGGTTATCACAATGGGTAGTGGAGGGGTTTGCTATAGGTACCTAGTGGGTAGAAGCCAAGGACGCTATTCAAAATCCTACAACGCACAGGACAGCCCTCTACAACAGTTATCCAGCTCAAAAGCATCAATAGAGTCAAGGTTGTGAACCTCTGCATGACATTGTGAAGGCCTTACAGACAAGGTAATGTGTTTACTATATGCCTAGCATATGGTAGGTACCAATAAACATTTTTTGGAATAACCGTAATTGTCATGTGTATCCTAATACTGCATACATCTCCCCAAAACCAATCTTCATGCTGCTTTCAGGGTAGTCTTCCTAAATGATCTGATCATTGGTTCCTTACCCAAGAGCTTTTTTTTCTTTTTTAAGATTTTTTTTTTTTCCCTTCTAAGTAATCTCCATACCCAACACGGAACTTGAACCCACAACCCCGAGATCAAGGGGTTACATGCTCCCCCAAATGACCCAGCGAGGAGCCCCAATCTCTTAGTGTTTCTTAACTTTCAGAGGTGCCATACTGGAATATTTATGGATGAGATGACATGTCTGGATTTCCTTCAAAACAATCCAGGGACAGAAAGTGAGAAAACAAGTTTGGCCATAAATGGGTAGTTGTTGAAACCAGGAGAAGGATTCATGGGATTCATTCTACAATTCTATTCTATTTTTGTATATATTTGATATATATATATTCCAAAGTAAAAAGTCCCTACGGTATCCCTCTCCCTTGGGTAAAGACTGAATGACTTAGTCTGTCCATTAAGCATTTCTACCATCTTTTTACTCAGCTTCTCCTCATCTCTACCTCAGCCTGAGGACAAAACCTGGCTGGGTGCATTAGAGTATTTTTGTTCTGGAAAAATCAAATGTGTTCCAAAAAGTAACGCCTCTCTTGGATTAACTTCCAACTGACGTTCACAACTTTCCCTTTCATTCCCCTTCCACCCCCACTCCCCCCCAAAAAACCAGTTTGGCTGAGAGGTTAAGAGGAAGGAAAGGAAATTAATATTTACTGAGTGCCCATGATATGCCAGGTGCTGTCCTGAGCACACTTATTTTTAAAAAGTTATGTAGTGGAAATTCAGTATTTTGAACATTTAACTTGCTAAGAATTACATACCATACGTAAATCATGGCATATTTGGGGATGATGTTTATTGTCCTTTCTCACTCATTTTTTTTTATATGTGCCCTGAATTTCAGAAAAATGATCACTCTTCCCTTTCACCATTCTCAAAAAACTATCACTGACGTGGTATAGCTGTTTTTATTGTGAAAGCCTTAGTGTTCTCAAAGGCCACAAAACTGCTCACAGCATCCAAAGAAAACAGCACTAACATGCCTATACTTCAAACTATTTCAGAAAATATGGTAGGATGGAACTACCTCAACTATTTTAATTGTTTTGCCATAAACCATAATATGCATAAAGTATGCATGTTTTCTGGGCTTTTTTGTGAGTTACAATTCAAAGTCACAGAACTTCTAAATTTTAATACTCCCTTAAACAGCTTACATTTTCCCCAACATCTTACCCTTTGGAGAACAGACATGTTTCTTAAAAGTCTTCATCTTCTTTTCAGTTCATAATCAATTAGAGTATTTAGGTGTGAGTTTGAATGCCAATGTGATATGTACGGCATGAACAGGAGGCGGCGGTGGGAAGAGGGTGTGGAGAGATGCCTATGTTGCTTGTAGTTTATTAAAAACTAGAATCAACCTCCACCTAGCACAAGGCAAAGGGTTTAGGAAGGCACAAACTAGAATCAGAGTGCCTGGATTTGAACCCCAGATCCACCATTTATTTATATGCGGTGTGACCTTGGTCAAGTTACTTAATCTTGCTTTATACTTGGCTCGCAGAAGGGCTATGAGGATTAAATACGAGTATCCCCACAAAGGATTTAGCACAGGGCTTTGTACTAAGTAAATGCCAATAAATGTCAGATAATCACGATTGTCATCTCTATGACTATCATCACCACCCGCACCACCATGTTGGAAGTTTTAGCAGCAAAAGAATGTTAACCCAGTGCTGGTTCCCAAAGGACTGAGATGGCGGATATGTGCTGCAGAAGCACAGGCAAGTTCCATTAAAAATGGTGGCCCAGAGGAGGGACCCAGAATTGGTCAGTCTTGACGGCCTATTCTCTTTGTCCACAGAAGGAAGAAACACCACCTGAAATGTGTTCATGCCATTGGCTTTGGGAGCTACAGAGCAGCTCTCTGCTTGGCTGTGAAGCTGATACCCAGAGACTTCAGCTGCTGTTGCCCCAGAAAACCCAAGTGTTAAAAAAATAAGCTGGACTAAATGACCTTGAAGACCTGGAACTTTGGCCTTCAAAGAGTACCAGTGTGGTTCAAAGGACAGTGAAATATCCCACTGCTTGGGCAATTTTTACCCCCAAAATTCATTCTGGTAAGAGATACTTCTGGAGATACTATGGAGTCTGTGGCTTACAAAAGTAACACAAAGCTGGCAGGAAGAACGTTCATGACCCTGTTACTATTCAGATCAACTAACGTTATTAGGCAAATGGTCACATTCCCATTTCAACTGACTATTCCAATTCACGGAGAGGCAGAGGGAAAGCACACACTCCAACGGCCTGCATCCTGGAGAAATGATTTCAGAGTCAAAAGAAAATAAACATAGAAGGTGGGAAGAGTCACTCACAGAGCTGAAAACTGCCAGAAAACTGACCCCACTCAGTGCAGTTAGAAAGCACATTTGCACACAGCCCCTGGGAAGCTGGCCCATCCACTAACCTTCACTTGTTTAACAAACCTAAGCAATGAACTTTCTTCACAACGTGTGCACTTCTCTGCTAAAATCTACTCTCCATTAGCAAATCTCGTGAAACTGGTTTGATATTTGGTAAAATTTCCTCCTGAACTTCAATGTAAAAAAAAAAACAAACAAAAAAAAACCACTGAACTTTTAGGATAATTACACTAAGCTTAAATAAAAGTAATTACCTAATTTACAAGAGGAATTACTTAGAAAAATACCATCAAACTTAAAAGAAGCATGCATGAATACTACTGCAATATTAATGCCCAATTATTGTTGGGCATAGAAAAAAAGCAAGCTGCTGCCATCAATTACCCACAGAACTACAACTCTGGAAACAGGTAAGAGTAACAGATGGGAATACAAGGTAGTGGTTGTTAGTAGTACAAAGTGCAACCAGCTGTTGTCCAAATGTGATATACTTTGCAATCCAATTAATTCACTTATTTCCTTCCCCTGGACCCAATAAACAGGGAACTCTTTGGGCAATAAATTCAAAAAACAATTTCTTTCCTTCTTCCTCTCCTTTACTCCCCCCCTTCCTCCTTCCCTCCATCCCTTCCTTCCTTCCTTTAAAGTAGGCTCCATGGAGCCCAATGCAGGGCTTGAACCAGCTGAGCCACCCAGGTGCCCCTGGGCAATCCATTTAAAGAAAGACTGTGGCTGGTTCACCGTTTCAAATGGCTGAAAACCTACCAGTCGAAGCAAAACAAACAGCAACAACAAAAATTGTTGCTGAGGAACTAATGAACATCTAATACGTACATTTCACACCACCTTCAGGATGGCTGGGAAATGTATCAAAAACTATTTTGCTTCTTCAAACCGTATAGCTGTGTTACAGCTGAAAGGGTCTCAAGAAGCCATCTGGTCTAAACCCTTCCTTTTCCGGATAAAGAAAATCAAAGTCAAGGACATAAGGAGAGATCTCCGAAGTCCCATAGCCAGTTAGCAGGGAAAGTTAAGAGCTGTGCCCCAGTCTCCTAACTCTAAGCCACACCCGCCCCACGATCCTCTCTTGCCCTTCTAAAGTGAGCATGCCCCTAGGAAGAGGGCAGATGCCACCACCAGATGTGTCAGGAAGAATGGCTCTACTATTTGCATAAAGGTCACGCCACCAAAGAATAAAGTAGACAGCATCCATGTTCCTCTCTTCTACTATTAGGTACTGGGTGCCTCTTCTCTTAGCCCCCGCTATCTTGCCTTGCCAAATCCAACAGTGCTTAGATCAGACAGGCCATCCCAGGGCTTCCTCCAAGCCTAGAACTGGTATCAGCTCCACCCAGCAGGTCTCTCAGCCAATGCTCACCAACCAGAGACAGGATGCTGGGTGGCTTTTATCAAGGCTCCAGGGCCATGCTCCTCCTCACCCCTCAGGGTGGTGGAAGGAGGCCTGGAGACCAAGCCCTGAAATGTCTAACCCCAGAGGCTAGGAACCCACTTTTACTCTCCCAGACTTCTCTTTGTTTGGCACCCTTTGGCAATGTTTCTAAGATAGTTGCAGGTTGTTTTCAGACAGTGACAAACGTAGCTGCCCAGACAGCCCAAATGTGCATTTGCCCCCACCCCCATCAGATGTTGCCAATTGCCTGCTGTGTTCTTGCCCATCTGTGCCCTTCAGCCAGGATGTCCATTCCCATCAGGTGCTCTCCATAGTCCAGAGGGCCTCAGGTCCATTCCTAACACCCTCATGGAGCCCGACTCTGCTTCTCTATTGGTTCAGCTGATGTGGCCTACACCGGGTCTGGCTTGGCCTGGCCTGGCCACCTGAAGCCAGACCTCCGAAGACGCATCCTTCCTTTCCTCCTACAAGAAAGTGCAGACTGCCGAATGCGTGCGTGCGTGCGTGCGTGCGTGTGTGTGTGTGTGTGTGTGTGTGTAGCAAGCAACAAATGTGACTGTGTACAATTCGGAAACCTGAATTACAAAAATGCATTTGGACAGTGGCTCTCAACCTTCCTTCTGCTCTGACCTAAGATGGATGGTATTCACATACACAACACCCTCCCTGACCAAAGGCATCTGCGATCGCGATGCCCTGGTACTGCTTGTACTCAGCACAAACACTGCCAGGAGATCACGAAAGATGGGCTGTGGGCTGTTCAATCCTGGTATGCGAGGAGGAACTCAGAGCTTGCTTACTTGAGGAATATGTCTGAATGGCAAGGGAGAATGACATTGGGATAGGGACAACTTTGACTCTGATCTAATATTTAAAGAGGAAATCACTGGCAAACCTATCACTAATAACTTAGCCATACGGCAGAACAGACCCAACTAAATAAAAGGCTCCTTTGGCAAAAATCCTTTTCTAAAGTTACTAATTGGCCCTTAAGGGTTTTGTTTATTTATTTATTTATTTATTTATTTATTTTAGAGAGAGCACATGAGCAGGGGGAGGGGCAGAGGGAGAGGGAGAAGCAGACTCCCCGCTGAGCAGGCAGCCCAACTCAGGACTTGATCCCACGACACTGAGATCATGACCTGAGCTGAAGTCAGATGCTTAACCAACTGAGCCACGTAGGAGCCCAGCCTTTAATGTCTCTTTTGAATACAACTGTATTTTGATTTACTGTGCTGGAGCTGCTTCATTTTAATTGTTTTAATACTGGAGCTTCTTAAAATGAGCAGCCCTCAGGCCCCTCATCTCTGACTGAGCCTCCCAAAACGCACCTTTAGCCTGGTGGATCACAGCGAGGGGCTTGGTGAATGTCTTCTTATTTTGCATCATGGCCCAGATCATCGAGGCGTCCAGTGAGGTGCAGGCTTCGTCCGGGGGCACACACTGCAGAGAAGCAGAGCAAGGAGGGTCAGGGGTCACTCTGAGGAGCCCTGCACCAGCCCAGCCTGCACAGTTGTCCTGTGCCCCTTATCAGACAGTTCCCAGCTGTTTACCACAGAAAAACAGGAGATCTGGGGGTTTTCCAAAGAACCATAAATAATCCGGGAGACGAGTGGCAGACCCCTCAGATACAGTCTCAGCTGCACTTGGAGAATTCAAGTATCACTGGATGGCTTATAAACACTGCCTTTCTTCCCCATCTTCCCACAAAACAACTAGAGGTTTTAGCATTATTTAGTCTGAAAATTAAAGAAACTATATGATAAGTGTTGGCCCTTCACCAAGCCGGCTTCACAAAAATGGTTCCTGTTTGTGATTTGTGCTTGTGGGAAACGTCACGTGCTGCATTACGAAAGTGACAGATTCTACATGTCTTGTCCAAAAAGATAATCACGGTGTCCAGTTTGTTTGATTTTTTTTTTTTTTAATTTTTTATTAATTTATTTGACAGACAGAAATCACAAGTAGGCAGAGAGACAGGCAGAGAGAGAGGAAGTGAAGCAGGCTCCTGGCCAAGCAGAGAGCCCGATGCGGGGCTCGATCCCAGGACCCTGGGATCATGACCTGAGCCGAAGGCAGAGGCTTTAACCCACTGAGCCACCCAGGTGCCCCTTGTTTGATTTTTTAAATCGTAGTATCGACTCATTGAAAATGAAGCTTTCCACGGTTGTCAGCTACAGCGTTCCAAACTGGAGCCCTGGGGACCCGTACCCAGGTGTGGGGACCATGAGATGAGCTACTTCCAGTTATTTTCAGGCCACCAAATTAGAATTAGCATGCCCAAGCCTTGTTTACCTGTTTTTAAAAAGTGATCCCACTCCAGTCCCTTTTTCTTTCAAATAACTTTAGTTCCTTGTCTACGCTCATCAATAGGTGAAACTCAAGACATCTACCTGCTTTTGTTGTGAAGAAACAGATCTATCCTTCAAAGAGCCTAGAGCAAGGCATCCCCCAAAGCCAGTAAATTTCCAATCACAAAAGAGCACAGTGTTTTGACTTTATTGTCACTGCTGCTCTGAGCAACATACTGTAGGAAGACAACCCCTCCCTCTCCCTCAAAACCCAGGGAAAGGTTTTAACACACAAGCCTCTTGCACCGGGAAACAACAGAAAGGCCTCATTATTGCAAAGATTTACATTTTAGGAAAAGCCTTCTTACTGTGCCGTTAGTTCTTCAGTTAAGTAAGGGCTAAACGAGTGTACGTCCAACTCACTGCTCAACCCTGGACAAGATACCCAACTCCGGCCTTCGTTTCCTCAGCTAAGGGCAGGACCGGACTCAACGATCGTTGAGAACTCCTCCTGGAAAGACTCTTGGGCTCTATCATCTGAGAAGTCACTAGAGCTGTGGAGATATTAACCAGGAGCAGTAAACACAAAGACAGTGGTAATAGCTTATCGGAAGCCACTGCTTTATCAACGGTGGACTGTGGACTGTTGTCACACCTACTACCTCCGTCCCTACTCTGCTCTTGAGAGGAGTCAGGCACTCGTACTTCACTCTTACAGGTGAGGCCATGCAGACTCTCAGAGGTCAGGGGACTTGCTTCAAGTTCTGTTAGTAAGCAGCAAGCCATCCTTCTCAGTCCCCATGCTCTTTCTAGTTTTTCGTGCCTTGGGTGTAAGTCGGGACTTCAGGGTCCCATCCCATGTCATCCACTGAGACTTGGAGCTCTCTGCAGAATGCTGTGGGAGGAAACACTAGGGTTAATTTTTATACGCTAACATGCTACGGGTGGTGCCAGGCCAGGCTCAGAGAGAGGTAACAACCAAGCCACCCATGAAGACTCCTAGAGTAACCGCCAGGCCTCCCCTCCTAAATCCCTCGCTCCTTAAAGTCATCCTCCAGCTGCAGGGAGCAGCTGTGTCTCCCAGCCAAGCATTCAGTGACCCTCTGCCACAGTCCACTGATGGCCACTGGAAGGCGAAGGCTACAGCATCCATATTGCTAAAAGCAACCTAAAGAACATGGTCTGAATCATCTTACACATTCATGCTCCCAAATGATTATGACCAGATTTGCAACATTTTCATAGCCAGTATAAATTTTTCTTTGGTGTTGTCAGAGAAATGGATGCCCAGGGGAATGTAACAGTGTAAAGCATTCAGATTAGTGGTTATCTAGCCCCAATAATGTAATTATTCCTCCTCCCTCTGTCCCCCTATTGTACAACCTACATATTAAGAGAGAATTCCATACATACATTTATTGATACCGCTCAATCATCAGTTTTAGACACTGATGGATATGTGACTACAAAAGTCTTATAAGTCAGCTGACACTGTGTGAGATAATTGCAAAAAAATGCACGTATGGAATTATAAATAATCATGGCAGATCACAGACACAAAACTATGGCAGAAGACACCTTTCTCGCACCAGGCCCAACTAATGAGGTATGGTCATTAACCTTGCAGACTCTCCCCTACACAGTCACTCCAGTGAGGTCAAAGTGTTCTGATTTCTGTTGTGGCAACAGAATGTTTAATATGGGGAGGGATAGGAGGCAAACACGATGAGCCAATACGAAGCCGAGAAAAATTAAAATGTTTGTTAGTTTCCGCTAGAAGTCCTCCTGAGACAAGTCAACCTTATAATTCACACAGAGAAGGTCAAAAAACAATTGCAATACAGGTCTCAGCAGGACCTGAGAAAATTAATCCTCACACTGAACTTGTCCTTTCGGCTCTCTGTGCTTCTGGCGCTGCACACTATCCGAACTGCAAAGATAAAGCCAGACCTCTCCCTCATGGAAAACAGTCTTGATTTATCATTTGAAAGATACTACTAAGTAGCATGCACGGAAAAAAAAAGTCATACTGTCGGGATTTATTCTCTAAGACTCCATAAAACTCCCGGTTCCCTGCTAACACAGATTTTATTACTTCGGTTGGGCAGTTCCCAAACCCAAAACCTCAACCTGCAATAACTCGTGATTAAACTTCTCCGGCAGGTCACTGCCTCACCTAAAAATGTCGAAATAACATAGAGGTGGATGAAGGCCCGCTCACCTTAGGTAACTTCTGGGGGTCCTTTTCCTTCTTGGTGCACAACGTGAGCTCACATTGTAGAAAGAGCAGTGAGGTGTTGAAAATGGACTTAAACACAAAGCTGAACCGCTTCTTGTCCACCTCAGCTTGCGGGACTGGAAAGTGCACCCTCTTGGGATTGTAAAATTTCACAGATTCGTCTTTTGGACAAATGTTTTCAATGATGGTGTAATCGGACATCCTATCAGGGTTTGAATATGGAGAGATAAAGCATGTCTGGATGGCAAATCCCAATTCTTGGTCAGCCTTAGTGACAGACACCTACAAAAGAACAGAAAGACCAATCAGAACCAAGCGGGCCTGTTACTTCCACTTTAGGCTACACAGTGCTTCTGATGAGGGACACGGCTTGATTTTCATGACATACTTATCTCATCTCCTTTCTAATTACAAAAGTAACATATACTCATTGAAAAAAGATGTCTCCCATCTAGACTTGGTATGGATGACAGTGAATTATTTAGTTCAAATGCCAGTCTGAAAGAGTCCAATACAAGATGAATTAAGTCTCTTCAACCTTCCATAAGTCCTCTGGGAGATAAAAACAAAAGCATGGCATGCACCTAATGTGGATTTTCCAAAATAAACGAAACACCAACAGGCGAAGTCCCAAATGTCATAATACCGGGTCATGTCTCAATGGTGTACCACCTGTAAAGCAAGCTATTTTTCAGAACTACTCAAAAAATAAAGTACAGAGGCAGAATCTATTTAACCCAGGCAGAGAGGACTGAACTTCTAAACTGCCATGAGCCAGAATGAGCCTACAACACTGCAGCAAACCTACAGATTCCTCTCAAGTCGTGCTTCATTGCAAGCAGGCAGAGCGGCCTCTGGGGTTTGGTGTCAGGGACCGTTGCAATCTGGTGGCGATCACAAGCCTGGCAAAGTGTCCTAGCTGCTCACAGGTCCAAACCAGGCCTTGCCAAGTACTCTCCCTTCACTCTTTAAGCCCAAGGGTATTTTAAGGGAAATCTAATCTGGAAATGTTTCCAACTCATTATACTTCCCTCTTACAAAACATTTGTATGGGCTATGTCCAAACCTTGTTAAGGTTCTTTTCTTTAGAAACAGGAAGTGGTGTTTGGCCAAGTATAAACAGAATTCAAACCTCAACTATCCTGAACTCAGCTAAAATCCCCAGGCCAGAGTGGATTCTCCATTTGGTGACACATGGATTGCTGCGTGAACTGCCTTTCCCTACATGCCTCATTCCTTGACTAAACTTAGGATCAAAATAAACTTAAACACTTTAGAAATAAAGTTAGTCCTTAACCATAAGCCAATAGCCCCAGAATCCTTTCAAAAGGCGTGGAGATATAAACACACTTTCCATTCTGAGAACCCAGGGGAAACCCCTGACATCGCATGGGGCTCTGAGGACACAGCACTATTTTGAAAGATGCCTCCGTGGTTAACTACAAGACACTCAGCAATGAAGATGATTGTTATCATATCACTTTGTGGTGCCTTAAAGCTCAAACCATCTGAACAATCTGGTGAGATAAATGGTTTCATCTCCTTGTAGTAAATGGAGGAAAAAATGAACATACAGGATAGACGACATGTTCAAAATTCTACCTTGGAAGCACTGGATAAAACCAAGCCTTAAACCCAGGTCTTCTGACCTCTAGCCCATTTTCTCTTTACTATTTCACTGTAGCCACAGTGTCGAGTCAACTAAACCTACGATGTGGCCTTGGGAGAACACCTGGTGAGAAATCTTGCTAGGAAGTAGTGCTTGGGAGTCTGTAAATATTCACACATCATTATTTTGCCAATATTTCTGAAAAATAAGATATTTTATCTGGAAACATGGCAAATTACATATATTGTATTACTAAAAAGTGCCCTTTAACAAGAACTCATAACCCACAAAGCAAACATGCAGACAGAGTAAGAAATGTAAATCTTTTCTTGAATTTCAGAGAAAGTATATTCTGATAAAACTCTAGGGTATCCCAAAAAGTTGTTTTAGAGGAAAAAATAGTATCAGCAAGTCTTCTACTGTAAAATGGCCTGCTTGGGGTGGGGAGGAGTGGGCACAGTCAGTTAAGAGGCTACCTCTTGGTTTCAGCTCAGGTCGTGATCTCAGGGTCGTGAGGTCGAACCCCGCACTGGAATCTGCGTTGAGTGTGGAGCTTGCTTGGATTCCCTTCTCTCTTCCTCTACCCCTCCCCCACTCCGATAAATAGATAAATAGATAAATCTTGTATAAAATAAAATGGTCTGAAAATATACTAGAAGAACTATAGGTCTCAGGGGGAGAAGGGCCCCAGGAAATCATGTGGCTCATGCCCTGTGAATTCTGAGCCTCAGTTTCCTCCCATACAGAAGAAGGGCACCAATACCTATGAGAAAGGTAGATCTAGATCAGTTATTGTGAGGATCTGTAAAGTCACAATTACACAAACAACACAGTTCCCAGCTAGTCAATACATGACAGCTCTAACTAGCAGTACTATTCTAGATTTGAATTTAGGGGGTTACCAACAGTTCTTTTTAATTCCCCAAGACAAATGAACTAACAGAAAAGCTGCCATTGTGTGACCAACCATCACCTAGAGATGACCAAAGACCAGGTGGCAAAATCGATGATGTCTTGGATTAAAAGAAAGGATATGGTCTAGAAGGAACATGATTCTGGGGGTGTGCTAGGATGGCTGGGACAAGAAACTTGGAAATAGGTCTTCAGACCAAGCCAATAATTCGGTGAGTTTTACCTACTTTAAATTAAAAAATTTTCCTACCAGCATTAGACTCCAAACAGAAACAAAGATTAGGTGTGGGTTGCTACCTTATTTTGCAAAATATTTACAGAGTCTCTCTTTTAGGTGGATTTAAACAACTTTAAAATAAAGCTGTTTGAAACATATACTACCCTCCTCAAATTCTCAATACATTTGGTATTTAAAATGGTAGCAAAAAGATTCAGTCCATTTCTTTGTCATCATTTGACAATGTCTTTGCCTAACTTTAACTATGAAAAATACAAATGATATGTGAAAAGATAGAAACGTGAAAATAAGTGAAAAAAAGAATTTCAAGTAAGCAGCACTGGGTGGACTGGGGAGAAAAACCAAAACGTCCACCAGGGTAGGATACAGGAGGAAGATCGGTCAGTGATTAGCACACAGCAGCAAAGCCATGAATTAGCCGAGCCAGGTCCACGTTTGGAAAAGAACAAACCCCAGTTAAGCAGGGCCCCTAAAATCCAGGGCACAGCGCAGAGTCAGTCACTGCCCAAATACACACATGTGGATTGTACAGCCAGAAATGCAAGAAGAAAATAATGATCTTGGATAAGAAGAGATCTCTAATTAGGAACAGCATGTAGAAAGCAGTATATTTTCCCCAGTACTGAAAGAAGGTATACCCAAAGAAAGAGAAGACCTCTCAAAACAGGGAATCAAAAAAGAGGAGAGATCCAGGAAAATGTCGAGAGCCAGTGGGCTCTATCCCAGAATTTGAACAAATGTGAGAGTTATTTATCTTTCTGAAATAGAAATATGTGCTCTGAAGTCACTTGCAACGTATGGAAGTATCCCATTTCGACCCCGTGAGCTTTTCACTCCTCCTACAAGTGAAGCAGAACACCAGCTCGCAGTTTAACCCCAAAACTAGACGACCAACAGATGTCCTGGGGCCATAAAGATATTTATCTTTTTCTAGAATCTAATCTGAAACTGGATATTTGCACTGCTAAGAGGTCACATTTTCTCCTCTTTAAATGGCACTTGGAGGTTAAATGATGGTAGCAACTAGCGTGTAATACTGTGGACTCTCGAGCTGGACAACCTGAGTATGGACTGGACTCTGGAATCCACCGGTTACTAACTGTGATCTTAAACGAGTTTGTGCCTCAGTTTCCTCACCCCTAAAATGGGGATACCAATAGTCTTGTCTCGGGGAGCCTGGCTCAGTCAGTTAAGCATCTGCCTTTGGTGTGAAATATTCCTGGTTAGCCCTAACACTGCAACTATTGAATCCCTGTTCCAAAAATGCTAAGGACAAGCAAGAACAGGACTTTATTAGCAGAATTCACACCACCGATTTTTAAAAAGCATTCATCTGTAAAACACTCTCCTCACGTACCAAATCCTGCAAAGTCTCTCTTTGGTCAGAAATCAACCTGGATGCATTTTCTGAGCCCAGCCCTCACCCAGAGCTGGTTGAGGGCTGCGGGGAAGAACACGGGGAGGGCTTCTCCAGCAGGCGCCTTGGCTCTGCTCCAGGAGTTATGACAATTCCGCCCCTACCTAAAAGCCCAAGGCTAACGTCCAGATCTCATACCTCAACATAAATGTGTCCGTTCTCTGCCACAGAGAAGACCCCCTGAGAGGGCACGAGAAAGAGGTCAGTGTTGTACAGCTCCATGTTGAAAGTGATGTTTCTGTTGGGTGGGTCCTGGAAGCTATTGGGATTCCCCACCTGCCGTAGGCTGCAATTAAACTGGGGAAAGCAAACAAACAAACAAAACAGAGATAAATCACAGTGAAATGAAGGGTGAAGACCCTGGAACTTAGTAAGCTTTGGTTTTTAACATCCATTTCCCTCCCCGTCCCCCACTCAATAGTCCCTAACTAAAGCTAACCAAAAAGACAACATTCTCACAAACTACCTGCTGCAAACCAACACATACCACGACAACTTCAGGTCTGCTGAAGGAGGTATCACCTTCATCCATATCTCCCGGAAATCCATTATCCCCTGACTCCAAATCTTCGTAACCATCTGGCCAGCCACTACTATCTCCAGGTGATGGAACCTGTATCACAATCTAAAAGGCAAAGGAAGCACAGACAGTGTTGTTAAAACACCAAAACACATGATTTGGTTCTACCTCACACAAACACCCATGTATAATTCAGATGCCAACTGAAAATCTGAACTTAAAAAAACCTCAAAAACTCCATGTTTTCTGAGGATTTTTACCTTCAAAGAGATTAAAATTAAAGATAAACCCAACATATGTTCAAATTAAGACTTGAACTAAAATATGTATTTTTCCTTGTGAAAAAATAAGACTTGTTTCAAACAGTGGGAAAATGCCAGTTACCAAAATAGGGCTGAATGGGGCTGTCAGTAGGCCAGTCTACACTGGAGGGAAGGGGTTTCTTCTTAGAGGGCTTTTCTTTACAACAAAAATACTAACAAATACTAAGACTGACTAATTTAAAGAGCTTTTCTTATTTGTATCCATCAAGATTTGTATAAAGTTTGAGTTAGAAACAAAGTACCTAATGTTTACTATTGAGCCAGTCTCCTCAATTTTTCTCTGTACTCGACTATCTTTTCCTCATTTCCTCCCCCGTATATTTGTGTGTGGTGTACGGATGCAGGAAAGAATGTTTTTATCTATGACAATCTATCTTAATGTTAGCTGAAATGACTATGCCTAGGTTAGTTCTAGGCAACACGAAAAATTCACCTGAGGACCATGACTCCATAAATAAAACCCCAATTTCTTTGCATTTATAGAATAGCCACATTTTTTGTTTGGTTTTGTTTCATGGGCTGAGACTGCTGAATATGATACAAAACAAAAATATATACTAAGTCAGAAAATTGCTACAGTTGTAATTGGAACAGCTACAATAATCACTGAAGGGAGCAGAATGGGAAGAAAATGTAGGAAAACCACCTCTCCATTCTTTACCAGTTCCACAGAAGGAAGTATTGATGGAACTGAAGCCAAGGACCTAGGACATTGCTTGCTCTAGGTATCATCATCATACCCATGAGAAGAAAAGGATTTCAAGGGCTTAAGATATACCTTTCTCTTCTGAGCCAGAAGTTAACTTTTTCTTTTTAAACTTAACAGATTACTATAGCCTCTTATTGGTGTTAATTTAGCCATAAGTTTAAAATTCCAAAATGAAGAATATCAGTAATATATACCATTCATTATATCTGGAAAAACAGGATAATGTAAGAAAATTAGTGTTGGAATTGGCAGGGGGGTGTTCATCATAGAGGTCAATGGCTAATAAATTATTCCAGTAACAAAGGGAGATGAGCTGGGCCAGCCAGCCTGGTGTAGGGGAAAGATTAGTGGAGGAGAGGTCAGGAAGCTGGATTCAGTCCTGGCTCTGCCCTTAACTAGTTCCTCAAATCTAAGCAAGTCTCTTAACTCCCGGCAGTTCAATTTCCTCACCTGTGAAATGAGGAAGTTGAATGAGATCATCTTAAGGTTCTTTCCAGCTCAAACACTCTGAGTCTGAAGAATAATAAACTTGGGTCCACAGGAGAGTGAGTGCCCATGTAAGCCACACTGACAAAATACGTGATCTCCAGTCTTTCTTCTGGATTGGTCAAGTGTATCTACTGCAAGGCAGTGGGACGGACACGAATGACAATCGCACCCTCCCTGTCCCGTGCCAAAACTGAACTCGGGGATTTATCAGCCTTATTTTTACTGACAGAAGTATGACCTGAACTGCAAAACTAACATTATGAAGTGCTTTTGAAATTTCATGTTTCAAATTCTTTTAGTAGTCACAGCCTAGTGTGTATTTCTGCAAGAACAGACTTAATCGGAAGAAAAAAGATTCAGATGAATGAGCTGACAAGGATGATTTCTGGAAAGTGTAGCTTAGCTATTGCAGTGGAGAATCTATGTAATCTCCCTCTGCATAATGTTGAAAGTAGGAGATATGCCTCAGTTTAGGATCTTTTTCAGAGGGAGAGAGAGACTAAATAATCATTTCCTGAGGACCCTTTTCGGATTTCCCTTGGTTCTTCTGTTCATGAGGAAGGGAGAAGCCCTCCCACCTCTGGACAAGACTCAAACAAGGCCACAGAGACCACAGAGCTGGTTAGCTCAGCTGCGTAGACAACTGAGGGTCAAAGTATATCCCATTTTGTTGAGAACTGGTGCTTGGCTTTGTTTAGGCCTGGGGTATATGCCCCTGCTCATGGTCATAGAAACTCGAAGGCTATTTTTAAGGTAACACTCAGCAAGGCTCTGGCAAAGGGCCAAGATTTGTTTTGGAGAACACTCACGGAGTTATAGTAAACCACACCATCCGGGGCTGATCGCCGGTGCCGAGTACCACAGCCGTTCAGCGGAGACTCCAGAATGAAGTGGGTGCCATTCATCGTGGCCTTGCAGGTAGGATCCAACAGGGTGAGCTCCATCCCTGAGTAGCTGTTGGCCTGAAACAACCACCACCAAAGACGTAAAAGGGGGGCCCACAGGCAGATCTGCCGCACAAAGGGAGCACGTTTTGCCCCATCTCCCCATACAGTGTTGGTGGCTGGAGGCCTGCATTTCCCCTCCCCGCTTGCTTCCTCCCAACCTACCAAGGATTGTGTTTGTTGGCCTTGGAAATTCAATACCAAAATATTGACACACGAGGATCTGGAACCCCTCTCAATTGAGAACAACAGGACCCGAGTGAGAATCACAGCCAAGGGGAAGTGAGTCCATCCAACTGAGCAAACAGTATCAAGTCCCCAGAGTTCAAAAGTGAAAGAGGGAGAAGGAAATAACTAACACACACTGGGGCAAGATGGGAAAGGAGGTGGCTTTCTCTTCTCTAAGAAATTGCACTGACCTGAAAAGAATCTTTTTCTACAGCTACGATCATCTTCTCTTTGTCACATTTGACTGACAGGGCAATCTCCACGTTTCCCTGCACCTCCTCGGGCTCTTTGGGATCAGGAAACAGTTGTATGCTGGGGAGAAGAGGGTCCTTTGGCCGGGGGATCCCATCTTCTTCCCCTTCCCTCTGGCCTCTCCTGGAGAGATCAGGGAAAGGAAAGGGGAAACCTCCATTGCGGCCTCCCCCTCCTCGGATGGGCGGGTTCTCCAGGGCAGGCAGGGTGCCGGGGTCCAGCAGGATCCGTAGCTCAGGAGGGATGGTATGTACTTCTTCATCTCTCATTTCCTCTGAGGGTGACAGAAGAAGGCAAAACATCATCAGTATCTGATTCCAGGCCCCAGTCATCATCATTAGCAGGAAGAACAAGAGGAACTAGCATAGAATGGGTGTGTGTAAAATTACTCTTAACAAGCAACGTGTAAAGGAGATGGGGATCTGGAAGCCTGAATTCCAGTCCTGGTGTTCTTTCTGAGTGGCGTTGGGCCAATGGCTTATTTCTCTGTGTCTTGGTTTTCTAATTTTTAAAATTGAGGTTGTATTAGACCAAGAGTTCTCTATTTTGGCTACACATTAAAATAATTTGGGAACTGAGAAAAATTCCCTATACCCAGGCTATACCCCAGGTCAAATAAAAATCAGACTCTCTGGAGCAGCGCCTAATCATTTACATGTTTAAAGCTCTCTGTATAGGTCCAATGTACACCCAAGGTTGAGAACCACGGGACTAGATAGGTTCTAAGGCTCTATAAGCTATAAAAATCTATGATTTGAATAAGTTATTGGGACAATAGTATTCTTTTTTTTTTTTTTCTTAAAGATTTTATTTATTTATTTGACAGACAGAGATCACAAGTAGGCAGAGAGGCAGGCAGAGAGAGAGGAAGGGAAGCAGGCTCTCTGCTGAGCAGAGAGCCCAATGCGGGGCTCGATCCCAGGACCCTGGGATCATGACCTGAGCCGAAGGCAGAGGCTTTAACCCCCTGAGCCACCCAGGTACCCCAGGGACAATAATATTCTTCAAGTGCCAATGAAATACCTCCCTTGAATCTAGGAATTCTTTAATTTCTTGAAACAATATTGGCAATTTACAATTATTTGCTACCTCCTTTCTGCCTGCTAAATTCTAACAGGTATCTGGGCACCCTGGCCTATTAGAACCTAGTTCTGAAAAGAAAAAGCGGCTTAGGCACACATTCCTTCAAAGAGAGAGGCATATTTTGACATAATGAATGCTCAGTGTTCTGTCCTATTTTCAGCAATTTAGGGAAGAAAATTTTTCCCACTATTGTCTATATCCAGTCTCAAAGCCAATGCCTGAGGTCAGCCCACCTCAGTGGGAGCAGGAAGTAAAGACAACCAGAGGACATTAACTCTCCTTCAATACTATCTTTTGGAAAGAGATGGCCCAGCCATATGGATCCAAAAGAAATCAGAGCTCTGGAGGGTTTTTAATCTGTATATTGACAGAAACCTTCACAACTCTTTGAGGTAGGGACTTTTTTTTTTCTCCCATATTACTGAGGAGGAACCTGAGGCTCAGAGGTAAGCAACTCCCCCCTCAAACAGTGAATAAATGGCCCGTACTCATGCTTGCTTGGTAGTGGTATCACTCGGGTAAGAAACAGGTCTGGGGATCAGAAAACTTGGGATTTGAGTCTCACTAGCTATAAGGCTCTGGAAAAACCTCACGAACCTGTTCATATTCCACTTTCTGCTCCACCCAATGGGGGCAAGAACCCCTGTATGCCCACTGGTGAAAGTGAGAAAAGTGCCTGGTGACTATGGTCCTCCAAGATACAGCCTGCCCTAGGACTTCACCCCTGTAGTAGGGACAGCTGTATGTCAGCTGTAGTGATTAGTAGACACTTCTGAGAGAAGCAGGCAGGCTAATTTGTTCTTAATGTAATCACAGTGAATTATATGATCTATAATGAAGGTCTCCAACTTGCAATCAACTCTGTTACCAAAAAATCTGTACCAAAGATCATTTCCTCAAAATAATCTATCACAATTCTAGATAACCTTAAGCTTTATAGTCAAATGAATCATCAAAATTTACAACAGAACAACAGCACCATATAAGCTGAAATGAGAGTTCCTCATTAGAAAGCCTCATCTGGTGAATATTTTTACTTCGGGGAAAAAAAAAATCACACTTACCATTGTTTTCAAGCCAAAGATGGAATCTATTAGCCACAGGAGCCACTGTATATGATGTTACTGGACTATAGCCATTGTCCAAAGCCCACTTGACCAGATTCTCTTGGGTTGAAGGAATGTCATCTCTTATGGATTTGGTCATTATCATGGATCTTTCACTCTCTTTCCCAAAGCCAATACTGTTAGGAGCCTGAAGATAACAGCAAAATTTCACTCATGAGTCTAAAACTAAACAGTGCTTTGAGTAAGAATTAAATATCTGAAACACACAAATTCTACACTGTAGATGAAGGAACTATGTATTCTTTTGATCCCTATTTTCCTCGGGCTAAGGACACTGACACAAAAATCTTTAATAGCAGATTAAGGGAAATCTATTCATGCTGTTTCATCATGCCATTTGGGTGGCTTATATTGATAAAAATAACCCAATGATCACTAAGTAGCTACATATGGTGTACACCTAGTATGTTCCTACAGTTAATGTTTAAATTATATGTACATACATACCAAACTTTCCCTTATTTTTATTTAAAATGATGTATAAAGTATACAGATGTGCATGTTATAGTGACAAAAATATACCCATCCTTCTATCTCCTATACCCTAGATTTAAATGACAGAAGGCACAATCTAGTTACTTCACTATGGAGATCATCTCATCTTTGTAGACTATTAAGTTCTTTATGGTGAACCAGTGTTGGTATTTCAGTTATAATTTATGCTCAATTTAATGATCCTGTCATTGTATTTGTCAATTTTATTAAGTGACTATGCTTAGATTTTATTTTAAAAATTAATTAGTTAATATGAGAACCAATATTTTTATCTCTCTGAGAACCAATATTTTTATCCAGCCCTACAAGTGACTTTCATTTGGTAGTTAGTTACAAAATTAAAAGTGAATGAATGACAGAAATCCTTCCAAGAAAGGACCGAGTAACCAAGACATGGACGGTAAATTTCCACACCACCTGGCTCCTAGGGCAGTGATCTTGTCAGATAGTGAGGGAGCTGAATGCTGCAGGGGAGACACCAAGGAGAAGACACCATATTTTCAACAACTGCTCCAACAAGGCTGGAAAGCTCTTCCAGCCTGCAGATTAGACCATTTTTATGCCATATAAAGATCACTTTAATTTCCATGCCCAATTATTTTCTCCTGCATACATGCAGCATTTTCCCCTAAATTCCCCATTTGTTTCCCATTCTGTTTGCCCCTAACATGACTAAATATTAATCCTTTCCCACTGTAAAACCATAGAAGACTCATAGGCTCTAAGTTCTCTTGGCCTCTTTGGTTGTGGGATATTGGCTGAGGACACATATTTTCAGTTCAAAGCTCAAATGATCTCCCCCGCTACATTTTCCTGCTACCCAAAGTGCTTATCCGAAACTACCAGACTGGCCAGTCACAATCATGCATGCAAAGGAACCAGACAGAGCTTTAACCATGCTTCACAGCCATCTGTGAAAAACTTAGTTTCACAGGTTTGGAATATTCTAGCTCTTGGTGTGATTCAGAGAAAATGCCTTAGGGGAAGGAAAGGTTTAAAAAAAAACAAAAAACAACAAAACTAAACTGAGGTAAAGAAGGATCCAATTAGTTCTTCAAACTTAGTTTCCTAGGCGCAGTCTCTAGCCTTTGAAAGCAGCATGTCATTTTGATTGGCTGGAGTGGCAACACTGGCCTCCCCAGTACCGGCTGGCCTCATCTGCCCTAGTCTCTCACGTTGTTGGACAGCTGAGAAAATACTTTATTTCCAGAAGACTATCATCACAACTGCCACCTGTCTTTTTTTTGGTACCAATATGGAATGATTTGTTTACACCTTTCCACATTAAATCTAGGAGCTGTCAGTACAACTCATATTGATTACGCCTTGGGACTTACAAGGCTAGAAATCTATCTACACATTTGTAAAACAGCAAGGCTTGGCAAGCCGGTTCCTTCCCAGCAATGAGTGAAATCCTCACCCTGTATTTCTGGGAGTCCCCAGGCTTTTTTTCTAAGGCTTCAGTGCAGCTACTCCAAATGGGAGTGTTCGGGGGGTGGGGGGGACCTCCAAATCCCACCACGTTTCAGCCACATCTTTGTCAGGGATGATGAGCTAGGTCAAGTCCAAGCACCTCCCTCCCCACTTCCCTTCCACTGCCAAACACACACTTGCATCAGAACTGATGGTGGACAGGGGGAGAGGTGGTCAGAGATGTAATGCATATTCCCACTGGGACTAAAATGTGTCCTTTCCAAGAATAAGCTGGCCAATGTCAACCTTGAAGTGCTAAGGCCATTTGAAATAATACAACAAAAAATTTCTCGTAAGTTTCCTCAATCTATTCTTTTATGTTTTGGAGGTTCTTCCACAATGTGACTATGCACAGTCCATAAGGGATGTGAAGAAAGAGCCAGAGCTGGGCATGGTAATGTGGGTGCTTCTTGTATTCCCGTTCTTGTCCACAGTCCTGCCCGTGCCCATCTCTGGACCGTTCTGTCATTTGGAGGGTGCATTCTGCCCCATGCCCCACCCCCTATGAGCACACACATGGAACTCGTGCTTAAGGGGGGGGCTCTTTACATTTACCCTATCAAGTTCCTCACAACTCTTTTAATTGACGTTTTGTTCTTCAGTTTGCTTAGAGCCGTTAATTGCTCCTCTAGACAAACTTTTGAAAAGTTGCTTGTGGAAGGAAGATGGCCCCCTTGTCTGTGGCAGGCACTGTGTTAGAAGCTTTACATATGTTATTTAATTCTCCTCTAAAATATAAAGAGATAGGCATTACTATTCCCTGATTAGAGAAGGGGAACCTGAGAAGCACAGAAGTAGCATGTATGGCTGAGAACCCACCACGTGCACATAGTGTGGCAAGTGCTTAAATGAAATACCCGGGAATCACCTGACAAATGTTTGTTGAAGGACTAAATGAATGAACAAATGAACAAAAGCACTGGGCCATATCTCACAAGAATTCCCACGTGAGTACTATCATCAACCAGTTTCACAGGTAAGGCTACAGACCCTGAATTTAGTTGGGTTCCCCACTATTAACTAGGAGGAATGACAATCAGATATGGGATCTGATTCCAGCCCCATCAGGAACCAAAACCATGGTTCTTTCCAATCTACCAGGTTGTCTCTGAAGAAAATACTAGGGACAAGGCCACGATAAACCCTTCCCCCTTTCTAAGCATGAATGTATGCTTTTTTTAGTAGCAGGTACCTTTTCCTCACAGCACAGGCAGAAGTCACATCTGAGACTGAGAGTTAGGAAATCACAAAGCATGAAACTGACTGGGAGAATAAAAAAGAACATCATGCAACATTACCTAATTGTTTAGTAATGTTGTCATGCATTGTCCAAAATTGGCCTGGAACAGGAGTACAGCCAAAGAGGGGAATATAAACAGTTCTTGCACTGGGATGAGCAATCTCAACTCCAACCTTTCTTATTCATACGAAAAGTGAAGACACTCACAGCAAACTCCAGGAACACATACTCAGGTACAGAAAGAGCCACTGAAGGGTCAGGGCCTGAAAGAACACTGACACAACTCCAGCAGGGAATTAAAATGTACCGTATGTTTTTGCCTTTCAAAGCATGATTCCCTTTCCTGTTTTTGTTACTCTGAAAATTAAAAACATTTGGTCGGTGTGCCAGGCAGCAAATGCTGTAGACACCCCAGGTCACCAACACCCCTCATGCCATGCCAGGGAAAGCAATCAGAACAGCTCTGACTTCAGAAAATCACGGCTGGGCTTTGTTCTCAACACCAAATTAATGGATCACCCTTATACATGATGGTTTCTTTGGATCCTCTCAAAGTTAAGAAAAACAAAACAAAACAAAAAAACAACGACAATAACAAAAAACCCACAGGAACCAGAAATGATTACTTTAAAATTAAGATGCGTATGCTCGTGGCTTTGCCTGCTGCCTCTGGTGAGTGTTCATGCATGATGGTACCTAAGGGAGCACTGGCTTTGCTCACTGCTGGATCACACTAAAGGTGCCACGAATAAATAACACCAAGACCAAAGGCATCCCTCCCCACCAAATACTGAAAACATAAAATCCTCTCCAACTGATCCAATGCAGGTACTGGAAAAGGAATAGGACACAATAGTTTAAAAAGACAATGCACAAAAATTTATATCTATAAAAGAGAAGATAAGGTAATTATATTCTTAAAAATGAGGAGGGGGGGGCACCTGGGTGGCTCAGTGGGTTAAAGCCTCTGCCTTCGGCTCAGGTCATGGTCCTGGTGTCCTGGGATCGAGCCCCACATCGGGCTCTGTGCTCTGCAGGGAGCCTGCTTCCACCTCTCTCTATCTGTCTGCTTCTCTGCCTACTTGTGATCTCTGTCTGTCAAATAAATAAATAAAATCTTTAAAAAAAAAATGAGGAGGGGGAGGTTTTTCTTTAACTTGCAATGTGATTTGTGCAGTTTTCTGTCAAACAGTTATCTCCTTAAACATATCTGAAAAAGATTTATTTTGGGGTGCCTGGGTGGTGCAGTTGGTTAAGTATCTGACTCCTGGTTTCAGCTCAGGACATGATCTTGGGGTCATGAGATCAAGCCCCATGTAAGGCTCCAGACTCATCTCGGAGTCTGCTTGAGATTCTCTCTCCTTCTCCTTCCAACTTCTCCCCGCAGTCCCCCACCCCCACATTCTCTCTTTCAAATAAATAAATCTTTAAAAATTTTTTATTTTACTAAATTTCAACATTCAACTTTTCAGGAAACTAGCTGGTATTTGCCTATCATGCCAAACAAATAAACTTAAATGTATTTCCTTCATGAAAATAATGCTTAGGAAATAGGCTGGGGTTACTATTCCTGTGTCATTTCACTAACCTCTCCATTAGCGTGATTCTTTTATCAGTGTTTCTCTCTCAGAAGTTAGAAGCAAGCAAAAAGACATGCCAACAGCATGTGTTTATCTCAAAAAGACAAGTCAACAGTATGAGCTGGGGTCAGCCCAATTTTCCACACCTTCCCTAAATACCTAACCCCAAAGTAAGAGCTGATATTCAGTACCATGACACTGAGGCCCTTACAGGATGACTGTCAACCATGAAAGGCCCCATTGTGCTCGTTATTTTACACTTGCTCTGACTAGAAGCTACGCTCATACACTTCAGGAATTTCACAAATGAAGCAACAGGGTCCAGAGAGGTTAAGGGACTTGCCCAAGGTCATAGTTTGTAAATGGCAGTCTGGACTCCAATCTTGATCTTGACCCCAAGAGGCCACGCTTTTAATCCCCACACTGTCTGCCCTTGTCAGGAGAAACCAAGGAGCATCCTATTTTACAAAGTGAAAAGTAACAGAGAAAGCTCAGAGAAGCAGAAACTTCACAAAAATAACACACATAAGCACAGCTGAAATCACTGCCATACATCAAAACAAAGAAATGCTCAACCAACTTACAATAACTTTCAAGTTTCCCTTAACATCAAAAGACTTGATCACCCAGTTGACAGACTTTTTGCACTTCAAGATCAGGATGAGATTTCTGACCACCTCCAGGTCCTTTCGAGAAGGTCTTATGTCAATTATTATATCCACCTGGAAAGCACTGTGAATGGAAAACAAAGGCAAAGTTAGGCCCCAGATGCCAGAAAGTTGCAACTATCTCCTCCCTTCCAAGTCTTCATGTTTCCAGTGTCTGGCCAGTTGATTAAAAAGCTGGAGTTGAGCCCAGGCAAATGACATGTGCAAAACAGATTGTTAGTGCACACAAAACAAAATGGTTTTACATAACAATAGACAAATATGCCTGCTGATAATTAGGCACTAAAATTTTTCTCCTTCTTGAGTGGGGGAAAAAAAAAGATGGTTACTTAATGCATCTAGGGTTTGAAATGGACTTGGGCAACCAGAGGAGTTTACTTTTAAAGCAAATTGTTGCTTTCCAACCTTCAACACCTTCAATGTGTAACTTTTCCAATTTCCTACAAGCCCCAAATCCTTCAAAACCAGAAATTTAAGTGCCAGTTTGGTAAAGAAGGTGTCAGGGAGGAGGGAGGCCTGGTAGTAAAAAAACAAACTAGGACACTTCAGATAAAATAAGAAGCAAAGGGCTAGAGAATCTGAATCTGAATAGAAGGTTTGCTTAAGCCATTAACATTTGCTACAGAATCATATCTGCATTTACTTTCCCAAACTTCTGGTTATACAGTTATTAATATAAAGAAAACAGATGGTCAACCAAGTGATTACTGGAAAATTGATGAACACAACCCAAACTTCTAAGAATTCCATATAAAAAATAAAATTTTTTAACCAAAATAACATTTCTGTCATTCTGAATTCAGAGGACAGTCTTTCTTTCCATTAGGTTTTACACACTTGTAAAGCATATGATGAATGATATACTCAAATGAAGCCTGAGGCTTAATATCTAAGCACATTTGCCAGACTGCTTCTATTCCCATTCTCTTTTAAATTTTCCACAAAATTCTTCATGTGGGATAGAATGGAATCTTCCCCAAACTGATGTGTAGTTTATTCACTTTTGGAAGCAAAAATTTGATTAGGATTTTAACTTTGAAATCCCTCTACAATATAAATTTACATTTTAAGTCACTAGTCCACAGGAATGCAGGCTAAAGTGGGAGAAAGAGCCACTTTTCCTCTTTTATTCTCTTTTTTAATTTCCTAATCATTCCTGATAAGGAGAGTTAAATTTTTAGTCCTGGGGCAGGAAGCTGAGGGTGGAAGAAGGAGAAAAAGAACACAAAGTAGAGGCAGGTCATATCTAATGGCTCTCTGGTGTGTCACCATGAAGGGCCACACCTACACACACAGACACACACACACACACACACCCCCCCTAAAGTAGGAGCGCAAATGCGCAAGGAACAGAATTTCATTAAAAACAGAATGTTATTAAAATTATATTAATAAGGCATATTTTCTAATTTTTCTTATCAGGGATAACCTCCGTCAAGGAGATAATGATGGAGCAAGAGTGAGTTCTGTCCTATAATTAACGTCCAGGAAGTTCACAGGAAGCATCAGAAATTCATCTAGAATATAGGGGATCTAGTGGCAGATGCAGAAAATAAAATATACCATTGGTGCCTTCACTCCCTTTTTCAAAACTTCTGTTAATTCACCCAAAGCATCAAACGTCATACATAGGTAGGGCTCTATGTCTCTCTGCCTCAAGTCAGCCAAGATCTTTATTTTCATCTCTCTTTTTTAAGATTTTATTTATTTAGTTATTTATCTTAGCGAGAGAGAAAGAAAGAGAGAGAGAGAGAGAGAGAGAGAGAGAGAGAGAGAAAGAGGGCAAGCGGGGGTAGGGGCAAAGGGAGAGGGACAGACTCTCAAGCACACTCTGGGCTGAGCGTGCAGCCCTACATGGGGGTCAGTTTCATGACCGGGAGACCACAACCTGAGCCGAAACCAAGAATTGGACACTTAACTGACTGTACCACCCAGGTGTCCCTTTCATCTTTTCTCAGTTCAACACACACACACACACACACACACACACACACACACTCACTCACTCTCTCTCTCTCTCTCTCTCTCTCTCTCTTTACTTACCTGTAAGGGTTAGAGTTGGGGGTAATTAACTCAATGATGTGTACTTCCTTATCCTGGGGCTGGCTGGCTATCACACAACCCTCTGCTGCTTTGGGCTGAAGGTACTCAGCAAGGTAATTGAGTGAGAGAAAGTTCTTTCCTATGTTGCATGTGGGAGGGAACACTTGATCTGAAAGTAAAGAAGCACAGGACAACCTGTCAAGCCATGGAGCTATATGGTAACCAGACTCAGAGGGAAGATCACAGTGACATTGAGCAGGTGCAGGACACAGGGAACCAGAAGCCCTAGGAGTGCCTTAGAACTCCTAAGCCAGGGCCCTGAAATGCCTCCCATACAGTTGCCAGTGACCTCCTACTGACCAACTCCAGTAGTCTCTCTGGGTCCAAATCTTCTCCTTTCCTGTTCTCTGCGAGACTGCTTTGTCCTCATCCACTTCCTCTGACCTAGCTCTTGTCCCTTTCCCTGCCCCCTCCTGTTCTGCCCATTCTTTAAACACCAGCAATCCTCAATTTTGGTGCACACCTATTTAGTACCCTATCCCAGAGATCCTGATTCAGAAGATCTGGGGTGGGGATGGGGGCCACCTAGGAAGCTTTCTTTCTGGAAAAGCTCCATAGCTGATTCTGATACAAAACCAAGGCTGAGACCTCCGTTCCTTCGTCAATCCCCGTTTTGTCTCATATTCTTCCCAGATGATCTCCATCACTCCCAGGGCTTCAGCTTGCACCTAGATCATGACTCCTTTATTGAGCTGCAGACCTGTGCTGCCTTCCGTCTACCAAGCACCTAAAAATCCAATAGATATTTCACAGCCCGCATACTCACAACTGAAATCAATCCATCTATCCTATTCCCCAGATATGCTCCCCCACCTTGGATATTTGCTATTAGGAGAACCAACCACCTAATTAATTCTCTGGCCTGCTATGGAGATATTTACTCATCACAACACTACAGATCTGAAGACTGAAGGAAGGAGTTTGGGGGAAACAGTGAGGACAGACTTTCACTCTTTCTCACAATCTTAGCACAGGTGACGAATGCTTTGATAACACTTTACAGTTTACAAGGTGCTTTTACAAACATCATCCCATTGTGCTGGGGGCTGCTCATCACCTCCACCGGGGGAAGCGACACAAGTACCCAGAGTCTGAAGATAGTCCCGCAACGGCACATGCCGTTCACACAGCACTGTGCTTGATGGGATTTCCAGCCAGCGGTTTAAATGTTTAAACAGAACTTGAAACTGCTGGCAGGATGACAGCTGGGACCAGTGTCAGGGAAGTTCTAGGTGTAGCAGACTTTTTTTCAGAAGGGGTAATTAATCAGAGCCCTGGCACTTTAATGAAACAAACTTCTGCCTCTTTCATTTAAGGGACGGGATGCTGGGGTTCAAATTCACCGGCAAGTTTCACTCCAGAGAAAGGGATCAGCCCAGGAGGTCCCCAGATTGGGCTGATGCTGCCCTGCTCCCAACCCCCACCAAGCCTGCGTCACCTCCTTTGGGCCGAGGTCCACAGCACACATGGTGGCATCCTGGCTCCAGGAACCGTGACGCCCTCAGCACCAGGCCTGGACCAGATGGGACCAGAGGAGCTCACGAGGCCCCAGCAGGCAGGCTCTTCACCCTGCATGTCTCCCTACAGACCCCCTCAGAGAGAAGAGGCCAGGGCTCCACTGACTCCAGCGGCTGGAGCAGTCTTCCCTTGCCAGTTCCAGCCACATCTGCTGAGGGTTTTGCCAGATGAACAGATGAAGAACGCACACCGTGCTGCTGCAGGCCTGTGGATGCCTCCCCCAGATCACAGGACGGAAAATGATACTGGAGTCGCAAGACTGAAATGGAATCAAGACTCAGAGGGGATGTGTATGGGTCAGGGACAAGCTAGTCTGGAACTCAAGAGACTAGGACCCTCCTGGGACTCTGGCCTATCGCTCCATCCAGTCCACAGGTGTGCCCGGATTGCACCTGGCATAGAGCAAGCACACGGCATAGGTTTCCTGAATGGACAAACAGTGATGTGAGATTGGAGACAAATGACAAAAAACTCACGCACACTTTGACCCTCCAAAGCCACTAAGAAAAGTTTGTTTAAAAGTTGTGTTATTAAGGGCTCAAGTCCCAGAGGCCATTGTCGCTAAGCTGAATAAGCTGATCACTTTCTGTTGTGTGTACATGTCTATATATGAGTTCTTTTTCCCCTGAACGACCTTCTGCACGCCTGGCATCAAAACTTAGACCAACTGCCAAGTAGAAAGGAAACCACAAAGGGGAATCCCCGGGTAGAAACCTGGCAAGTTTTGGGAGGAGGGGGGGAGTCACATGCTTATTTGTATTTTAGGAAAGGACTGACAAATAACTTTGCAACCTAGAATGATATCCTCTGAGAATGGGGGGTGGGGTGGGGGGGTGGGTGGTGGTAATGCAAACTCCTCATTTTTCTCCTATGGAAAGTGAGGCTTAAGTGGGAAATCAGAGGGTTGCTTGAAGTTTCACAGCTGGGATAAGAACTGAAACTCCTCAATTCTTCCACTCTAGATTTGCACATTACAGTCACAGTTCTCCAATATTAGCATATATCTGAATCACCAGACATGCTTGTTAAAACTCAGATGGCTAGACCCCCCCCCCCAGAGTTTTCAATCTGGTTGGTCTTGGGTGGGCCCAAGAACTGGCATTTCTAAACAAGTTCCCAGGTGATGAAAATGCCACTGGGGATATAGCAAGAGGAGGCTCATGGGCTGAGATCCCTGGATTCAAGCTAGGTAGAGACAACTCAGGTTTGGGAGCTGGCTCATGAGTCCCGTTCAGCGGAGCCTGATCCATGTGTAATAGACAACATCACCTTGTGGTCCACCAACCCAACCAAGGACCCTCATTTCCCCCAACTGCTCTTCTCCATGCTGTCTACCAGGGACTCATACCCAGCTGGTGGCTGGAATCAAGTTTCAGGGGCTCCAAAGGGGTTATTAAGGAGTCACCAGTTTTTACTGGACTAGACACCACGTCCTTTAAGTTCTTCTCTGACTCAGCGTGTGGCCCTGGGGACATCACTTAATCCCTCTCTCAAGGCAGGCAACAGCTACGCATTAAAGTTCATGCACTGTCAAGAGAACAGGTCAACATTCTAAATGTTACTGTAATACCTTTTCTTATTCTAACAAATTCTGGGTAATCAGCATTCTTTGATGCTACTAGAGTTCTGCTTCAGAAATGAAGACCACTGTGGGGGTGTGTGTGGCTTAGAACCTTTGTTAAAAGAGGTTCTTCATTTTGTTCCAATGGGACTTGACTTCTATAAGCTACCTGACCCCCCGCAGAGTCCAGTAACAAACTTGAACTTTTTGAACCCAACACACATCTAAAACTCTTCTCTCTGCGAAACAAATCTTCCCATCTGGGTGCCTACTTGCATTTTTAGGATGCGCTTACTTGGCTAAGACTTAATATACGGCATTAGGAAACAAGCATTTGACTCAGGAGTCAGGAAACCTGGGTTTGAATTCTGGCTTCACCCCTGGCTAATGTGGATTTGAGCAAGCTAGCTTCACCCACCAGTAACCCCTCTGTAAAATGGTGGAAATAATGGTTTCCTCCTAGGATTACTGGCGAGTAGGGTGGGGTCCATGGGAAAGGCACCTGTTGTGGCCGCGTTGTGGCCTCTGCATATAGCACACACTCCAACATCAGTGTCCTACTTTCCTGCTCCTGTCACACAGCCCAAGTATAAGAATGGGCCATGAACAAGCACTCCATAACCCGTGCTGTGCTGTCATGTAGCCTGTGAAAGGGGTGACACGTGCTGTTGAATTCAACAGAAAGCAGATGGACGCTGAAGACGAGACATGCGGTTTTCACATCATCACCTGACTACAAGAACTCATTCACGAGAGTTGTTATTTCTAGTAACTCAGGGGGGCTCCAAATATGCTCAACTAAAAATAACGATGAAAGAAGTTATTTTTAAAAATGGGCCTTCAAGCTGACTGACCAGATATTTATATCCCTCTGCAAGGCAAGGAAATTAAAACGGACCATCTCTTATCAAGGCCACACAGTTCCTTTCTCCAGTAATTTTGTCCTTGTAACTGGTGTAAGCTTTAAAAATATATTCAAACACTTTTCCTCTGCTATTGTCCAAAATCTAACCGATGTTTCGAAGACCATAAACTAACATTGGCTTCCAATGTTTGCAGGTTAACAGGTAAGGGGATGCCCTAACTGTTGATTCCTTCTGGCAACTCCTCCTTTCCATTGGTGATCACCTCCTTTCCCTCACTTCAGATTCTCACCCTTCAGTTACTCTGACTTCTGTGCATGGATGTCTTCTAAACCCTACACCGCAACCTCCTCCTCTCTCAACCGTGTTATTCCCCATTTCCTACTTGGCTGTTACCAGGCCTGTTTCCTCAGAAGGAAAAAAAGAGAAGGAGGGAGTGTGAGGGGAGCAGGCCCAATGATCTCCCGGGTCCCTGCCAGCTCTAACATTCTGTAATTCTAGGATTCCTTGCCCTAACCACTTGGTCTCTGAAAAGAAAACAACTGAGTGTCATAAATCAGTCATTAATTGAAACCACATAAAATTTACCTTCTCCCACTTTAATATAAATGTTTCTTGCTATCTTGAGTTCAGTGAATGAAGTGACTGCTCCGTACTCCTTTCGAGCCCAATTTAACAGATGTTCATTTCCATGGGGGAAGCTCCTTTCTTCTGTTTCTGCTGACAAGGAGAAGTTTCCTGATGAAAACTGGACTGTGGAACCCTGAGACACCTAGAGGAAACAGAATAGAATAGAATAGAGGAACATACATATTTATTGTGGAGCAGTCATGGGGAGCTGAATCATAATTAAAGACAGCACTTATCAACCAATGGGTATTTGTCAATCCATCTTCTTCTCTTTGTTACACAGGCCGATCATCTTTTTTCAGCAGCAGATTCAAGAAAACAGTCCCAAGGCTACTTCTCCCAGGAAACAACAAAGCTACCAATGACGCAGGATGTCCCTAAGAATTTTCAAAGAACTCTGTGATGAGAGACCGCAGAGTGCATTGTGAATGATCATTGCTGTTTTTTTCTGATATCTACATTTAAGTAATTTCAAGTAATGGGTTTCAAGTCAAGTAGAAAGCCTTGATGAGTGTTGTCATGGGTTTATAGTGGCCTTCAAGATCAGGACAAGCAATCCGAAGTCCTGCTAGCAAGTAAACTTGACTTTCAGGTCATCCATGACCACAGCATCTACCAAAAGTCAACCACCACGGAGACACAGCAAGAATCCCCCTTTGGTTTACGTTCTCTTGAACACGGAGATAAAAAAAGAATGACTGGAGACTGCCAGTCTTCTACCACATTACACTGCTTCCTAGAAGTGAGTGAGATGCATGTATGCTACCGTTTATTTTGAAGACCCCCAAATACCCACAGATAATGAAGTCAAGAGGCTGCTGGACTGATCCCAGTACAACTTTCAGGATGATTTATGCAAGTACCACATTCTTGCTCGATGTATTTAGACAATCGCTGACCTAGCACATCATGGTATATATAATTAACACATGCAAAGGAAGAAAATTATCATCTCGTTGCTGCACTGTAATCAAATTTAGTTGGTGAAAATATGCATGTCATCTTTACTGGCTAGCATTTGCAAAAATAAATGATTTTTATGAATGTCAGGGTGAAACCTCAAATTGTCAGCAAAAATGTTCATAAATTCCCAAATTCCCAAGTCACACAACTATAAATGTGTTAAATTTCACGTTAACAATTTACCACTAACAAAAAGCACAACAGTTTCTGAAGGGATTATAAATAACCGACTAAAGGCAGGGTGAGAGCAGGAATTTTGCTTATGGTTCTACTGCTTACAGCAGTGTTTTCAAGCTTAATGTACATACAAAATGGTACTTATCCTAACTATTGTGCTGGCCTTAACAGTTTCTATTCAATTATATGTATGTACAGTAGTCTCCCCTTATCTGTGGGGCACACCTTCCAAGACCCCCAGTGGATTCCTGAAACCAGAGACAGTACTGAACCCTGTGTACACCATGTTTTTTCCTACACATACATACCTATAATAAAGTTTAATTTATAATTGACACACAGTAAGATATTAATAATAATTAGTAATAAAACAGAGGAATTAAAACAATAGGTTGTAAATAAAAGTTATGTGAATGTGGTCTCTTCAAAACATCTTATTGTACTATATTCGCCCTTCTTGTGATGATGTCAGATTATAAAATGCTTACGTGAGGAGGGACTCCTCGGCGGCTCAGCTGGTAAAGTGTCTGACTCTTGATTTCAGCTCAGATCATGACTTCAGGGTCATGAGATCAAGCCCCATGTTGGGCTCCACGCTCATTGGGAGGCTGCTTGAGATAGTTCTCTCTCCCTCTGCCCCTCCCCCTGCATGTGAGCTTGCTCGCTCTCTCTCACTAAAATAAATAAATAAATCTTTAAAAAAAAATTCCTACATGAGGAGATGGAGTGAGGCTAATGACACAGGCATTGTGACGCAGTGTTAGGCTACCAGTGACCTCCTGACAATTTGTCAGGAGGAGGACTGTCTGCTTCTAGACCGCAGCTGACCACCATTATCAAAGAAACCACAGAAAGTAAAACGGCAGGTAAGCGGGAACTACTCTGTTTTTTTAAATGCCAGCAAAGAAGTTCTTCACCAGATTGATTCCATGATCTACTGATGCTATGGTCTCACTCTTGGCTGAGAAGCAGAAGCATTTAAGAGCTTCGGAATATCCTGAGGTCCAGGCCACACCCCAGACCAATTAGAATCTTAGGGATGGGACTCAGACATCAGAATATCTTAAGGGCCCCTGCGGGATTCCCAAGCTCAGCCATGGTGGAGAAGCCCTGCCTTACTTGGTACAGAGTGATCCATAGTTTGAAAGCGTTATTATAGGTCAGGGGCAGTGTGGGTACCCTGCAGCTTCCTCTATACCAGTGGTTCTTAACTGGAGTGATTTCTGTCCCCCTGGGGACTTTTGGAAATGTCTGGAAACATTTTTTTATTGTCACAACTGGGAGGAGGGGCTGTCTAGTGAACAGAGGCCTGGGTGCTCCTCAGCATCCCTGCCCCCCATTCTACAATTGCAGCCCCCACAAGCAAGAATTAGCCAAAATGGGGGTGCCTGGGTGGCTCAGATGATTAAGCATCTGCCTTCAGCTCAGGTCATGATCTCCAGGTCTTGGGATCAAGCCCTGCCTTGGGCTCCCAGCCCAGTGAGGAGTCTGCTTCTCCCTCTGCCTGCCTCTCCCCCTGCTTGTGCTCTCTCTCTCTCTCTTTAATGAATAAATAAGATCTTTAAAAGAAAAGGAAAAAAAAAGAAGAATTAGCCAAAATGTTAATAGTACTGTGACTGAGAAATGCTGGTCTACACTATGAACTGACTGCACGTTAGTAACATTCAAACATCTACTGGATCCCCAGATTGGATCCCCAAATCGACAGCCCCCTCTATGCTAGAAGCTGGGCTGTCTAGTACTTGATAAAGAATAAGAGAAGCTTCCCCATTTGTACTGGCCCGGGAAGCTGAGAACTCATCATTACTAAGCTGGACATAAATGACCTCTAACATATGTAGTTACCCCTCCTGCACACCTACTATCAGGCTCCATGAAGTACTCCGAGGTGAGATAATGACATTTGCTAAATGTCCTGATGCCAGTTATATACAAGCAAAACCAGTGGGGACAGTTTAGCTTTGCCCTTGTTTTGACAATGCCTAAGAAAAAGTTCCCGAACCGTTTACCTGCCAACCCTCGTCTAAATCCTCCAAGGCTTAGCTACTCACCAACACTGAACTCCAGCGTTTATCTGGTTTTTATGACTTAAACACTGTAGCAAAACCTTCTTTCCACCAAAAAGCATTTGTGCTAATGGCGGCTAAAGGACTTGTGATGAAAAGTCATTTTTTTCAAGCCTGTCACTGAGAAAAACCCACAATAGTGCAAAGGCTTTTGTCCCTTCGCCAGCACAGTTCTGAATGTTTAGGCAGGCACCTTGGATGCGCCTCTCTTTTGTGCTCATCACGGGACAGCTATAAAATAAAGCACTTGAGTATTAAGCATCTTACAGAGAATGCATTCCTTCAGAGTGGAAGGTGGGCTCTACCGTGTCAGTAAGAGAAGAAATAGGGAGCAACTTCGAAATGTATGCTCAAGTCACAGAAAAGCAATCTGATGGCATGGCCGATGCTTCAAGAAGGGTCAACTCCTGGCTGATCCCCCCAAGCACGGTCAACCCAGCTCAGGTCTGTGTTCTCCCAGGGCCAGCAGCAACTCGGCTCATAGACTCATGGCTGAGGAATTTGGAGAAGGAGTGAACTGCCACTCCTCAGGCACATTCCAAGGAGAAGAAAGCAAAGCTGCCAGAGGCAGTGAAGTGTCCCTGACTGCAGGTCAGTGGAAATTTTCTGCTATGGCAAGAGGTTAGTCAGCACTCCTGACCACCCGCTCTCCCGGCTCAGCCAAAGCTGGATGCTGACAAAGGCCTCCCCCAACCCCCACTGAGCTTTAGAAGGTAATGTTATTTCCATCTGATCCTTGGACGACCTATGAGTGAGGCCACTATGATTTCCACAGCAGAGAAGAAGAAACCTCTGAGAAGCTGTGGGCCTACCCAAGGTCAGAGAGTCAGCACTGGAGCAAGAAAAGAACAGGAGACTTCTGACTCCTGGTCACAGCTGGCCCCTGCACCAATCCAGCCACAAAGAAGACCTCACCAGCTCCCAAGGCAGATTTCTGTTCTGTTAGAACCTAAAGCTTTGCCTTAGGCCCACGTGTCAGAGCTCTGCCTTCCAGACCAAGAATTCCTTCCTCTTCTCTTCCTGAGACAAGCCTTCAAATGTTGGAAGATGTCCTTTGACCCCGATCACGACTTTGGTTCTTCAGGGCGCTATTTCCAGCCCCCTCAACAACTCCCCAGATATTGTGGTTCTCAGAGCTTTACCAGCATAGTCTCGGAAACACAGTGCCTGGGACAAGACTTAGGGTTTGGGGTGTGGTCCAACAAAGGCCCTGTGATGGTTAATTCTGTGTCAGCCTGACAGGGTGCCCAGAGGTTGGTCAAACGTGATTCTGAGTATTTCCGTGAGGGTGTCTGTGCATGATATTAACATTTACATCAGTAGACTGAGTAAAACAGCCTGCCCCTCCTATCAAGTGTGGGCCTCCAATCAGTTGAAGGCCTGGCCCCTCCCTCTGAGTAAGAGAAAATCTCCTGCCTGACAAGCTCATCTCCTTCAGACTGGGACATAGCTCTTCCTGCTTCTACAGTAACCTGCTGGCCTTCAGATTCAAATTGAGGTAGACTCTGAGGATTTGGGGACTTGCCAGCCTCCATAATCATCCAAGCTAATTCCTTAACATACATCTCTTTCTACAAATATGTGGACCCTTAACGAGGCCCAAAATCACATTAAGCTTTTTCATCAACTGAACCCTGCTGGTATCTCATATTCATTAATTTATACTTTAAACATACTTGTGACAAATATTTATTGAGCACCTGCCTCTCCTATGCCATGTACCACTGGAGATGCTGGGATAAATAGTACAGAAGGTGACAGACAAAACTCCCCATCCTTGTGGAGCTTACAGTCTAGTAAGGAAGTTAGAGGAGCACAGTAAGTCAGTCAAATATGCAATATCCTAAGAAGTGCTATGCAAAGAGGAGAGGAGAAGGTTTAAATGTTGTCGTGGGGAAAGACCAACTGAGGAAGTCACTGAGCAGTTAAATCCCTGAAAAAGAGAGACAGCAAGCCCTGCGGATGGATGTAAGAAGGAAAACATCTGTGGCTGGGACAGCAGCAAGTGTAAAGGTGCGGTGAGGGCGAGTGGGGAGGCTTGTGTGGCCAGAGCACTGGGATGGGCATTGCGGGAGGGCACAGGTAGGTGAAAAGGTCAGAGGGGTCAGAGAGACCAGGAGGTCCCATTTGACCTGACCCTTACCCAACCTTATCCTTCTGGTAAGAACTTACAGTGTTTAGTCTGGGTGAGATGGGCCACCACTGGACGTTCATGAAAACAACTAACAAATGTTTTAACAGAATTACTCTGGCTGCTATGGCCAGTCTAGACTGAAGGGAGACAAAAGCACGAGGCCAGGAGTAGACTTCTGCAATAATCCTGGGGAGAAAGGGTAGCAGCTCATGCCAGGGAGGTGACGGAGGACAGGGTGGGACCTAAGTCCTCAGGTCTTTATTGGGTCGAGGCTTTCTGCATCCCTCCCTTATACCAGTAACTCTTTCCTATAAATACAGAGTCTTGTATTTATTCCTTAGACCCATATTCGAAGTCTGTGGAGAACACATAAAAATCCTCACTCTGTTGGCTGTCAACATCGCTGTATTTCATATTTGTACCTTCTACACTTTCATCCAATTCCCTAAGCGGTGGACTAAGACCAGGCTAAGGTCTGTGGTCTTTCAGGTACACCCCCGTGCTGACCCCAGCATGCTGAAAAGCACCCGCCGGGGTCGCAGGTCGTCCAGCATCTACAAAGGAACCCCCCAGAACTGTCCTCATCTCATCTCTAAGGGCATCATGCTACAACCTGCCTGGGGACATGGTCTGTCACTGTCGTCCCTCCACCGGTCAGTGTCCTCGCCCCTGCTTCATCTTCATGGCATGGTACCCTCATTAGAGTCTGGCCTGGGTTAGTCTGTGGAAGGACATAGATGTAAAGAGAGTAACGATAACCAGAAATATTTTTTCTAAGACAAAGAGGGGTTACAATCACAACTGCAAAGAAAATACCGACATGAGTGAATATGGAATTGTTTTTTGTTTGTTTACGATTTTATTTATTTATTTGACAGAGAGAGATCACAAGTAGGCAGACAGCAGGCGGGGGCGGGGTGGGGGGAGAAGCAGGCTCCCCGCTGAGCAGAGAGCCCGATGGAATTGTTTAAAAAAAAAATGTTAAGAGCAAGGATTTTATATTTGAATAAAACAGCAGAAACTTTCCAATGCTATTTATTGTATCCCCCATTCACCTTAGCTGTAGGTACTCGCCACGCTACCACCTCACTTTTGGCTCTAATATCTCAAGCAATCTATACCTCAGGGATCACAGTCACCTCCTATCTTCCAAGCTGCCAATCCTATCTCCTTCTTCCACCCTGGCACCTGAGAGATCTTTCTAAAAAGTCCACACATGATGATGCGAGATAGTATTAAGCATCTTAGCTCGCATATGACCAGAGAGGGTCTCTGCCTGCCCCACTCCCCATCGCCCCCCATCTCCTCACCATACAGGATCACTCAGTGGCAGACACATCCTGCTGCTTCAGGCTCCTGAGTCTTTCTACGCCCTGCTCCCCACCTGGACCGCTCCTCCCAAGCCTCCCAGACTTCCCTCCTTTCCTCAGAGTGGAGTGGGGCACAGGTGCCTTGTCACACCTCTCATTGAGCCCCTCTTTCACAAGAACCGTGACTGTTTATCACCAAAACTGACAAAAGAACAACACCAGGAGGGCCACAAAAGCGCCCTGTTCATTCTAAATCTCCCGGGCCTGGCACAGAGCTTGGCACAAAGCAGGGACTCAGGAACTGTTCGTTGAATGGAACTCAGTCCTGTTATTTCCAGGAAAGGATATGCCATAATTTCTTCATTCCTGTAACCCGAACTCCTTACTTCCCTCACTGCCTGGGAAGTGATCTCTTAGCCAACCTCTAAACCCCATGATTTGTGCTTTTTCACCCATTAACTCCAACTAAAAACCAATTATTAAATCATTCAGTAGTTCCACGTCTTTCCCTCCCCCACCCCCCAATTCAGTGAACTTTCCTCCTGCTTGCTAATTAAAACCCAATCGTCTGACATTCCCTGACATGACAAACATCTTCCTGTGGGAATGAACAGAGCGCTGAGCAACAAGAATCCTGATCCTTTGCAAGTGAGTGTCTGCTGAAGGGGCAAACGGGAAGCACTTTACGGCCCAACAACCCCTGGGCTGCCGAGAGGCACACGGAGTTACCTCCCTTCCAGAATGCTCGTCCCTACTTAAACCACACATGACATTCGTATTTTCGATTCTGGTTATGCTACCAGATTTTTTTTTAAAGAGCAGAACATTACTCTATCTGCCAGTGCTGGGAGTTTTATGACAAGAACTTACAGCTAGGCAACGAGAGCCAAGTTTATTATTTTTTCTGGATCAGATTCAACAACCTTGTCCAAAAAGAGCAAGAAAAAAGCAAAAGAGGCAACCAGCCCTTTTGTTTCCACACCTGCGTTTAAGCTTTAACTCTTAAAGTCCTAAGCAGATCCACGGAAGCCTCAAGATTTATCTCCCAATCCCCAAGCAAAGTGAACAAATCTGGGCTGATGGGTGCAGTCACCATTTTCCTGGAACAGGGGTTCTCTGTTTTAGCACTTAACTCAGCCCAGTCAGTGGCTGACTCAGAGGCCTGGGGATTGCCTCACGGTATTCCTCTGGGCCTCCTCCCCAAGTTGGTTTGGTCTTCAGTGAGAGGGGAGATGGAAACTTTGCTGAGGATGGTGCCATCCCATAAGGACTCACCTCGTCCTGTCCCCTTCTTCCCGGCTCCCTGCCCTCACCTAATAAAGAATGTTCCCAGGCCAACGATCCTGATAAAGAAGTCTCACCTCAAGTTTCACCTCACCCTCTTCAAGGCCACTTCCTGTTACCTTCTCATGGGGCCTATTTAAAATTACACTCCAACTGGCCAGCAGCCCCACTCTAGCAATCCTGATGCCCCCCCCGCCCAAACCTGCTTCCCATGTTCTTATTGCTATTAGATTGAACAGTCACCTTCCAAACTATCAAATACTTTACTAATTTATTATGCTTATTGGCCATCCCCACCCACCAGCACGGAAGCTCCCTCAGAGCCTGGCATCTTCGTCTGCTTTGTTCATGGGGCTATCCCAACAGGGTTGTACACAGAACAGATACTCAAGAAGTACTTGTTTGGGGCACCTGGGTGGCTTAGTCGTTAAGTGTCTGCCTTCAGCTAGGGTTATGATCCCAGGGTCCTGGGATCAAGCCCCACATTGGGGGCTCCCTGCTCCTCAGGAAGCCTGCTTCTCCCTCAGCCACTCCCCCTGCTTGTGCTCCCTCTCTCGCTGTGTCTTTCTCTGTCAAATAAATAAATAGAATCTAAAAAAAAAAAAAAAGTATTTGTTTAATGAATCAATGAATCTTGAGGTCTGATTAACTGGTAGTTCTGAAGTTCTGTCACTGAGAAGGATTCAGAAGTCATTCATATAGAGAAGCAGTGGAGAAACGAGGAGTGCCATGGCCAGCCACGTGTCTGCCAGTGGCTTGGGGCAGGTTGTACTTGTTCCATAGCTGCCCAAGACAGTGGCCGCTAGCCACATGCCACCACTGCTCACTTGAAATATGGCTAGGGAAACTGACCTGTGTTGTAAGGGTGCCAGCATCTGTACTGTGTCGTATGGCACAAGAAAAAAGTAAAGAAATCTCAACAGTTTTTTTATTGATTACATGTTAAATGATATTATTTGATTATGCTGGGCTAAATTACATATGCCATTACAATTAATTTCACTTATTTCTTTTACCCTTTTAAAAGACTTATTTATTTGAGAGAGAGAGAGAGAGAGACAGCATGAGCCTGTGCAAGCACCAGAGAAGGGAGGGGCAGAGATAGAAGACGACTCTCCACTGAGCAGGGAGCCCGAAGCGAAACTTGATCCCAGGACCCTGAGATCATGACCTGAGCCAAAGGCAGATGCTAAACCAACTGAGCCACCCAGGTACCCCATTTGTTTTACCTTTTTAAATGCACTAAAAGAAGATTTTAAATTGCCTCCGTGGTTCACATTTTATTTCTACTGAACAGCACTGCTCTAGAACTCCCAATATGACCATAAGGAAGCACTGATGATATCCATCTATCCATCTGCTTCTTGATCTGCTCTCAGAATGTAAACCAATGTCAAGAAGCCTTCTCAAGCCCAATTCTTCACAAAGTGTGCTCCTTAGATCACTTTAGTCATCCTGCAGTTTCCAGGATGGGGAAGAATGCAGGGTCCAGGAATTTGCATTATAACCTTCCTCCCACCACCCCATGATTCCAAGGCATACTCGAGAATCACCGCTCTAGGCGCTAGATACACATATTATTTAAATTCCAAATAATCTTTGTCAAGCATGAACAGGATTGCATACAGATTGAGCAAGAATTCTCTCCTCTGCACTGGTAGAAAAAAGAAAGGGGGGGGAAGCCCAGCGGAAGAGAGTAAAGCCAAGTCATGGATGGAGTCACCTTCCTGCACATCTAAAAAGAAAGAAATGGGCTTTGTGAGATCAGAGGAGCCACAGCTCCACAAAGATAAAGAAATGCCGGCTGACATCTCAGAGGAAAACGTGTTCCAGGAACTGCACAAACACACAGCCCATGGCTCAGCTGTGGTCCATTTGGAGCTTGAGTTATCAGTCGGGTGAATGCCTGCTATTGAGGCTGTCTAGCTAGCTCTTTGCGGCTGCTCTGTTCTGCTTGCACACCCAGCATCACATATTTATATGACTTTGGCATTGGTCAAGGGGTAGCGCGTAGACAATCAAGATCATCTCCTCTCCCACTTATGCCTGGCCCTACCCCCAACTTTTACCATTCCTATTCCCTTCCCCTGACCCCTGTGCAGACAAATCTCTTCTTGGAGTTGTCTGCTTAGGAAAAATAGAGCAATACAAGAACAACAAATAAGGCAAAGAAAAACACATCCATATTTCCAAAACACCTGCTGTGTCAAGTATTTACTAGTTCCATTCTAGAGGAAAAAAAAAGACATAAAGTAGAACAGGCATTTCTCTAGAATTTAGGTTTATATGTAAATAGGATCTTTACAGATGGGCCCTAGGACTCCTAACAGTGTCCACACAGAAAGGCATTGAGATTATGCTTTGGTGTATTTTGAGCACAAAGTCCAGTAAAAACAAACTCACATAAAGTACTGGAACAGTATTGAAATATTTACCTCCCAAATGAGGACTAAACCCTGCACTCTGAAAGAGGAAAAAATCACACGCTCTCCCTACCCAATTCCTGGGAGGGCTGCGCTTGCCCATTTCCTCCAAAGCCACGTGATGTGAAATGTGATCTGAAACCTGTTTTCTATTAACCATATATCATGACTCAATGTTGTTTTTTTTTTTTTAAGTTTGTTTTAAAGAAATAATAACTTCCATGCCCAGAACCTACAGTCATAATTTGTAATGCTACATATTCATGAGCCATGTGATTATGGTATCTGCCGACCGTGCATTCAAGAAACACAAGTCCATGCAACCATTTAAAAATTCTTGGGTGTTTTTTATTTTGTATCTACAGCCGGATTACTTTCTTCTACTAAAACAACGTAAAACATACTCAACGCTTTTTCTCAAAACATTCATGACGGTCACCCTCTGCTTTTAATTTTTATTTTTGCTGAACTAGAAAGAACTAAAGGACTGAAAGTGCCCTCTGTTCTTAACACCCAACATGCTTGCACATGTCCAAGAAGAAAGCTCTGAGATGCTGCCATATGAGTATAAACACGCACAAACTTGAATGTGGGCCACTACAAAAGCAATACTCGAATCTCCCATGGCGATGTTACAGAAATGAGAGTATATGTGAATACACAAAGAGAAGCAAAATATGTCACTCCACCTGAAATACAGATTCAGTCCACACAAGTTACCAAATTAATGAAGCGTGAGCTGCTTTATAATGCTTTTCCAAAGCAGAGTCCCAGGCCATACAGGGAACCTTGATGGTCTTAGAAGATGAGCTCTCCAGACTCCTAAATTTACTCTTTCTCATCCGCCAATGTTAGCAGGATTTTAGGATGAGCATGATCCAAAATTTAAAGTGCATGTGCCATCTAAAGGGTATTTTTCAGGGGAGCCTGGGTGGCTTACTCAGCTGAGTGTCCAAATCTTGGTTTCAGCTCAGGTCACGATCTCAGGGTCATGAGATCAAGCCCCACATTGGGCTCAACACTGACCCTGCCTAAGATTCCCTTCTCATGGGGCGCCAGGGTGGCACAGTGGGTTAAAGCCTTTGCCTTCGGCTCAGGTCATGATCTCAGGGTCCTGGGATTGAGCCCCATGACGGGCTCTCCGCTCAGTGGGGAGCCTGCTTCCCTTCCTCTCTCTGCCTGCCTCTCTGCCTACTTGTGATCTCTGTCTGTCAAATAAGTAAATAAAATCTTAAAAAAAAAAAAAAAAGATTCCCTTTTCCCTCTGCACCCCCAGCCTGGTACTCACGTGTGCATGCTCTCTCCCTCCCTTAAAGAAAAAAGAAAAGAAAAGAGAGAGAGATAGAGAGAGAGAAAGGAAGGAAGGAAAGGAAGGGAGGGAGGGAAAAGAAAAAGTAAGGGTTATTTTTCAGGAAAAAATAAAACGTTGGCGTCATTACTATTACTTGCCTCGATCCTTGATCTGTTTTTGCCCTCCAAACGTACTTCTGGGAAATCTCTCACCGGGAAAGATTTTTCTTTTTTTCTTTTAAGTTACATCCAATCTGCCAACCCGGGTTCAAATTGACACAAACGGAAATTTACAAGTACATGGCTCCAAATAGGTTCTTAAAATTCCCTTTACAGAATTCCTCTTTATCAAGATCGATAATCCAAGTCCCATCTTATAGACAAGGAAATTAACAGGATCTGCCTGAGCCACACAGCTGGTAGAAAGCAGAGCTGACAACAGAACCACAGACTTTCTTTCCCACTAGAGAGCTATTTTATTCCACTATCATGGAGCAGTCAACTACTGAACTCAAGAACTCAACAGAGCTGGGTGGACAGAACCCCACTTTAGCCCCCTAGCAATAGAACACTGGGAGATAATAACCAAGAAGATCCTTACTGATCACTTACCAAGTGAACAAACCTCTGTTTGTGGAAATGGATTCCCTCATGTTAAAATGTGGAAAATAACAGGACCCACTTCACTGGCTTGTTACGAAGGTTAAATAAGGTAATATACGTAAACTGCTTGGAAGAGGGCCTAGCTCTAAGTGTTTGTCAAATGTACACATACATGTATACACAGCCTCAAGACAGGCCACAAGGGTCATGTGGCTGACAGGCCACAATTCATTCCTCACTGTGACTGGACCATTGCCTTCTTGTCCAAACTGCCAGGAGAGGATATATGAACCCTATTTTCAAGGGTTAGAGCAGTAGTGGCTCCAAACAGTAGCTCTGAACATGGCCCAGCAGCTTGTATCAGCCAGAAACTATAGCATCTCCAGAACAGACTCTCTGTGAGGAACATGGAAGGGCTGGGGATCAAATGGGCTTTTGTGGGCTTTCGACCAAGGTGGCAGATGGAGAAGCCCCTGACCTCTAGGTCCACTCTGAGTCTCAGCTCACAGCTGTGTCATTCACCACCCAAATGGGGCAAGGAGGGGCAGAGTGAAGAGGGCTCCTTGGCCCAGGGGCATTCAGAGGCCATCTGAGGACCGATGGCAAAAACCGAGAGCAAAAACTGTTCTCGAGATACACATTCTACCTTGGACAAAGAAATAAGAAAGGCCAAAGGGACCCTTCCTTCCCTTGCAGAAATCAGTTTCCAAGCCAGGGGTTGGATGATGGAGGTCTAGAGGGCCAGAACTGGGCTGCCTCAAATGAACCCAATGATCCCATGCCGAGGAAGGAGTCGGGCCATCACGAAGTCCCCACCAGAGATGGGGAATGCAAGCCACCTGTGGGGAATGCTTACCAAGGACCCCACTGTCTAAAACTTATGAGAGGACCAAGGCATTGCCATGAGCTTTCAAGCCAGTCTCACCACAATCTCCCAGGAGACAGGTTTCTCTCCCTCCTATGACATGAAAAAATATTCTGCAACCTCCCTTAACAAAACACTCACTTCTTCTACTGAACAGTCCCTGGAGGCTACCCACGACATTAACCAAGGGCACCAGCAATGTCACATTTGATACAATTGCCCAGAACCTGGGAGGGGCAGCCCCATCAGATTGCCAGATAAGCCTTGGACAGTAAAGCCTTAAAGCAAGGAACAGAACTCTCCGCGAAGAAACCAGCCTTCCCCCCTCGGTAAAATCGAGTTTATTTAACCTCAATTTGTTGAGTGAAAGCAAAGCCTTCACAGAGATGCGGCTCAGGCCTCCACACAGACATGACACGGCAAGTCCAGCCGAGCCAGGAAAAGTCGACGCTTGCATGAACCCTCCAGGACAGGATGTCTCGATCAGGAAGAATACACCCAGGCAAACCCCATAAGGCCAAGGGGCCACTCATTGGCAAACTTCATAAGCCTCAACCCGGCAAGTGAAGATAAATCCTAGGAAGTCTTCCAAGAAACTCTTTCTGGACCAGGATTGCCAGCTGAAACTGGACTCCTGCCAACACTCTAATTGCCACAGTGACATTTAGGAAGAGCTCTTTTACCACAAATGGGCCAGAAACTCGTTCCTAGGAAATATGGTAGTTGACTGACCCCAGTTCATGAGAGGATCAAGCCCTGTACAATTAGGGCTCTTACGGACAAGCCACAAAACCAACAGATAAGCAGCCTCTGGAACAGAAATGTATGGTACACAACCACTTGATATATCCCACAGGGCACAGTGAGTCATTCTACAAGAGACATTTTTTAAAAAGAAGAAGAAGAAATCCTGAAATGTTTAGTTATTTAATCTGCCTCTGAGAGAGAATCTATCTGGGGAAAGCCTCACTGGAAAATCCGAAAGGGTCTACATGGAGCCCTGGTCTGTACACTCCTAGCATACAGGAGGGACACTCGGGGTCGAGCAAGGAGCTGTGCTCGCGTCTGCAACCCCGACCCACACTGCTCCTCGGCCTGCCTCAGAGGGGTGTCTCAGCTTCTCCCACCTTCAGAAGCCAACAATGGTACTCCCTTCACTGAACAACAATTCCCCATCTCTTCATCTCCAGCGGGCAGCTCCTCAAGGGCAGGCAGTCCACTCCACTTCTCTCTGGAATTCTCCATACCTAGCCTCACTTCCCAACAGCCTGCAGGCACTAAAAACCGGGTGTGGGATGAATGAATAAGTAGATGCATAAACCGTCATCCCAGGTATGCTAATCCATGTTTTCCTAAATGTGGGGAGAGCTGCCAAATAAGGGAAAGGAGGAATTTTGAGAGGGGGAAAAAAAATCATTTCCAGATTTTTAAATGTAACATAGTGAAGGATATGGGAATTTTTTTTTAAGTTCCCTCCTCCACAACCAAACGTGAATGCCTGAGTTATTCAAAGGGCATTTTTGGATACTACAACCCTCCGTTACACATCACTTGGAGTCATGAAAAGGAACGTGTGGACATGTGCCGTGGCATAGGCTGTGCGTGTCCCTTCCTCGAGCGGAGCTGAGCGCACATCTGGGGCTATTTAACAACTGATTGGAAATTTCGCCTTCTGATTTCCAGTTAAATACTGGGCACAGGAAAATAAATAGCACTTGTTTTTCACTGAGGCTTGTCAGTCATCCAAACTGCAGTGCAGACCGAGAACTGCCTGTGGTTTGGTGGCAGAGGCCCAAAATAGTTAGACCTTTTTTCCCCAAGTTGAAGTAAAAGGAATAAACCAGATTTTGGCAACCTCAGGCTCTTCACCCACCCCTCCCCCCACCTCTGGAACACAAAACTAGATTTTAAATATTAAGCATGTTCCTGGTATTCATTTACATTTTTTCATTAGGATTAAATCTTGATTTATTTTTATTCCAAAGCCAATAGCATAGCGTTTGGTTTCTTTCATTTTTTTTTTTTCCCTCAACTGCTCTGCCCTGATATTTACTTGGATTTGCTGAAGAGGCAATGTTCAGATTACCATTTTCTGTTTCCAATTAAACTGGGATGTAATATCTAGCAGCCATATTATCAAAGAATCAGAAAGTCTCTTTAGAGACTGGCTAATACCACCTCCTCACTATAGGGATGAGGAAACTGAGGCCCAAGCACTGAAGTGATTTTGTCCAATGATACAGAACGAGTTAGTGCACAGCCTCCTAGTACTCAGGCCTCCTGTTACCCAGGCCAGAGTGTTCAGCGGAAACAAAAATCTGAGTTACCTCTGAGTAGAGTTGCCTGATAAAATACAGAACAGCTAGTTAAATTTGAGTTTCAGATAAATAGTGAATAATTTCTGAGTATAAGTATGTCCCGCATATCGTATGGGCATTTGAAAAAGAAGTAATTGTCGTTAACTGAATTTCAAATTTAATGGGGTGCAGGGCTCCATCCCAGGACCCTGGGATCATGACCTGAGCCTGAAGCAGACACTTAAGGACTGAGCCACCCAGGCACCCCCATTTCTTTCTTTTTAATGTAAATGGCTGCAAAACAGAAGTTGCAGCAAAGGGACCTGAAGGACTAGTGAGACTGGAAGAAGTTGCTGCTTATTTTTTGGCTTTCCTCCTCTTAGATGCCTTTCCTCCTTAGAAGCATGTAAAACAGCTAAGCCTGACATTGAAAGGCTGGCTGAGGCCTCTCGATTGGACACTTTAGGTCTCGTCTTGAGCATTTCTGCTTGTCCCAGGTCTCTGAGTCTGTGGACCCTGCAGGAGGGCACACTCAGATTTGGAATACAATAAAACAAGATTAAACCAAAACAAAACAAAAATCAGGTACACGGAATAAAGTAAAAAGATACATTTTTAAATCCAGTTCATTGGTTTTATACCTTGATTTTTTTTTTTTTTAAAGATTTTCTTTATTCAAACCATAAGAGACTCTTAATCTTGCAGAACAAACTGAGGGTTGCTGGGGGGAGGAGAGGGAGGGAGAGGGTGGTGGGGTTATGGACATGGGGGGTTGGTGTGTGCTGTGGTGAGTGCTGTGAAGTGTGTAAACCTGGTGATTCACAGACCTGTACCCCTGGGGCTAAAAATACATTATATGTTTATTAAAAGATTTTTAAAAAATCATAAAAAAAAGATTTTCTTTATTTATTAGACAGAGAGAGAGAGTGAGCACAAGCAGGAGGAGAGGGAGAGAGGAAGAAGCAGGCTCCACAGGGAGCCTGACACCAGGCTTGATCCCAGGACCCTGGGATCATGACCTGAGCTGAAGGCAGAGGCTTAATGACTGAGCCACCCAGGGGCTCTTACTCCTTAATTTTTAAAGACTGCTGGAGAGATTTTTTTTTTCCCTAACAACTTAATTGAGATATAATTCACATATTAAAATATCCATCCTTTTGGGGCACCTGGGTGGCTCAGTGGGTTAAAGCCTCTGCCTTCGGCTCAGGTCATGATCCCAGGGTCCTGGGATCGAGCCCCACATCGGACTCTCTGCTCACTAGGGGGCCTGCTTCCTCCTCTCTCTCTGCCTGCCTCTCTGCCTACTTGTGATCTCTGTCTGTCAAATGAAAAAATAAAATCTTAAAAAAAAATTAAAAAAAAAATCCATCTTTTTAATCTCTACAATTCACTGTTTTTAGTACATTCACAGTTGTACTCTAATCATCACTATCTAATTCCAGAACATTTTTATCATTCCCCAAAGAAACTCCATACCACTAGTAGTCATTCCTCATTCTCCTGTCCCACCAGCCCTGGTAATCACTGATATACTTTCCGTCTCTATGGATTTACCCATTCTGGAAACAAATGAAATCACACAACATGCGGCCTTTTATGTCTGGCTTCTTTCACTTATGTTCTCAAGGTTCATTCATATTTTGGTATGTATCAACACATCATTCCTTTTAATGGCCAAATAATATTTCATTGCATGGATATACATCTTTTTTAACCCACCCATCAGTTGATGGATATTTGGGATGTTTCCACTTTTGGGTTGTTAAGAATAATGTTGCTATGAACATTAGTGGGCAAGTTTTTCTGTAGACCTATGGTTTGCCCAACTGCCTTCTAAGGCCAGCCATTTATGAGGGCTCCAATTTCCCTACATCCTCAACGACACTTGTTATTATCTGCTTTTTTTATTAGAGCCATCCTGGTGAGTGTGAAGTGGCATCTTGTTGTGGTTTTAAGTCTGCATTTTCCTAATGACTAATGATACTGAATATCTTTTCATGTGCTTATTGGCCATTTGTGTTTTTTCTTTGGTAAATATCTATTCACATGGTAGCATATTTTTAAAGACAACCTAGTATTGTCCCAATCTTTTTTTTTTTTTAAACAAACTCAGGTTGACAGCTCAGACTTTTATTGCCCAGTTGCGCTACGCTTTTTCTTCAGTGTGGAAATAATTGCATAAATAAAGTTTTTGCAGACTGAGAGAGTAGGATTATTCTTATTTCTAATTGCATGGAGGGACAACTTGAACCTATGCAATACTCTCTGGGCCATCCAAACACCCTACAGAAGAAAATCTACACAGCTCTGACAGCTGCATCACACACGTGCACATGCACATGTGTGTGCGCACGCACGTGTCAGAGAGAGAAGACTCACTACTTGACAATGAAACAATCACTCTTTAACCCACTCCTGTTTCCCATGGAACCAGAACAACCAGATAAAGGAACTGCACTCTCAGAGGAAACTCAATCCCACTGTCTCCCAGCCTGACATGCTCCTTCTTGCCCGCACTGTGAAATCGTAAGGCCTAGAACGATCGGACAGAAAAAGCCAAATATCTTTATTAGACACTATTAAAGTATAATGTTTTTAGTCACTCTCATGGGTGGCTGAGACATGAGAGCAACACAAGTCCCTGTTAATGAACTATGAAAGGTCCCTCTTCTAAGTCGGGGCGACTGTTATGCAGACATGTCAAGTTCAATTTAAAGGTCATCCGGGGGGCGCCTGGGTGGCTCAGTGGGTTAAAGTCTCTGCCTTCGGCTCAGGTCAGGATCTCAGGGTCCTGGGATCGAGCCCTGCATTGGGCTCTCTGCTCAGCAGGGAGTTCCCCACCCCCACCCTCCCCACCTGCCTCTCTGCCTACTTGTGATCTTGGTCTGTCAAATAAATAAAAACTTTTTTAAAAAAATAAATAAAAGGGAAGAATTCTTCAAATACAAATGACAAGAAAATATAGATCTGGATTAAGAGCCATTCATTAGGCCAGGTCTGCTCACTCGGCAAGAGAAAGACTATTAACCGAGGCCTCTTGTTGTTCTGGATGCTTTGGGGCAAAGAGTAAGTTTAAAAGCCCAAGGCTCTGCAGTTAAGGACATGAGCACGGAGCTCCAGCAACAGACAACATGAGTTATCACTGTGAAGGGCAGTGTTGCTCATCATCAGACATGATATCATACCCCAACAATTCCATCCAAACAACCCATCAATTTCTCCACAACTAGCAAACTTGAATGTTCTGGCAAACTCAAAAGGACATGATTTACAAATAGTAGGTAATATTTGGATCTTTCCACAAGAGCTGGGTTCCAGCTTTTTTATAAAATACAAATGTTTTCATCTTGGAACTCACTGTGTCACTTTCTCAACAAACAGATCCTCGTATCAGAAAGTGGGCCTGTGTTATATACAAATAGAATGGGCCTGTGTGTATTTATTTCGTGGTCAGAGACCACACACCTAGTGGCTATTTACAATGTTTACATTGCTCTTGATGCCACCAGAGAAGTCTCAGAACTGAGACAAAAGCCCAGGCCACACAGAGTACAACTGCAGGTCCCGCTCTAACGTGCAGACTGGACTTGACTTTCCGTCCCCAGTCGGACACACATGTGCAGTGTTTGTCGCTGTGGCTGCTTCTCTCCACCATCCAAACCCCACTAGGAGCACCCTTCAGATTTAACACACTGTGGACTTGGGTGTTATCTCAATGAAATAAGCCTTAATTTTAAAAAGACCTGCCATGTTTTAGGGTCATTGTATCCTTGTGCTAAGGACACTTTGGGAGGGCTTCGAACACTTACCAAGAAAAGTCTGGAGACCCCAACTGCAAGCCTTTCTGTCTTCAGATGCCAGACCAGAGGCTGTGGGGAGTTGAGCAGGAACACGACAGGCTTGTGGTGAATGTGGACTGAGGAGATGGGATTTAGGTGCAGAGTGACCTAAGAAGCAACAGAAAGACGAATCTTAACATTGGCTTTCCATTAAAATCACTTGGGGTGGATTTGGAATCCCTTTTCACAGCTCACTGTTAAGATAAGCTATAGGTTAGTTCAGAGTCTATGGATAGGTTGAACTCGATGATACTGCCAATATCTAGCCTTTTTAACTACAAAAATGGCTACCTCATGTAATTCAACCTATACAACTCTCAACCAAAACGTGATTTAGCTCCCAATAATAGCAGAACACAAACAAACAGAACACCTCCCCGCCGCCCCCAAAGTTAGCAAAGGCAGTACAAAAGTGACCTTCCCTCAGAACTGTCTTCTCCTTCAAGGCAAATGATAAAGCTGAAAAGTAAGAGTACAGAATCCCCAGGAAGGGTCATCCCTCTGGATAGCCAGAGAAAGGACTTTCTTCTCTTTCAGGTGAGCCTGAACCTCTAAAAATTTAAGGGATTTCTGCCAAAGAAAAGTGCTGAAAAGCTAAGGGAGAGGGGCTGCCAAGGGGAGCTGCCAGTGCTTTCAACATCCCAGCTATTAGCTTGAAGGGGTTTTCCAAAAAATGAAGCACAGAGAACACACAGAATAAAAACTGACTGTATATAAATCTGGTCTGGGGAGGGGGAGGGTGGAAACCAGGGAAGAAAACCACGAGCCTGGATAAGAAAACTGTGACCAGTTTTGATAGCAGATCAAGGACTATTGTAGGTTACCACTGTCATCATTAACATCATCAGAAAGCACCTATAAGGACAGCTGCAAATAGTGGGTCCAACAACATCTTCCTGGAGCACACCAGCCAAGGTAGGTCAACATAAACACAGAAAAGCAAAAGGGTGCATAAAGAAATACTGAACAGATGCTTTCACGGAAGCATGTCTCATACTGGATTTCTGGACAGAGGGGTGAGGGAAGACCCAAGAAGCACATATTTTAAAAAGTTGAACTCACCCAAGAGGGCCAGAAGTGATGAGAGGGAAAGCATAAAAAATGACTTTAGTTGGCAAGACAGAGACCGAGGAATATACTAGGAATAATTGAACATCGCAGGCTTAATCCTTATGAGGACTGAATGGCCTAGATCTATGACCTGAGTCTATACAGCCATCGGGATAGAGCGCTCAAGGCTGGACCATTTTAGCATCTTCCACTGGCTGCTGGCCCACTTTGATCTTGATCTCAATGTATCTCTGCCTTTTATTGCAGGGACTGCCTAGGACACTGATGTCACCTATCATAGTAGCCTTTCAGGTCACTGATAATAAGGCAACACACTTTACTTTGAATACCCATGCCTCAGCACATGGTAGGCACTCAGCGAATGCTAATGAGATATTTAATTTTCTAATTTCCAATGCCACAAAAGTACTTTATTCTACTAATAATTTGCAGTATGCTATGTAATACCAAGACTATCCATTAACTGTCGAGTGTGCATTTCTTAATCTCCGAAACAGATCGCAAATACTCAGTAGGCAAAGATACGTCTTACTTTAATACTGTGCTCAAACAGAGTAGTAGACAGTTGTTTCAAGGACTGATTTATCACAGCAGATTCATAAATTTCTGTTACCTAAAAGGCTAAAAAAGCTGAATATATTAATGGGTTCGAAGGGACTTAGTTAATTCACAGAAAAATTTTAAAAACACGAGCAATACTACCACGAGCTCTATCTCCAACACAGCGAGGATCATTTTTACCATCTGGCATATGTAAAGCACTAAAAGTAGGGTACTAGTGAACAGCGATGTCAAGCACAGCTACAGCATAGTAACATATTTCTTGGTCGTACACCACCTCGCAGCACTCTGCACAGCTGTCTGCATCTAGAAATAAACAGGCTGATGGCCACTGTAAACAGAAGAGGCTGCAGAACCAGAGTCAAAGTGAATGCAACACTACAGAGAGACGCACACAGGGCGAAGAAAAGAGAGATGAAGTAATTACTCGTTCAAGAGTACCTGAAAATTGCTAACACTCTGTCACGAACAGCATGTGTCAGTAAAAAGTTTCCAGAGTTATTCATTCCGAAACTGTTTATCGAGTGCCATCATGGCACAGAGAATAGCCATGCGTGTCCACCAAGGATACGTCAACTCTTTATCCGATGATTTTTTTTGCAGCCCTCAGGCATTCAAAAGGCACACTTTTGAAGTGTGTAGATAAAATAGCAATAAATATATATCTAAAATGAACAAGAATTAAAAAAAAAAAACTTAGGAAATGAAAAGAAAAATGTGTATGAGACAGATATCGGTGCTGGGGTCCAAAATTTTCCAGATGGTCAAAAGTGTCGAGGCCTGGCTCACACAATCTAGGAAAGATTTCTAGGAGCCATGGCTCTGAGCTTTCCTGGAAACGGTTCCCTCTTCAGTATGTGGCAGCGTCTGGCCAAGATGAATCCCCGACTCTGGCACACAGGGCCCAGGCAAAGCCCCAAAAACCATCTGGCAAAGAAGAATTCACACTATGATTGGGAAATTAAAAGAAAAATACTCAATACTTCTTTTAAAAGATCATTTGGCAGGAACAGAGAGTCCCCCAAACATCCACTCACTCAATCCCTTCAGCAACCTTCCTCCACTGGAAGAGAAATCTTGCTGAAGGGAAGACAGAGGATAACCAAAAACAATGAACAAAGAATGAAGGTATAAAAGCTTCTCCAACGGTGGGGAGAACATACCTGGAATATCTCTGCAAGAATTCCTGGCTAAGGTGCCTAGTTTCTGCCAGGCTGAAAGGAAAGGAGAGGAGAGGAGAGGAAAGACTATAGTCAGACCATAGTCAGGACAGACTATAGTTACAAAGATAAGAACATACTGCTGAAGGTTTTCACGGGTAGATTATTACCCCATGATCATGGTCTGAAAACCAGAGCTGAGGCAGGCTGCAGAAAAGAAACAGCCCATGGGGAAATGATACACATGGTATCTGATGACTTCCAGTTTGGCAATCCAGATAGCTCAAGCCTATACTAAATTTACATAAAAGTTAGAGTCTCTAACTAGTTCATAAGCAATAACAAACTAAACTCGGGGCCATGTGCCTGGGAAGGCTGATGAAACTAAAGGGAATGCACCCCAAATGAGGAAAAAATGACTACTCTCTAAATCAGTAGAGTTCATTTTTGGCAGTAAAAAGCATTTGAGAATGTAATAGAACAGATGAACCTTCTCACCACACACACAAAAACCCGTATGCACACTACATTTTGCAGGCAATGTCAGAAAAAAATACATTCACTGCAGGACCCATGAATTCTAGGTTAAGTACCCATTAACCCAGGTTGAGGAGTCCACTGTGGAGGAACAAGAACATTCTAATGGCAGAAACAGAAACAAAATGACTCTGCGTAATTAAACTAGAGATCATATCTCTGGTTTTAACAGGTCACCCTCTCAGAGAAAAGAACTTATTAGATGGCAACTCAGAAATAAAACACTTGTCCATGCAGTTTCTGAAGTTTCAGTGACCTCTTAAAACCATACTTCGACTACAAAGTGGTCCATAAAGCCCAGTCCAACAGTTCTGCTCTAACCTTTCTTGTCTCAAACAGTGCCGCTTTTCAGTCTTCCTAGTGGTGTGACAAAATGCAAGTATATCTAATCTGTCACGTCCCCTATGTAGACACTGTCCCTCATATACTGCTGATCTCTCCCCTAAATGAGGAAAAGCTCATTGGTTCTGAGCTAACGGAAAGCTCATCTGTTCTATGACATCTATTTATACTAAATCTTCTGAGATTATCTGTGTACTTCAACAAACTACCAGATATAATTAATGTATTTCTCCTATTTTATAAAGAAATTCAAAGTAAATCCAAAGTCAAGGCCAACTCCAAGGAGCATAAAGCCTCAGAGTGGCAAGACAAACTTCCTACCTCCCATTTAGGAAGCATGTCCTTGCCCATGTTATCAGTAGAAAATAACAAGGACAATTTTCTCTGGACCCTGTTAAGGTGAAGACCTCTCTGTTTTCCAAAAATTATCTTTGATAAGCAAAAACTACATATTGTCTCAAACTCTGTAAATCACTTTATGAAAATGAATTATGTACTTACAAGAAAGAAAGAAAAAAAATGGAAAGATGCCATTTGAAAATTGTTTGGAATTTCTAAGGGTTCATAGTAGTGATGCAAGATATTTCTACCGGAGTGATTTCAAAAATTTCCTCTTAGTTAGACCCCCCTACTCCCGGGGTTTGTTAAAACAAACATAAGCAAAGCGAGCAAAACAACTGATATAAGAGTTGAACAGCTGTCTGACTTTGCTAACGTGTCAGTGAGGTTCCATTTCAACATTTCTGACTCTCCTAACAGTCCCTATGGACCCATGAAACAATGAAATCATCCAAAACACTACCAGAGAGACTCCTGTTTTCTGAACGCAGACCAAATGCTCTAAAATGGATGATCCAATAATCAGTTTATAAGAAAAGAGATAAGAAAATAACTCTAGCAGAGTGTGTATTACCAGAACCCATAAAAGCACACCCTGGTCTAGAGATAGCCATCATCTATCCCCGATTCAGAGGTAAGGGGACATCCACTTAGCAACAGGGTTGGTAGTAACTGAAAACATCCTGAATCTGGGTCTCATAACACCATAATTTACACAGACAGACAATGAGACATACATCTATTTCAGGATACTGGGGGACCCCAGCTGAACTCAAATTTCACCTCTCCTTGGGCAATATGACTTTTAGGAGCTCAAATCTGACCTCAGATGTGTCTGAAACGTGCAACCAATTGCTGTGAATGGGAAACAGTAGTTAGTTGCTGCCACGGCGTTTGAAAGGATGATCCTTTCAAACTAAGGAGCCCCTCCAGCTGACATTTTATTTGCCATCACTTGTCTTTTGCCATTTGGGAATTGGTATAAAAAGACTCCCTTAAAATATTCTTAGAGGAGTGGATTTGGACCTTTTAAAAATTTTCCTTATTACATTATTTTTATATTTCTCTGAAGTTCTAGAAAAACATCACTCAGTTGGTACTGAACTCAAGGAATCTCCACCCCCAAAGTGACTCCGCCCTCACCCTGGGAGTCAACGGACCATCCTCCCTGGTCTCAGCAGCACTGGGGTCAGAGATTTCACACTCTACTTCACCAAGTGATATCAAGCTCTTCTCCCCAGTGGTTTTGTCTTGAAACCATTTAACATGATGAGTGGGATACAGCCACCATTCCTCCTCCCCCAAACGACAGGATTCAGGATTCCCTGGGAGCTTCTGAAAATAATCTATTATGACCACAAAACGGGGAGCGGGGGGTGGGGGAGACCTAAAATGAAAAGTCTGAAATTTGATGCAGAAATAAGCCTGCCCTCTCTGCTCTCTATTTTGAATGCCCTGGAAAAATACTCGGAACTAAATTTGGGTTGGGGGTTGAGGGGCAGGAGCTCATATAAACAGAAGAATATTTCTGAAACTTCAGGTCATGGCCCTCTAAAGGGGTCCTGGGAGAGTTGCAAGGGGATTCCAGAGACCCTGGCCCTTCCTTCCCAGAGTAGCCCACAGCTCAGTCTCTACTGGAAAGAGAGACAGGGAAAGGGGAGACCCTGGATGTGGGCATGCTCTGGAGCAGATGCACTGGGGGAGCCCTCAGCAGGCCACCGGTGAGGGCAAGTCTAACACTGAGAGCCACAGTTCCATCAATCATTAGTATTAAGTATCTACCATCTGAATATAGTACTGGTGGTCGCCAACACACCAGGGCCTTTCCGGATTCTGGCCTGCAGTACCCTCCTGCCAGCCCCTAGACAGACATGTATGTCCAGCTCAAAATCAGTGAAATCTTTCCCTATCTGCAGGGGGGGCTGGAACTCAACAGCACTCCCACAGACCATGCTCATGCTTCCACCTCTGTACCGCACTACAATACTCTGTTTAGATATTTGTCATTTACACACACACACAGACACACACACACCACCCCTTCTACTGTGAAATTCTCAAGGCATTCTTCAAGGGCAGAAACTGAGTTGCAGTCATTTCGGCATCCTTGAGCTTAGTGCAGAGCTGAACAATTAGCAAGCAGTCAATAACTTTTCTGAAAGAATACATGAAAGGAAGAATCAATAAAGGTTATTCATGAAATGATTAAAAAAATGGGTACAGAGTCGTACTGTCATGTTTTTCTAGCCAAAAGGGGTACGGCTGCATTTAGATAAGAGAACATTAACTTTCACTATGAAGTTTCACTTGAACTTTAAAACAGTTAAGAAAAGCTAATTCCAACTCATGCTACCAAAATGACTGGCAATGTACGTGGAAGAGGACTCCGATGCCACGCCCAGGCTTTGGGGCCCTGATCATCATCCGTGTGTTTAGGGACTACAGTAAGCAAATACACACACACACAAACACACAGAAATTGTTTTATTGGGGCACCTTGCTGGCTCAGTGGGTTGAGCTTCTGCCTTCGGCTCAGGTCATGATCTCAGGGTCTTGGGATCGAGTCCCACATCGGGCTCCCTGCTGAGCTGGGAGCCTGCTTCCCCCTCTCCCTCTGCTGCTCCCCCTGCTTGTGTTCTCTCTCCTTCTCTCACTGTCTGTCAAATAAATACATTCTTAAAAAAAAAAAAAAAGAAATTGTTTTGTTATTTTTAACAGTTATGAATATACAAATAGATGAAATGTGAAAAAGCCTTTGGAGCAGGTTTTCCTTCTCAGGGAAAAATAACAAAGATAAAAAATTTTGACCAAACATCCTATTGTATCTTAAAGCACAGAACTTTAAATACGTCTCAATGGGGTGCCTGGGTGGCCCATATGGTTAAGAGTCTGCCTTTGGCTCAGGTCATGATCTCCAGGTCCTAGGATCAAGCCCCATGTCAGGCTCCCAGCTCAGCAGGGGAGTCTGCTTCTCCCTCTTCCTCTGTCCTTAACCCTGCTTCTGCTCTCTCCGTGTCTCTCTCTCTATTTATGATTAAATAAAATGTTTAAAAAAATTTTTTTAAATAAAAAAAAAGTAGGGGCACCTGGGAGGCTCAGTCGTTAAGCATCTGCCTTCAGCTCAGGTCATGATCCCAGAGTCCTGGAATTGAGCCCCACATTGGGCTCCCTGTTTAGCGGGAAGCCTGCTTCTCCCTCTTTTATCCCCCTCCGCTTGTGTTCCCTCTCTCACTGTGTCTCTCTCTCTGTCAAATAAACAAATAAAATTTAAAGAAAAATAAAATAAATTTTAAAAATTAATACTTCTCATTTAGGTAACAAAGTGTGCTAGAACAGTTAGAAATGAAAATCCTAGACAAACAGAAGGAATTCAATATTCGCACAATCATTAATGTGAAAAAAGTTTGCTTTTATTTTTTTATATTCCCTGTTACACTTAATAAACAGACCCACTCCAAATGCTTAATTATTGTTTTTAACACTACTATTTAACCAAAGCACCATATAACTAAGGGCTACGTAAAAAAGTTTTTTTAACTGGAGACAGGGGATTTTACTTATATATATTTTTTGAGAGACAGTGCACGCGAGCACGTGGGTGGGGACAGAGGGAGAGAGAGAATCTTCAGCAGGCTCCACACCCAGCACGGAGCCTGACTCGGGGCTCCATCTCACCACCCTGTGATCGTGACCTGAGCAGAAATCCAAAGAGTTGGACACTTAACCGACTAAGCCACCCAGGTGCTTCTGGACTGTGTAAATTTATTTCCTCTCAACTTCTACTTTTTATGATGGGCTTCAAACTGGTTTTGCTACCTACCAGTTTAATAAACCTGTATTTTGGCATATACGTCTGTAATACTAGGATGTCAGAATAGCTGGGCTGTCGACACTGGGGTGAACAGAACGGCATGATAAAGAGGATCACTGATGTGACCGACGGCAGCTGATGTTAAAAACAGGCACAGCAAGAACCCAATTCTCACAAGCCCTGAGTACTGAATGAATCATTCCCACCAGCCAACTGTAGTCACAGATCTCAATAAAGATTGCTGCTTACGCACCATCTTAAAGCTAGCAAATTTGTAATAGCAAAAGAACAAAGTGCACTGGTGATCAGGCAGTGATTTAAGATGCTTTAAGCTTTACAAAAGGATGGCACCTAGATTCCCCCGGCCCAGTATATTAAGCTGAAGCTGGGGAGGAATTGTGACTGGGCCTACAGTGTTACCTTTCTAGCACGAAAAGAGAAATCAGAGGAGGAGCAACTAGTAAGGCACGGGCTTCACAAACACCCCATTTGTGTTTCTGTTGTTAATAGGAATAGTAGTGGGAATAGGAGTGACAGCCATCATCACTGTATTTCAGGGGAAGACAACAGGCAGGTCCATGCATCCTTCCATTGGGTTAAGATTTGCTGCTCTCATCAGAAGTTGTTCTGCTTAGTTATCTAACTATTCCCATTTTAAAGATAAAGAAATTGATGCTTAGAAGTAAATAATTTTTCCGAATCAAATGGCCAGAGAGTAACAATATTGGGAGTAGAATCAATGTCTCCCATTGTCCCCCCGCACCCCCTCCCTAGCCCTGCCTTCCCACTCTACCTTAACCTTAGGTGTTGGCCTTGAGTCAAAGAACAGGACAGTGACCTACTCTACAGGAGTAAGAGGCAGAAACTGTTTTGCTTCTGGAAAAGAAAAGATAAGAAAGAAAGGCAGGGGACTGAGCTGTAAGCAAGATGATGGGAGGTTCCACAAGCTGGGAGGTAGGGAAAACTCCACAGGGATGGGGCAACAAGCATTTTTATGAACTGTGATGTCGCCATTGCCAGCTACAGTTGTTTGAGTTGCTTTGATGTAAATTCTCTATCTCCTCTATAAAAGCTTTAGTAAGGCTCACTGTTCTCGTGAACAAATGTACTGCAGAACTCAAAATGGCGATGGTTGCATTTCACGTCTAAGTGGATCAGCTGTATCTCAAACACAGCACATGTAGAATTACAAAACTGGGAAATGGAGAGGGCCTGAGAACTTTACAGCTTTGGCAATCTGCAAAAACATACCCTCTGTATTTCTACAAGTCGCTGAATTAGCAAAGGTGCAACTCAATCATCCCTTGAACTCCAGGGGCTCCCAGATGGTATGTGGACTAGACCAAATGACTCTCGAAGGAAACTAAATTCTGGTCCGGATAGAACCACCTTGGGAATTCTGTGAAGTCTGGTTTCCTTTGAAAGCTCTAACAAAAACAACTCCTGAAGTTCACAGTACTGGCCCCCTAAGGGTATTCTGGTCTCATCCAGCCAGGTTATGATTTTAAGTGGAAATGTTTTTAAAGGAACTTTAGTTTCAATGTTACACGGCTTATCTTGAGAAAGGGAGAAACAGCTCAGAAGCCAAAGCGGGAGAACATGTTATCATTCTGTGTTTTTGGAGTATTTTTCCTGAAAAAACATTATTTTCTTTGATGGAATGTTCCACTATCTTTCGAAGGCATGGAATTTTAAATGCTTTTAATTCAGGCAATGAACTGTGTCAGAACAGCCTAATTGACAATAGAGCAAATGCAGTTTGCAATATTTACATAACAGTCTAGTATTTTTGCCTATTTTCCTCCACAGAATCAATTTGCCTTGAGCCTTGCAATAAGTTTTCAGGATAAGACCAGTGATCACAGAAAGTAAACAGGAAGTTGCCAAAATATGCACGCAGAATTTGGCACTTGTAGTTTTTAAGTGTCTAAGATGGACTATCTTCCTAAAGCCAGTACTGAAAGGTTTAAATTTCCTATTTTCTTGAGATAGCATTAAAAAGTGGTCAGTATATTTGTTCCAACTAGAAAGGGACTAACCTAAAATAAAGAGCAGGATACCTGGTAACAAATTTATTAAAGTCATTCTGTATCTTTAAAAGTGCTTTAAGCACTTATTAACAACCTAAAAGAAAAAGGAAAATAAAAACTAAAAGAAAAGAGGGAAGGACCAAAGATACAGAAGTCTGAACAACATTCCTTATGTGGTCTTGTTGACATTAACTTACAGGTAAATCAACACTGAGTGTCACAGCAGAAACTAGGAAAGATTTTATCTTAGAATGAAACAAGAGCAAATTCTAACACAAACCATTTGGTTTTCAAGTTATATAGTTAATACTATCCAGTCATTCACCTCCCAATAATGAAGATACTGTAATGCTGTCAAAACCATATGTGTAGTCAGCAAATTTAAGCCCCGATAAATCAATTTGTATTACTGGGAATTAGTGAATATATAGAAGAACGGAGAAAAAGGGATAACGTCAATTCATTTCCAAGTGAATAATTGAAAGTTTTTCCTCTGTTCGACACTGGCAAATACAAGGTTCTGCCTTAACATTTGGTGACACTAATGGAATCTTAACTTTTTTTTTTTTTTAAATCTCATTTCTTATGCTTAAAATACAGGGAAAAAAGGTTCTACTCTCTGAACTTTACTCAGGGTATTAAACATGTAAGGCAGAGCTAGAGCACCTGTATTTAAAGAGAGTCTGAAAAGTATTACAATGGCTTAGTTTCTCATGTAAATGGAGAAGGTACAAGCTACTCTTCATAATACATCTCTAAAGAAATTTTCCATTCTGACCAAAGTCTAGAAGATCCTAATAGATACCGAGATCAAACAGCTTAAGCTCTGTTTCATAATTCAGTAGAGCCCCAAACGCCTCTTAAGTCAACAGCTTAAGTTCTACTTCTCATTTTCAGCAAAACCATCAGTCTACCATTCGGTCTCTGACTCATCCTCTAATAAACAGTAAGAAGAGCCAAAATGGGAAAAGTAGAAGTGCGTGTGTATGAGGGGTGCATGACAAAATATTCAGGATTGCATTAAAAACTTAAATACTCCAAATTACCAGAAATCTTGTAGAAATAATTAAGATTCTTTGCCATTCATGATGTTCGGGTAGAAATGAGAAAAATTTGACTCATCATAATGACAAATGGCTCTATAAAAATGTGATTAAAATTTTTTTTATTATACCTGACATACAATGTTACATTAGGTTCAAGTGTACAACACAGTGATTTAACAACACTATAATTATGCTATGCTCACTACAAGTATAGTTCCCATCTGTCACCAGACAATGCTATTATAATACCACTGACCATATTCCCTGTACTGTACCTTTTATCTCCAATGATTTATTTATCCCATAAATGAAAACCTGTATCTCACTCCCCCTCACCTATTTTGCCTATCCTCCCACCCCCCACCTCATGTCAACCAACAGTTTGTTCTCTGTATGTATAGGTCTGGATTCTGCTTTTTGTTTGTTTATTCATTTGTTTTGCTTTTAGGTGCCATACATGAGTGGAAATCCTGTGCTACTTATTTCACTTAGCATAATAGCCTCTACATCCCTCCATGTTGTTGAAATGACAAAAACTCATCCTCTTTTATGGTTAAAGAAGATGTGATACACACACACAGACACACACAACATAGACACATAGACACACACAATGGACTATTACATAGCCACAAAAATGTGATGTGAAATAAGCAAATGTGACACAGCCATACAATGAAATATTATTTAGCATAAAAAGAATAAAGTACTAGGGCACCTGCTTGGCTCAGTCGGCTAAGCATCTATCTTCTGCTCAGGTCATGGCCCCAGAGTCCCAGGATTGAGCGCTGCTCAGCGGAGAGTCTGCTTCTCCCTCTGCCTTTCACCCTGCTTGTGCTCTCCACCCTTTCCAAGAATAAATAAAGAAAATCTAAAATAATAATAATAATAATAATAATAATAAAGTACTGATACATGCTATAACATGGATGAACCCTGAAAGTATAACGTCAAGTAAAAAAGCCAGACACAAAAGAGCACATGTTGTATGATTACATTTCTATATGAGGCCCAGAGCAGGCAAATCCAGAGACAGAAAACAGATTAGTCATCGCCATGACCTAGAGGTAGAGGTGGATAAAAGTGAGTGCTAACTGATAGGGCATTTGTTTTGCGGGTGAAGAAAATGTTCTGGAATGAGAGAGTGGTGATGCTTGTAGTACACTGTGAATGTGCAAATGCTACTGAACTGTACACTTTAAAATGGCCAAAATAGTAATTTTTTTATGTTTTTGACCACACACCCAAAAAATGTGATTTGAACTCCCACGTGGGTTGGACCAAACCAACTCTTGAGTTTCAAATCCCACCTGCAAAGACCTTCGTGTGATAGAAAATACTAGGAAGTCAATTTATCTTAGAAGGGCTGAAAGGTCCCATAGATCCTCAGGACTTCGTTCATCGAGGACGGTCAAAAGCTGAGCCACACAATAAGTTAGCTTCAGATGGTAATGTGATTTCTATACATATTTTTCATTTAGTCAAACAGCATTAGTTAGGTACTCATGATGTGTCAGGCACCATGACAGTTATTTTCATTAATACTGAGAAAAGAAAGATGAGGAAGACACTACCTGTCTTTCACTAATTTGCTCCCAGTCCAGAGGAAAGACAGACACATGAAGAGAAGATTGTAGTACAGAACACTAACAATGAGATATGTCCAGGCCGTGTGGGGAGAGAAAAGGATGTCAAGGGTCAGGAGACGCAACACGCAGGCAGGACAAATTGAACCCAATCCTCTGTGTAACAAAGAGGCAAAACCTGTTAACATGATAAATTTTCTGGTTTCTCCCACTCCTTTCCAATTTTCTGAACTACTTGGACTGGCTGTGTGACCCCTTGTCAGAGATATTTTAGAAACAGAATCCACAAACCAAGTGTAAGCTGGACTGGATAAGCACTAAGACCCTTTCTGACCCAAGGATCTAGGGATTCTGTGATTTCATTAGTGAATACTTTCCCTAAGACTTTTGGAATCACTTTATCCACATCCTATTTCACCGCTTCCCTAAATAAGTTTGCTAAATTTGTTTTTTAAATCCTTTTATTCAATAAACAATAAAGTCAAGTCCTCGAGATTGTTTCTCAACAGTAATTATTTCAAAAGAAAATGACGGGCAGGATAGAGCAAATCTGTCAGGAAAGTGAGGACAGTTCTTCAGTATCTCATAGAGTTCAGAATACTGCTGCGGGTAGGTTCGGGTCACATCTGTCTGTGTCTTGGTCTATGTGAGTCTGTGGCAGCCTGCTGTCTCTTGCTTATGAGTCCAGACTCTAAAATTAGACCTAGCTTTGAAAAAGCCATTATTATTTAAAAAAAAAATTAAATTAAATCTCCCTTAATGTTCAAAGAGATCAGAGCAATCACAAAGAATTGCTGAAGTTAGGTAATTTGTATTTATTATAAATATAATTAATCGTTAACTCTGTGAGGTAAGTTTTATTGTTCTCTCAAAGAAAGATGATGAAAACTCAAATTTTTCAGAGCACTCCACATGGACAATATTCTAAAATATCCTTGTTTTTAGAATACAGAAACCCAATAAAGTCATCGAAAGACACCATACCCTTAAGCAAACTTTTAACCAGGGTTAACAAGTAGCAAAACTATATAATACGCGTTTCTTCTATTAATTTTCCACTCACCATGGAAGGCTCCCAGTCATCACTGAGAAATAAAATATGGATGATTTGTAAAATAGATATTGTCCCTTCAGGACACTACATGACCAGATAGTTCACAGAGAGGGGGGAATCTATCAGCCTCAAGCTACCTAAGAGTTGTCATAGGATCTAAGAGATTGCCTCTTGATTAATTACTTTATGGCTTAAAATGGGACCCATAAAATGAACTATGACTAATCAGCATAGCATCATAACTGAGAGCATGGACGCTTGCAGCCAATTGCCTGTGTTGAACCCCAGCTCCATTCCTTATCTTTGTGACTTGGTTTATCTAAAAACCAGAATCATAGTACCTACCTTTTGGAACTATTATGAGAAAGAAATAAGTTAAAACATATAAAGCATTCCAAATATGCCTGTCCATATTAAAAATTTAGGTATTAGCTACACAAAGGCCCTCAAAAGATTTCAGGAACTGCATGTGCAGTCATCACCTGAGGCATCACAGGAAGTTTCTCCTATAAAGATGGATTCCCTTAGTTTTCTCAAACCCTTTTCCTTCTTGTGAAGTGCTCTCCATTTGCTGCTCTGCAACCTTCTCCCACCAGAGCTGTTTATAAAGTGGGCATACTACTGGACTGTGGTCTGGAAATTCTCAAGGATAAGATACATGCAAATTTAGCAAATAAGACCTCTCCGTTCTGTTTAGAAAGATACTGAGGTATGTAGTAACATATGGAATTTAATTACAGTTTTGCATTTTCACACAGGATCAATTTTGTCCACCTCAGAGAAAAAACTACCATATCCTTTAAGAAGTCTTCTTGTCATCAGTGTCCCCAGAATGAAGAAGGAAGCTCTTCCCAGTGAATGCTTCTGACCCATGTCCAGTTGACCTTTCTCTTACAGTACCTAGCACCTGATGCCTTGTATTAAATCAAGCTTGTACATAAAAACTATCTAAGAGGAGGGGTTAGGACTTGTCTTTTCATTACCTCAGAGTCTAGGCTAATAAATGGCTCCTAGTAGGTCCTACCTAGGTATTTAATGATGAATGAATGAATAAATGAATGAATGAGTGAACAAATCAATAAACACATTTTAAAGCATAATTTAATCTCTTCCAAGATCTACGTTTTCTTCCAAATTGGCCAGCATCCCCTGACACCCAATCCTTTGGGTCACTCTGCTTTCCTTCCTAAATTACAGGCAGTTTGACCTAGTGGTTAATAGCAGTGACTCAGAGCCATTTAGAATCTCCGTTCTCCACTTACCAGCCTTGGGGCCTTGAACATGTTAAGACTCCCTGGGCATCAGTTTCGTTAACTGTAACATGGGGTTAATACTTATGCCTATCCATCAGATGTCAAAGGATTAAACATGTCATGTGGAAAGCACTTCAAACAGTAACTGGCACACAGCGAGTGCTCTTTTAAATGTTAGCTATTGGGGCTCCTGGGTGGCTCAGATGGCTGAGCATCTGCCTTTGGCTCAGGTCATGATCTCAGAGTCCTGGGATCGAGCCCCATGTCGAGCTCCCAGCTTAGCAGGCTGTCTGCTTTCTCCCTCTGCTTCTCCCCCTGCCTTGTGCTCTACCTTTCTCTCTCAAATGAATAAATACATTCTTATAAATAAATAAATAAATAAATATTAACTATTATTACTTCTACCCTCTTAAACCATGGCTATTTTTTCCATTCCCTTGGTTCCTATGGAAGGAAGGTCTTGTCTATACTGTCCTCCATGGAGACTTAAGATCAAAATAGCCTTCCTCACAGTCCCACAAACACCGAACTGCTGGCAGCCCTGGACTGAGCCCGAACCCTCTTCCTAAACCAATTTCTCCTTTCTGGGCACACACAAGTCCCATCAAGCTTCCCCTTCTCCACCATTCTTTTCTTCCCCACCTGGCAACACTATAAATGTCATCAGCCATTATCTCCAAGTTCTTACTCATATCATTATCATGACCAACACATCTCCGTGGCTCACTAAACTCTGGCTTCAGCCAGACTTGGAGGTACTTCAAAGTCCCCTATGATTTGTGAGAAGGATAAGGGAGATGTTTGTTTGGAAATAATACAACACGTCCTGAGTGAGATGCCCTGTTTCCACGTATCTGTTTATCACCCACTCTCCAGCTTGCCACCCGCTCGGTGAAGACCTCTACCACATACAATACTGAAAAGGTTGAAACAGCTGCAAAGGTTCTGTTTCCCTGGAGGTGGAGTTTCATGGAAGGCTAAGAATCACCACAGCAACCAGACTACAAAAACAGTCCATGGGCTTCAGCCCCGTAACTCTGGTAAAGCAATTTGTACTCCGTGAAAAGGCTAGGGCACAGAAGTTGAAAAATGATCAAAGTAAACACTGCTCCTCGAGCACCATTTTGTTGTGCTGATTTCAAGGCATCAAGTCACAGCGTCAAAGTTCTGTTATGAAGGATGCACACTGAGGGCCAGGGATTTGCTGGGCTGAACTAACTGCTCTGGTGCGAAGGTCTAGAGATAAAATTCACAGCCCATTTTCCAAAACAACCATCTCAAATGTGCTCTAAGAGCAGACCAGGGTAAAAATGTGTACCCTTATATCAAGTTACCCTGCCCATGTTCGAACAGCTGTGGATCCCAACCCTGGATTTAACAAGAGAGGGAGAGGGATGATTTTTCTGATAAAAACCTTCAATAGACTTTATGCCATACTGACCTTACATGGACTAATTCTGATAAATTTAAGAAAAAAGTATTCTAAACCTCATTTAACACTAAATGACAAAACAACCGGTTCTAGGGTCTCTCTCTATGCCATAGTTTAAATAAAAAATAAGGAATTATAATATATTATTTCTATACTATATAGAAGCACCAACTATATAAAGTACAACAATCTAGAAACAAATTTCTTCACGGATCTGTAAAAACCTTTAAGTTTTAGTAACAAAATGACAGTTAATTATTAACTAGGTTCCTTATAACTTGAATACATGTAACATTTTTATTTTACTTAAAGGAGCTCTAAGTGGTACATGTGAGTAGCCTTACAACATCCTCAAAAGGTAAGAAAAATATACAATTCCCATGAACAGAGCTTACAGAAAAAATCCTCAGAACCTCAATTGTATTGAGAGTACACAATGCGTTAAAAATTAAAAAATGGTAGCAAGAACCCTAACTCAAATTACCCCGAACAGAACATTTAGAATTTGATTAGAACAATATGATGTATTACACACACTTCCCACATTCCTCTTTTCTAGATAAACCCAATGCGTGGTGCTACTTCCCAAACCTATTGTGGAGAGGTTCCACTTGTACCATTTCCGGGGCTTCGGCATGATGCTCAGTCAGTAGGGAGTCAGCTACCCACAGAACAGATTGTTCCGCAGGCCCCACTGGCCCAGCAGTTTGCAGTACATAAGGAAGTAATTAGTATTATCTAATACTAATTGCTTCACAGGCAGGAATGAACAACTCCAGTTAAAGGCTTGCTCAGTCTTTTCTAGCTTCTCCTTGTTTTATCTCCAGATTAATAGCCATGAAGCTACTAGGCTAACAGGGAGAAAATGTTCTTATTTCCTATGTTTTGTGCAGTCGTTGATTCATTTGGCAGATACTAAGTGGCCGGTATGTGTATGGCACTTGGGTAGATCCATCTTTCCCAAAGTATGGGAATACCTAAGAAACGTTAAGAAATAAGAAAATTTTTACCTATAGCTTATATGCTCATTTTCATGGGTATTAAAAACATAATTTCACGTTGAAGATGTTAGGGTGAAGCCAGGTTTTGTTGTTGTTGTTGTCGTTTAGATTTAAAGAAAAACAATTAAACAGTAATCCAGATAGTATATCAACACTGCAAGAACTGTGAAAACAGAACGCATAAATATTTATTCAGGAACTGCCACTAGGTAATGAAAAGACTTCAAATGCAAACTAGATACAGAATTTGTCCTCAAGAACTTCACAGTTTAACAGGTGCACAAAGGTAACAGACAGATGTAAATGTCTGTGGGAGGAGCAGGGGAGCACTTCTGGCTGGGTCCTGAGGGTAAACAGGTGGAATAGGCAGAACTAAGGTGACAAGGGCAGGGAGAGCCCTAAGAGAAATGTCAAAGCAAGGGAGGGAATATGGAGAGGTGTGGGGAACATTTAATTCAGATGGAGCTGAGGAAATGTATAAAAGAATACAGAGAAATAAAATTAGAAAGGTAGACTGGGACCAGATCTCAACGGGCCATGAAAGCCAAGCTTAACCAATCAGTGCAACTGAAAGAACAGCATGTAATACACGTCACAGAGATGTGACCATGGCTTGCCTCCTGATAAATAATGGGTACATCAATTTCTGGCATATCAAGTATCACTTAAATCACATTAATGCATTGATTTATTAAATCCACTCCAATTACCTCACTTATTTGCCCAAAAGAATATATATCATAATAGAGCTTAAAACAAAATCCCATTTTTGGATCGCATTCCAACTTTTATATATATGGTATTGCTACTGAATTCCCAAGGAGTATCTCACAAAGTAAGGAAATTAAACTTTAGTCCTCAAACCAAGCATCCCAGATCTAAAGAATTTGTTCCATGGGTTTGTTCCCAGCTCACAGGCCCTCAATAAACACTTGTTGAGTTTGGGGTCTATTTTAACCATAATCAATGAATCAGGAAACTACTCTGAGTTATTTGCCTTGAGCACTTTTAGAAGGACCAGCTCATTGGGCCTGGTAATTCTGGTCCTGGCTATATGCAAAAATCTTTATCTCCAACCCTTAGTTCTCTTCAGTACATGAAATAAGTCTGACAGTTTTCTCTCTCTCTCTCTCTTACTGTCCCTAAAGAAAAACAACTCTGACATTCTCCACCCTAGGAATGTCTTCTTGAGATGCCCTAAGTCTTGGCAAGAACTAACAATAAGTTTCCAGTACACACCTGAAACAATTTTGGGTCATGACCTCTATGATCTTCTTTTTGAAAAAGCAAGCAAGTAAGCTCCAAGTAAGCTCTTGGTAAGTAGCTTTGGAATGAAAATATGATGGTCTGATTTACAAAAAAAAAAAAAAAAAAAGAACTGTTGCTTGCCATCAGGGAGAAGTAATTAATTATTCTTGCCTAAGAAATAGAGAAAAGTAACTTTCACTATAAACTACAAACACCAATGCTTCCCAATCTTGTATTCCTTTCAGTGTGATATTCATTCATTTGTGGGGAAAAGAAAGTTCTGCTATCTTACTTTGGGATTCAGTTTCCCCATAAATGGAGAAGCTAGACCAACGCCTATAGATATCTGAGCAACTTTAAGACAAATCCCTAGGAACCGATGCAGGTGACAAGAAAAAAATGGCCTGATGTGACTGAGTCATCTATTCAGAAATGCCAGGTCCCACTAAATGATTTGTGTACTCAATTATAAGACTGACAAAGTTTAGTTTAATCTGACAAAGTGAATACAAAAGAACAGAATAGAAGATTTTTCTTCTTTCAAGAACTGAAAATATTCCAAAATGAATTTATTGAACTTTTCAGACCAGTGTGAACATGCTTTAGAGAATTTCTTTCCTTCATTTTTTCTTCTTCTTAAATTTTTACTTTAACTTTGGGTCAGTGTATGCCCTGCAGTCCTTTATACTTGGCAGAAGCAAAATAAATCATGAAATACTCAAAGCTAAACCTAAGGATAAGTCAAGAGTTATAGTGGTCTTCTAAAATAGGTAGTGTTGACAAGACAATAGTCATAAAACAAGTTAATTTATCTGGTTCTTGTTAATTTCTTCTAGACATACTTTTCAATGAGAGAGCTTCATGATTTATACTGCATTTCAGGAAGACTGGCAGATTTTTCTATTTTCTATTGAAATACAAAACTTCCACTAAATAAAAATACAATTTTAAAACAAAAGAGTCATGCAAACAACATTATTATATTGTCAAGTTCTAAAAACCCTATTTTTCTGGGCTAATTCTCCTTAATAAAGACAACGGCTGCTCTTGATTAAACCATAAATCACTGGGCTGAGAACAAGTCTCAGTCACTATAATTGACTCATTTGGTGACTGGGAATTCTTTCAGGCCAATGGGTAATGTCCCAAATGGTCACTGTTAGGCACACTGGCCAGCTCTGGATCCAAGGTGCAAAATTATGAAGTTCTCTCATTTTGCCTCCACGTTTTTTTACTTCTTCCTGCCACTTTTTCCCCCAAATATTTTACTGGTTACCCCAGAAGCAAAAGAAAAGGGAGAGCGGTGAACTTAGAATCAGTAGACTTGGTTACTGCAACCAGGGGTGATAAAATTCTGCAAGAAGCAAAAGGGTAAGACACAAAATGAAATTTGTGTAATACAACCACTGATTTTTAGTGATGGAAGAGATTTTAGAGATATTCTACTCCAAATACTTGTTGTAGGGGTGCCTGGGTGGCTCAGTGGGTTAAAGCCTCTGCCTTCAGCTCAGGTCATGATCTCAGGGTCCTGGGATCCAGCATCGGGCTCTCTGCTCAGCAGGGAGCCTGCTTCCCTCTCTCTCTCTGCCTGCCTCTCTGCCTACTTGTGATCTCTGTCAAGTGGATAAATAAAATCTTTAAAAAAAAAAACCAAACCAAAAAAAACCCAAACAAACAAAAAAAACCAAATACTTGTTGTAAATGAGGAAATCGAAGCCCAGAGAGAGACTGGCATGCCCAAGTTGCACAGATGATTGTGGCATCACTGGGACTAATACCCAAATAACCATTCCAGTTATCTAGCTTCTACTTATCCTGCTAATGGAACTGTATCTCTCCTTACAGAACTGATTCTCTGCTTTGGGGAAAGAAGGCCTTCCCTAGTCTTCAGAATTCAGGGCAAGCATTTTTTGCCATTGGATAAAAGAACACAGAAACATATGAAACAACTTCTCCCTCTGCAAAGGATCACATGATCTGACCCTTAACCAACTCCATCCCCTATTGTTTTTCCTCCTTGCTCACTCTAGTGCAGCTACCCCAGCCTCCTTACTTACCTCTAACAGGCTTCTTCCAAGCTTAGGGCCTTGACCTCATCAGGCCCTTTATCTGGCCCATTCTTCCCTTGGATCTGTGCATGGCTCATTTCCATCATTAAAGTCTCTGTTCAAGTATACCTCCTCAAAGAAGCCTTTCCTAACCACCCTAACAACAACCCCTTCTTATCACTTGAATGAGTACTCTGTGTTCAAAACCACATAAGCATTGAGAAAGCTGAAACTCTGCTTTATTTACCACTGTATCTCTAGTCCTAGGACAATGCCTGCACATGGTAAACACTCAGACATTTTTAGAATGAATCAATATATCGATGTATCAAAGACAAAGGACAGATGAATCAACATATGGGGTAGACTCCACAACATGATGCTGAGAAATCCCTCCATTTATGCTTTTATACAAAATTGAAGGGAAAAGAAGGCAGCTGTAGATACAGAAAGTTAAAGCCTGTTGGCTTCTACCTAAAGTGTATCTGCAAGGTATTTCTGATAAAAGGTCATTGCCAATAAAACAAAAAGTACTTTCAGCCTCCTTAAAATATGCAAGAATTCAAGATCAAGTCATAATATATTTCAAAGTTCACCTGATTCTGCCAGCAGGAGCCCCGCAGTGCTGAATTTTGGGGCATGTGAATGATATACTGTTTTATTGAAACATTTTCCAAGATTGCTTTCCAAATTCAACTCCATGGTCTTTTTATCCTTAAAGGGCAAAACACTAACCTGTTTCCAAGCTATTTGGTAATATTTTGGCAGAGATAATCCAGTAGAGTGAGTTGTTTGTATAGAACAGAACTATTGTTAGTAACAGGACACCCTAACCTGCCCTTCTCTCTAAGCTCTTAACCTACAGATACAACCCAACTATTTATATGTAATACTCACCAGATGGCTCTTTCACTGTAGTTCAAAGACTCACCCCTAATAGCACTGAGTCAACAAACAACACCGGAAGCAGTATTGAAGCTCATGGTTAAAGAGAGCAAAGAGGCTGAGATCATCTAAGTGGGAGCAAGAGCAGGGGGGAGAACTCACTTTCCACTGTATCTTTGCTACCTTTGATAATTCTCAAGATGGGGGTGTCGGGACCGATGCCTGGCACTGTGCCTGACAATAACAGGTGTTTAATAAATACTGATTTAATGATTGAATAAATGGCTAAAGCTTGGGAAAACCCACCTTGCCCACAGCTACTCACTGCACACTGACCCCATCTCCAGGAAGTATGTGATGCAGATTCAAGCTTGGGCTAGCCAACTACTTCCTAGCTCCCAACCGAGGGAAGAGAAATCTCTCTCAGCCTCAATTTCTATGCCTGTAAACTAGAACTAAGAAGTCCTTTGCAGGGGTGTTGAGAAAGCTGAGCAAAATGCCAGTTTTCATAATCCTCTATGAAGCAGCTTGCCAGTGTTCGGCTTTGGCCCTGATTTGAGTGGTACCATTACCTCCTGCTTATAGGTCTTTGGACCACGAAGCAGGATGACAAACTTAGGACATCTGCATACCTGATCCTCAGCCACCTGGCTTCCTGATGAACTCAAAAGTTCTTCTGCCGGGCGCCTGGGTGGCTCAGTGGGTTAAGCCTCTGCCTTCAGCTCAGGTCATGATCTCAGGGTCCTGGGATCGAGGCCCGCATCGGGCTCTCTGCTCAGCAGGGAGCCTGCTTCCTCCTCTCTGCCTGCCTCTCTGCCTACTTGTGATCTCTCTCTCTCTCTCTCTCTCTGTCAAATAAATAAATAAATAAATAAAATCTTTTAAAAAAAAAAGTTCTTCTGCCATTGCCCAGCCTTTCCCTCAACATTGGGGATTTGGGTCTCATTAAAGACTAGGCCCAAAAGACAGAACTCGGACAGCACAAATTCAACCATCACCACAGGTTCCTTTGCACAAGGCTGACCTGGGCGGGCCTCTTAACACCCTAAATTTTACTGCAATTCTGGGGACATCAGAATCCAACCAAGAATGGTCCTGAGAATACCACATTCATTCCACACCTAACTAACCCCAACACCTCATCTACTCACAGGTGAGTCCCCAAATTGTATAACAGAAACTCGGTCACCTGACTTTCCATCTGGAATATGCCTCCAGAGAAAAAGGCACCCAGAAAGCCATGAAGTCCTTCCCGGGCAGCTGAAGTCACCAGATTATGAGGTAAAGCTAGAGGTTTTCTCCAATCTATGGCTGGGAGGTTTGGGACAAACATTTTATCTTTAGAGGTCAATCTAAATTGCCTCTTCCAGTGATAAAGATTACATCCGTTCATCTAGCTTTGAAGACCGGAGTACACAGTTGAGCCCATTCTCCCACCATAAACACCAACAGGCAAGGCTATCAGCCACAAGCTTTCACAGCTGCCAAGGTACTTGCTGTCCTCAACGTATTTCAGCTTGGCTCTATTTTATTTACCAGCCTCCTCCCCTAGTCATGGAAAATTCTCCCTCTAGACCTTAGCCAAACCACATCCCTATTTCAAACCTCTCCAAATTCTCACCTCCAAAAAACGTTGCCAGGCTAACACACCTGACTCCAATTACTCCAGCAACATGCCTCCCCCAGCCCCACATCCTTCCAACATGCCTGATTCGTTAGCACTTATGTGTTTATCTCGGCCCAGCTGTACTTGATTAAGTCTATTTGGTTACGTTTTTATCATGCGTGTTTAGGGCAATAATATGTTTCTATGTCTATGTCCTTTCTGTTTACAGGTGTTGTTCTCTGCCCTGCGCTGCACATCCAAGCACGAGCTCCATGAGCTCCTGCCTTCCTCGCTCCCACAATGCTTTGCACGGCGTCTACGAAGGCTGCTGCCGTTAACTGTCCAGCTGCCTGGTCTAATTACGTGAGGAGGGGCCTTCGCTCAGGGAAACTGAAATTACTGGTTTCTCTAGTCTTCTGTACTTCATTAAATAAAAGAGAGGGGGAGATTCTTTGTGTGTACTCTGTCCGGATAAAACAGTAGAACTGTTTAGAAAATCATGAAATTTCTATTATACGAGGCAGTAAGATCTAAGCGGTGAAACTCAAAAGCATCTTCCCAAGTATTTTGAGGCCAGATTTGTCCCAGATCTGTAAATCCTACTTAATCCAGGTTCTCTTTAAAAAAAAAGAAAAAAAAAAAAAACCCACACACATAAGAAGGTATCGGATACCCTTAATTTACATTTTAGTTATTAGGAGGTTTCTACTGGATGGTGAGGGTTTCTCTAAAGATATTTTCTAGTTTAACAATTCCAGAAACACTTTTATTCTACATTTCAATTGGTATTTTGTACTAAAGTCTGTACTTTCAGTCTGAAGGAGTGGACTAACTATATTTACAAATGTAACCTTAACTCTCAATGCAGACTTAAAAAAAAAAGAAGAGAAGAAAAGAAACCCAAAACACTGAGGTGAGAGGAATATTAGATCTCATTCTGCCCAACCTCTTTTCATTGACAAATGAAGAAACTGAGACTCTTATGGTTCTACAGATTTGGTCAAGTTTGAGTAAAAAAGATCCTGATCTAGTACAATTCAGTATTCTGTTTCCACACCTTGAAACCTGAATTAGGAAACATTACTTTATGACTGAGCCAAACATACTAATATGAATAACCAGATTTTCCAGAAAATATAACTATTTCCAAAATAGAATTCCCAAATAAAAAATGGCAAACAGTTTACTGAATAAAACTACACTGTTAAAATCATCACATGCACTTATTCATTCAAGCATTTATTTCACACATTATTTATTGAGTGCTTACTATATGCTGGGCATGTTCTAATTCCTGGCAATCTCAGTGCACAAAGTAAGACATCTCATGGATATTCTAGTGGAAGGTCAGACAATAAACATGTCTAAACATAAATATCAGGTGCTATTTTATCAGATGATAGGAGTTATTTTAAAAGAGTAAAACCGGATTTGGAGACAGCAGGGGTGAGAATGACTATTTTAAATGAGGTGGTCAGTGAAGGCCTCTCTGCAGAGGTAACAGCTGGGCAGGGACTGGATGAAGGGAGGGAGAATTGCTGCAGGCAGAGGATGGGAGGCAGGAGTGTGCTGTGAGCCTCTGGAGAACATCAGGGCCAACAAGTGCGCCCATTGAGATCGGTATGAAGGTGGGAGAGGGTGTGACCACTGTAGTGCGGGCTGGGGACTGTATTCTAAGAGTCATGGGAAGCCACTGCAGGGAGTTATTAGCGAGTTTTGTTAGCAGACTTTAGTTTTAAAAGGCTGACTGAGGCTGCTGTGTGGAGAATAGATCTTATTAGTTAATAATGACAGCAGCTAACACTCACTGAGTGCTTTTTAAAGCCCGAGCACTGTTCAAAGCACTCGTCACAGTTTAACTATTTTATTGTCATGGTATCTATGAAGCAGATACTGTTATTTAAAAACCTGCCCAGAGCCACACAGCTCATAAATAGCGTAGTGAAGCCTCCAACACAGGCACTCTAGCTCCAGCGGACCCTGTCCTCTGAAGGATCTGGGGAGTTCACTGCGTCTCAAACAAAGTTGTGATGGTGGCTCTACAGTCTCCTGGAGGTGGTGGTGGGGACTGGTGTTGGGGGGCAGGTGGTGTCAAGCAGAGGCGGATTCAGAATCTGTTTTTACAGTAGAACAAACAAGACTGGATGTGACATCTGAGAAAACTTAGGTGGTCATGGGTAACGCCAATGTTTTTGGCCTTGGCAACTAAGTGACAGTGTCTTTTACAGTGTCTGTTCAGTGTAGCAGTGAACAACATGGGGTCAGGGAAACTACATCCAACTCAAACAGTCTTCCAAGCTAATGAGACACAGGAAGAGTATCGGCAATTTGTGGTTGCTGTAACAAACTACTAAAAGCTTGATGGCTTAAAACAACAGAAATGTATTCTCTCATAGTCCCGGAGGCCAGACATCCAAGACCAGTCTGAGCCAGATCAGATCACTGAGCCCAAATGAAGGTGTTGGCAGAGCTGTGCCTCCTCCAGAGTCTCAAGAACACCATTCTCTCCTGGCCTCCTCCAGCCTCTCACAGCTGTTGTTATTTCTTGGCTTGTGGTCCCGTCGCTCCTGTCTTGGCCTCCACAGTCATGTGGCCGTCTCTTTCTCCCCTTCTGTAAGTCAAATCTGTCCTACAGGGACACATGTGATAGCATTGAGAGGCTACCTGGGTAATCCAGGAGAATCTTCTCACCTCCAAATCCTTCAATCAGCCACATTTGCAAATACTTGCTCTATAAACCATTCACAGAGGAACATCTTGGGGAACAGGATGTGGGCACATCTTTGAGAGGTATTATTTAGCCTATCACAGGTGCAGACAAAGAATTAGCAAAATGTATCCCTCCTTTCCGTGAGAATTTGGGTCTTCTGTTAACGTTCTTAACTCTGTAACCCCCGTAATCTAAAATAATATGTCAATTACAATAAAAGGCCAAGTTCCTTATGGTGAAAAATTATCCTTAACTGGAAAATTATACTAGGATTGGAAAGATTAAAAATACGGCCTAGGAGGAGAGATCTGGGGGCTTCCCTGAGAGCAAGTGACTCTTACAAATTGAGCATTTCCTTCATGGGCACCACGGAAATTATTCCTATGAGCATAGCTGCCTACTAGCTCCTGGGAGGTATAAAGTTTCTAAACCAGGGCAAGACACACATACATAGACACACACCCCCATGTAGGTCTCCTGGCATTTGAGCCATCAACTAGAGAGCTCTGGGTGGCTACACAAGCTGATGTGTAGGCAGCCACAAGGCATCCAAAAAAGAGGAATGCCATGCTGCCTGCTACAAGCTATGGTCCCTATCTTGTATCTTTTTAAGTAGGCTAAAGCCACCTGTGCCCTGTGACAGTCTCTTGGGTCTGAATGTTTATTTGAACCCAAGAAGACCCCCTGCGTGTCTGTTACCACATGTAATACAGATCTCATTTCAGCTTCATTTCATTTCCATTTCTTCCTCCACCAAACCCTTTAACACGGTTACCAGCAAGGAAAAGGAGCAGAGCCTTTGTTCCATTAGTCGTCTTCTGGTGGTCTCACTATAAGCAGAAGAATGGCTAAAAGGGGCAAAGAGAAAGGAAAAGTGGGAAAATACAAATTAATAAATCCACAAAAACTGAGCTGACTGCTCCCTCGAGGAGGAAAAGTGAGCAGTACCTTCAGCTGAATAGGTCATGCTTCCTGCACCAGGCCTTCAAGAGGCCTCCCCTGAAAGATTAAATACAAAAGTCCCAACCCACATCTCTGCTGGAAATGTGCAAGTGGACTCATTACTCAGAGCCAAGATAAAGGATAAATCTTTATGAGTACTGTAAGTATGAGTCATAAAAAATAGGAAACACATGTAGGACACATACACAGTCATAGGACCACGCCAGGGAAAGTGTTTAGGAAATGTATATAAAAATACACAGCAAAAACAGGACTGAGTATTACCCCTGTACACAGCTCCAAAACACAACAAAAAAACTCAAGAGCAAGTCAGGGGTCCAGATCATTCTGGTCTCTAACAAACAGAGGTCATTTTCCTATTTGAAAATAAGCTGGGTTTTTTTTTTTCCTTTTCTCCTTTTTTTTAATGAAAAAAGGAGGAGAATGGAATCAAGAAAAAGTAACTTGGAGGAGTTCTGAAAGATTTTATGATTTGGGAAATTTGAACAGCTTCCAACTAAAACACTGGGAATTAGATATTTACAGCATTAAAAATGAACAAAAAATCTTTTCAGAGAAAGACTTGTTCACAATGGCAGTATTACCATTTCATTTACATTTTCACTATCTTAACAGCAATGATAAGGGGAGAAAAAGAGTGGAATCTTCAAGCGCTATGAAAGCAGGAAACAAAACAGCAACACATGCACTAACATACAAAAAGCAATAAAGGGGGCACCTGGGTGGCTCAGTGGGTTAAGCCTCTGCCTTCGGCTCAGGTCATGATCTCAGGGTCCTGGGATCGAGTCCCGCATCGGGCTCTCTGCTTAGCGGGGAGCCTGCTTCTCCCTCTCTCCCTCTCTCTCTCTCTCTCTATCTGCCTGTCTACTGTGATCTCTCTCTGTCAAATAAATAAAATCTTAAAAAAAAAAAAAAAAAAGAAAGAAAGTCTTCAAAAAGCAATAAAAGGCCAGCATTAAAGTTTCTAAGGGGTGCTGGGCTCCACAGAAAGAACTAATGGTGGGGAACAGGCAGAGCCCTCTGGCTAATGGCAAAAGATAAAAATCGGGGTGGGGGGTGTTTCAGAATATAAGGGAGAGCAAATGGCCCCCATAAGTCCTCCAGGGCCAGATGACAAAGGCAAAGTGCCCAAGCCTGACTAATCATTAGAAATTAAATTCTTGGGGTGCCTGGGTGGCTCAGTGGGTTAAGCCTCTGCCTCTGGCTCCAGTCGTGATCTCAAGGTCCTGGGATCATGCCCCAAATCAGGATCTCTGCTGAGCAGGGGGCCTGCTTTTCCCTCTCCCTCTGCCTGTCTCTCTGCCTACTTGTGATCTCTCTGTCAAATAAATAAATAAAATCTTAAAAAAAAAAAAAAGAAATTAAATTCTTCAATCGCCTTTGATTTTGAAAGGCCCTCAAATTTGAGATTCAAAGTGTCAAGCCAAGGAGACACCCTAAATGCCCATAAATCTCATACCAAAGCATGCATGTGCATGTCCAAACATGTCCAAGCTCCCTTGGACTTGAGCTTTTTTCTGTATCTTCAGAAACTATTGATTCCCAAGGAAAGCACTACCTGCATGTCTTTCTACTGGAGATTGAGAGGAGTAGGAGAGGAATGAGTAAAGTATTGTTTTTAATTTCTTAAGTGTTAAATTTACCAACAACTTGAAGCAAACCAATGCTCTCTAAGTAGCTTTTTGGAGGTAGAAATCTCAATACAACAACCGCCTCACAGAATGATCCAACTTTAGAGCACTAAAAGATCACCCACCCACCCCACAGCACAGCTACAGCTAAGAAATAAGATCTCCCACTTTCTGTCCGCCTTCCATTTCTCAGTCTTCTTGGCAATGGCCATAGCTCTTTTTTCCTCTCTCCCAAGGCACCTGGCACATGTGCTCACATCAGTAGGAGTGAGGCCATACTTGCCAAGTACTCACCTCTTAAGATGATGAATGTGGCTTCCACTTAAATCAGCGCACAGATATTGAGTACCTACCCATGTGCCCAGTGCTAGGCACATAAAACCTACAGCCACATCACCAACTTGCTGTAGCAGATTCAGAATCAGATGAGTGTACACAGTATCAACAAAGAGAAATTAAACTTTCATGTGCACAATGTGGAATTTGGGCTTCAGGCAAAAATAAGGCTATTGCAGTGATCCCAGATCCTATGGCTGACTCTCTTTGGCTCATTATTAGACCCAGTAACATCTAATCTAGTCTCTCCATCTTCAGAAGATGTGCCTGCAATGTGCCTCTCTGCCCCCAAAGGATGTAAAAATTCTAGATTCAGCCAAAGGACTCTGTAGTTTAGGTGAAAAATGCCATTAATATAAAACAGTATTGCAGGATGTCTTGGACTAGAACTCAGACAATACCAGATGACTGTGGGCAAGGAACCATTCCCAGGAGTCAAAAGTATAGCCGTTTCAACTGAGTTTTAGCACTCTAAATCAAGAGGGCCATTCAGAGCAAAATCCCATCAGAATATTTAAGAATGGTGATCGATAAACTTATAAAAGCCAATTCATTAAAAATAATCTTTTTCAATCCCATTCTTCAGAGGTTAAAACAGCTATCTAGTTTTGGGGCATTGATACTTTAGCCTTTCAGATAAGACCAAGTTGCTCAGAGAAAGGACTATTTCAATTAACTACGAGTTTAGCTGAGGTGCCCTGGCAGTCTGGAAAGGAAAGGACAGAGCACACACACATTGGCAATGGAAGTCAAGAAGCAGGTCTTCCAAACACGGATTCGGATTCCTGCGTCTTTAAGAACAGACCCTCATAAATGGATTGCTTCTGCCGGACACCATGCTCTAAATAAACAGACTCTTCTGGCCGACACACAACTTCCTGTAGGGTTCTGGTGGGTAAAGCTTGAAAAGGCTGCCAAATCCAATGACCAGCAGCTTTTGAGCTGACTTAGAAAACAAGCTACAAAGACTTGAGTCCAGAGTAAACAAAGGAAAAAGCCACATTAAACAGGGAACAAATTACTATACAGGCGGGGATATTTTAAGTGCTCACTGAGCAAAAAAACAGGATAAAAAAAATCACGTTATTAGGTATTTAACAGTAGAGGGTAGAGTAAAATGCCCTCTCTCCACTGGTGGAATCAAGGTTAATTAATTCCAGCAATGTTAAGAACTGGCTGGGAATCATCCTCCTACATCATGAGGACAGATCATTCGTGAGGGTCTAACTGCAAACCTGGCTCAGATCGTATGAGCTACCCAAGGGAGCAGCATGGAGTCAAAAACCATTTATAGCTTTTTACCCAGCTGAGGACAAGGACTAACTAGTTTACTAGCAGATGACTAAAATCTCTGAGTAAAGAAAAATGTAACAAAAACTCAGAAATGGACTGGGCAAAGACTGACACAGAGCCCTGGATACTTGAGAGTAAATTGCAGACTGAAGCTCAATCAGGAAAAAGAAATCAACGCTGTAATACAAAAAGAAGGATACCCGCTTAGCTATAGTGGTTAAGAGGGACCTGAGGACAAAACACCAAGTCCACGGACATAATGCAAATCAAATAAAGGCACACTGTGGAAAAGAGGAGTAGCGCGGGGCACATGGGCAGCTCAGTCGGTTAAGTGTCCGACTCTCGATCTCAGCTCAGGTCATGATCTCAGGGTCATGGGATCCAGCCCCCTATCCAGGTACTTGCCCAGCAGGGAGTCTGCTGGAGATTCTCTCTCCCTTTCCCTCTGCCCTCTCTTTCACTCAATCTCTCTCTAAAGTAAATCAAATAATTTTTGAAAAGAAAAGGGGAGTAGCTTTAGAAGACTTACAGTGATACTTTGAATAACCTCCTTAGTCTCATTCAAGAACCCAATACGCACAATGCAAAATAGGTCTAAGACTTGGTTCCTGCCCCTAAGGAATCCACATACCAGCTGGGTGTGCAACATTAACACACACGATTCAGCCCCAAATAATACAAGAAAATACATAATCCCATACTCTGAGGAGGAACAGACTCGTGGCGGGGGGGTGGGGTAGGTGGAGGGGATTCAGAGCAATCTTTAGAAGAGAGGGAAAGGGAGGAGGGTAAAGGATCACGGAAGGGTTCAGCACAGACTGAGCTCAGAGAGAAGTTCAGGTGGAATTAGGAAAAAAGATGTGTGGCAATGGATTCACCTCACCGGCAAAGGTCATAGGTGAGATTCGGGAATCTGCACTTAAGCATCTCTAAGGGATTCTGAAGCAGAGGATTCACATACCACACAAAGTTGGAGAGATACAGGGTTAGTCCAAACCCTCACTCATGCAGCCTTTCCACTCATCTTTCACTTTTTAAAAAGATTTTTATTTGAGAGAGAGAGAGAGAGAGAGAGAGAGAGCACAAGCAGAGGAGAGGGGTAGAAGGAGAAGCAGGCTCTACCCTGAGCAGAGAGCATGACATTGGGGCTTAATCCCAGAACCCTGGGATCATGACCTGAGTTGAAGGCAGACGCTTAACCAAATGAGCCACCCAGGTGCCCCTCATCTTCCACTTTCAAACCCCAGCCCACCCCAGCTCCCATTGTCCCCATCACTGTCCCCATCCTCTAATCCAGTGATTGACAAGCTTATTCTGCAAATGGCCAGATCATAAATCTTTCAGGCTTTGTCACACCACTCAACTCTGCCATTACAGTAAGAAAGCAGTCACAGACAATATATAAATGAATGGACATGGCTATATTCCAATAAACTTTATTTACAAAAAAAAAAAAAACACTATTTACAAAAACAGGCATCAGAGTGGTGAATGAATAAGCAAAATATGGTATGGCCATCCAATGGAATACTCTTCAGGAATAAAAAGGAATGAAAAAACTAAGACATGCTACAACATGGGTGAATCTCAAATGCATTATGTTAAGTGAAAGAAGCCAGTCATAAAAGTCACATATACTATATGATTCCATCTACAGAAAATGCCCCAAACAGGCAAATCTATCAAGAAATAAAGTTGACTGGTGGTTGTCTAGGGCCGGGGGGTAGGACCACAAGCAATGGGGAGTGACTGCTGGTGGGTACAAAGTTTCTTTCTGGAGTGCTAAAAAGTAAACTTTATGGTATATAAATTTTGAACATACAAAACAGGCAGCAGGCAGAATTTGGCCCAAAGGACAGTTTTGTACTCCTTGAACTGTATCCCAGTGACACCATGTACTTGGAGGAACTTTGTTCTACATGTGGTTTCTGCTTTTCCCTCTGTGCATACTGAGGCTTCTCTCCTCCTCTACTCAAAAACTTGTGCTTGACTTTCTAGCCCTTTATTAAATGCTCTCTTCTGGGAATCCTCCCCTCACCTGAAGATAGAATTACCACTCCCTCTGTTGGGCTCCTGCAAAATTTTTCTAATTTTAGAACACATAATGGTCATAGTATTTGTCACACTGCATTAAATTTATTTGCCCTCAATCCTCAATAAGTGCTGAAGACATAAACATGAGTTAGAATGTAGCAGGACGTCTACCTAGCACAGAGTAGGCTCTCAATGCATAACTCACCAAATGTGTCTATCAATGAATGAATTATGAGGTAATATGCAGAGAAAATTGTTTTAAGAAGTGGTCCAAAAGTTAGACTGAAAACAATCAGTCCCAGGAAGCTGGTTTCAAAAGCTGCAGGGTTAAGTGGAAAAGAACACAGAAATTCAAGAGACATTTCAGAGGAAATGTCAATAAAACTTGGTGACTGACCACTACAGGATTTGAAAAGGATGGGTAAATCCAAGATGGTGCAAAAGTCCCAAGACAGGCGGTAGCAGTGACACTGATGGGCAGGGAAGCTGAGCAGATAACCAGCTTTCCTGCTGGAAGGAGAAGACCGGTTTAACTTCAGTTTCAGAGGTATAAGAAGGGCTAGTATTTGATTGTTTACCGTGTGCCTGGCACATACAGCAGCCCTCTGTGCCATATGGACATCTCTCACTCCTCAGTAAACTCTCCAAAGAACTGCTACTATCATCTCCATTCCACGGATGAGGAAGGAGGCTTAGAGAATGAAGTAACTCACCCCGAGGCACATGCTGGGCAAGTGACCGAGATTACGGCCACGCAGAACCCTATGGGTATAGCTACTCCTCCACAGCGTGTCTCAGGCACCTGCAAGCTTGACAGAAGACCTGAGAGGCAGGGTTCTCTGGAACCCTGACAGGAGCTCCACTGCTGAAGCCTGGAGAGAGCACTGGCGTCTTTCGCATGGAGGAGACAATCCAAACCCTGAAAACAGACAAGCTGCCTCAGAGACAAGAGACAGGAAAATGAAGGCCAAAGACTACACTCCAGGCAAGAAACCCTGAGAAGGAACAAAGAGCTGGGAAAGAAACAGAAAAACAGATGCAAAGGTAGAAGGAGAACCAGGCTAAGGTATCATCCTGAAGCCCAGAAGGAGATGCTAGAAAAGGGAGGACAGAAAAAGGAGGTGAGGAGGAAAAAAGTGGGGGGAAGGCGCTATGGGAGAAAGAGCTCTGCCAAAGGAGAGGACTCCTGGGCTCCAGTCCGGCACTGGCACCACCTTCTTGTTTGACAGTGAACAGCAGCCACAGCACTCCCCGGCCCTGGTCTCCTCTGTCAGGAGGTTAAAACTAGATTGCCCCCAGTCCTAGCAACCCAGTAGCTGGTCAGAAAAGCATCATCAGAGAGAAGCTCAGGAGAACAGAAGTCAGGCTGCAGGGAGGAAGGAGGGGAGAGGCAGGACATACCGATGTTCACTCATTTAAGAAATTGGAGAGACAAGGGTGAGAGAAATATAATGGTGTGTGGAGCTATGATCAGCAGGGCCAAGTTCATGCATGGCCTCTTCACCGTGGAAGAAAGAAAAGTAAAATAATGAAACACGCTAATTTTTACAGAAATACTCAGAGAACGCACTGGGGAAACAACTGAAAGTGATATAAGAAACATTTCTGTGGAATGTGAGTATTAAATCAGATATTAGCAGTAAATTTCTTTTTATTCTCAAACAAAATGTCAACAGAGCAGATAAGCAATGAAAACAAGAGAGTACAAGTTGGAGATTTGGATACTCGGTGCACACAAGCTGGGCGTTTGCCCAATCAGCACATCTGGGTCTCAGATTTGTAGACCTGCTCCTTACTTTGGTCTACTGCTTTTTTTTTTTTTTTTAATTTATTTATTTGAGAGAGAGAGAGAGATCACAAGTAGGCAGGGAGGCAGGCAGAGAGAGAGGGGGAAGCAGGCTCCCTGCTGAGCAGAGAGCCCGATGCAGGACTCGATCCCAGGACCCTGAGACCATGACCCGGGCCGAAGGCAGAGGCTTAAGCCACTGAGCCACCCAGGCGCCCTGGTCTACTGCTTTTTAAAATGCTCTCCAAAATGCCCCTCAAGCAAAAAGTCACATTTTCAAATGTGGAGGGTGGCCCTGAAAAAGCATTTTCTAACAACATTTTTAGGAAATTACAATTTTTTAGACATCAAGGAGTTTCCATTGCAACAACAGGATGGGTCAGGGCTGTAGTCCTAACCTCCATAAACACAAACACCACACTGCCTGGAAATGGCTGCTGCTGAACAAATTTCAGAGGGGGTCAAGGCAATCTCTTCTCCAGACTGGGGAGGAGGCAACAGTGAGAGGCTTTTTCAGTCTGTCCCCTCCCAGCCAGTTGAGAATACAACCCGGCATTACCTCATGCCAAAATGGCTCCATCCCTCTGGTGGGGCCAGGAGCCGTGCTTTCTAAGGGCAATTTTATAGCATGTGGACATTACTGTGATAAATGACAGGGTTTAAGTGATGTGGCCAGCCAGCATCTTGGTAGCAATGTTGTAATTTCTTTGCTTAGTTTGTGTCCTCATTTGTCTGCTAAGCCCTGATGTTTACTATTATCGCTCTCATTTCTGCTTTCACTTTTTCTAGAAGTCCCTAACTGGGTTTTTGGAGAGTTCTTACTTGAGAGTTAGCTGTAGTTTTCCGATTCAACATCTTGCCCCAACATGTCAGAAACCACCCTTGACTAGTGTGGCCAGTTCTAAACTGCTGAGCCAGCAACCATATCTGGTGGCCTTGCTGTCCCCAACCGTGCTCCTCTACCTAGTCCTGGCCTAGCACCTGCATTCTGCCCAGCAGGGTGTCATCATTTAATCGGCACTGAGTAGCTTCGTTTGAGTGAAGGGGCAGCTCCCTGAAAATGATGGGACTGGCCTACTTATTTAGGACCTCCAATCCTATGTGACAGTCAGATTCAGTTGTCTTTCAAGTTAATGAAATAACTTCCATAGCAACACTCAGATGAATTAAAAAATGTGTCCCTTGTTATCAGTTTAACTTTTGGATATATCTACTGTAGGTCTGCAACAAAATGGTCCGTTCAGAGGCAATCTCACCGAAAAGGCTGGAATGCTTTCCAAAGCAACCTCCATTTAAACAAACACCAGGAGCGTTTATGCACAGAAGGTATCTGTTTAGGAACTAAACTTCCCCAATATACAGTGTGTGTGTGGGTGTGAGCAGTTTACTCTGACACTTGCTAAGCATACACTACATGTAAGATCTCTGAAACACTAATAGCCTTGAGTTTATTTGGATTTTTTTCTGCACATACACAGGTCTAGGATCAGAAAGTCATTCATGAATAACTGCAGTGGGAAAAATGCCCCAGACAGAGAAGGAATGCAGCTGGTGTGCTACTGTTCAGTGTTCACTGGTACTTCTGCTCTCACACAGGTAGTCTCCAAAAAGCCAGTCTTGAAATTCTATATCAGTTCTTTTAGAGGTGATGAGTAAAGTTAAGACAACAGCCCATTCCCCCTACGCCTGCACTGTTCTGTCTATATTTTAATAACTAAGGGGGAAGAGAGAAGCTGTCCACCTACTAATATTGTAGAAACAGAGGGAAGATTGTGAACAAGCAGTTAAGTAGACTGGTAGCAGTGATCTCCAAAATGTTTAATCTCTGAACTTCTAAATACCTCCAAGTGAGCAAAAAAGACATCAATTCAGATGACAAAGCCCACATACTAATGTGTCTGTTTCAGTCAAAGGAGGAAGAGTCCCTTAATGTGTTTGTTCTCCCTTCTCATACAGTCCAAGCAAGTTTGGTGACAACGAGTCACGGACTGCAAACAGAGAACAGGTGGGTTACTTGTGTGAAGGCAGCTCAAAGCCTTATGGGGGGAGGAAGGGAGGAAATAATCAACTATGAAGGACAGATGGGAGGTGGCATTTAGTGCGGTCGTTAACAACCTCGGAGAGAACAGAGGATCCTCGGCTCCCGGCTTTTTATAATTACTAACACTTGATGTGCTCATCTTTCTAAATGAGAAAGGAAAAAAGACAGCAAGAGGCCAACCTTAAAGCGGTGCTCCCAAAGCCGCAAGGGAGGGAATGAAAACGGACTGGGAGCCCTGGAATGAGCTATCACAAGCCTATGCAGGAAACCCAAACCCTCAGTGGGAGACCAGCTGGCTCACGGAACAGGTGGAGTCGAACAAGACTGGTTAGCAGTTAACAAGGCAAGAGCTAATGGTCAAAAGGAAGTGGACTGGAAGGGCAGGGACAGCTTGGACTGTCGAGTCCAAAAGACCCAGTGTCCACTGCCTCCCTGAGCCTCGCTGCTTTGCTCGGGGACAGGGAGGGCTGGCAGGGAGGACGCAAGTCCCGACGAGGTGGCCGGGCCCCCAGGAGGCGCGTCACACCACCGCCACTGCGGCTGTTCCTGTAACGTGGTGGGCAAGGGAACTGCTAAGAGGCAAGCAGAACAGTTAGTATTTCAGATAAATGTGTTTACTTCCTTCTCTTTCTCCCAACTGTGGTCTTTCCTGCCCTCAAAAGAAGCAGGAAAGGAACAACTTTAGGCCACAGTCCTCGAGAAGGTACAAAGCAAAAGTGACTTGGAGCCACATGTGTGATTAACCACACATCCCACTTGGCCCTGCCTGCCAAGAAGCCTGGATCCAAATTTCATAGTTGGTCGGACCGACCACATTAACCCGTACGGCTCACAACTACGCTTTTCTTTCTTCTTTGTCCTCATTCTGCATTTCTGCTTATACCGTTGACATGTCTATTGTGAGCCCATCCCGAGCCTTTGCTGCAGAATGAGGCAGAGAATATGCAAATACACGGAAGTAGGAAGGGTTCTGAACTTTCTGGGGGATAAAGTTATTAAACCCGGGCCCTTTCCCAGGACAATGGAGCCTTCCAGATCTTTCCTCCATACAGCCAGTTACTGGCACACCCATTAATAGTTGCTGCTGTAATGTCAGGACAAATACATAAATTTAAACACCATGTCCTTTATACACGTAGGTAATGCTAACTAGGGGCTTACCCTCAGCAGCTTTTCATGGTAAACAGGCAATTAGATAAGTCAGAAATAGAAAAGACATTATCACCACATAAAAGCAGGTAGCAATAAAAATTAGATAGGAAACAAAACTGTTGCCATTCCAGCAACTAATGAAAGTATGTTATTGTAAATAAGCCTCTGGTCGCCTTATAACCCCCTCTCAGGAATCAGGAAACACCCTGAGGGCCCAAACTATGAGGGGGGGGGCAGATTTTACTTTGAAGTCAAAAAGCAAGAGGAGCTGGTTTTTATAGGATGAAAATGATGACACCAATGCTCGCTTATTCTTTTCTTTTTTTATTTATTTTTTATTTATTTATTTGACAGAGATCACAAGCAGCAGAGAGGCAGGCAGAGAGAGGAGGAAGCAGGCTCCCCGCTGAGCAGAGAGCCCGATGTGGGGCTCCATCCCAGAATCCTGGGATCACAACCCAAGCCGAAGGCAGAGGCTTTAACCCACTAAGCCACCCAGGCGCCCCAATGCCTGCTTATTCTTAAAGACAGAACTGATCTCTCGGGCTATTTACGGTCTTCTGCCCTTCTGCCGCCAGAGAGTCTTTTTCAAGTTTCCTGTTCACTTCCAGGCCTGTTGTTTCCAAAACCAATGATTACAAATGAGAGGTGTGGTCTCAGATGAAAAATACAATTATAGGTCTCTAGGCTGTCCTGAGGGGAACCCAGCAGGGAGGCCAATGGTAAAACAGTGCTTTGCTACAGAAGGCTTTGTATATATAAATCCCTGTAACAAGCGAGTTTTTGATACAAATTCTCTGCTGGCCTATAAAATTGTTTATCTAACTTAAACGCAACTGTTTCCCCAAATCTTGCCAACCTGCTGTGGTTATTACTTCCAGGTGTAGGATCTGTCACCTCCCCCCCACAGGAAAAGCAGCAGCCTCTCCTCAGCGGGAAAACCTGAAGACTCTTGGGAGGTAGGAATTTAGTAAAATGTTAGAGAAGGGTTGATTCACAATAGCTCTTACTGCTCATCCTGCACCAGTAACAAGCTGGGGGAAAGAGGGTGGATTTAGTAATTCCCTCCCACTTGAGGAGGACATGATGAAAAACAACTATCTTGATCATCAGAGTCAAAGTCAATTATACCTGGGAACCAATATGGCATTCCTTTTGCTAATGTATGAGCAATGACCTCATTCCACTTTGAAAAATATTTGCCTTTTATGTTCAGTAGAGACATATAGAAAGGCTACCACTGGTCCTCCCACTATTACCCCCAAAATAGATCAGCTGCGATTTTTAGCACAAACCATGTAATAGCATAGCTATAAATACCAAGTTATCCACTGAAAACAACAGAGAAAGTAAGGTGACTTTGCAAGAGGAAGCAATCCTGGTTTAAAAAAAGGTGAATACAGTCAAGGTAAACTTTATTGGCTAATTAGAATACGCAGGTTGAATTACTGCTTTTTAACCAGCTTTACTGAGATAAAATTCACGTACCATAAAACTACCCACCCATTTAAAATGCAATCCAGTGGTTTTTAGTATATTCACATTTATCAATGGTGTTTAGTATATTCATATGCAATGGGGGAACCATCACTACAATTTAATTTTAGAACACCTCTGTCCTTCCCGAAGAAACCCTGTACTCATTAGCAGTCAACTCCCACTTCTCCCTTTCGCCCTTCAGCCCTCAGCAACCACTAACTCACTTTCTATCTCTATAAATCTGTCTATTCTGGACACTTCGTATAAATGGATTCACATAATATGTGGTCTTTCGTGTCTGTCTTCTTTGTCTTCTTTCACTTAGCATCATGGTTCCTTCACCAGCAGCACGCGTCAGTATTTCATTCCTCCTTATTGCCGAGTAACATTTCATTGTGTGGACAGACCACATTTTATTTACCCACTCATCAACAGACAGGTTGTTTCCACTTTTTAACCACTATGAATAACACTGCCATGAGCATCCGCAGACAAGTTTTTATGCAGACACATGTTATCCTTTCTCTTAGGTATATACTCAGAGAAATGGAATTGCTGGGTCATATAGTTCAAGTGATTTTAAAAACTGCACGACTGCACAGTCATACAAGAAGAAGGTGAGAAAGATTTACTATTTCTCCACCCCCATTTTACCATCCAGAAACAATCTCTTTGCTTCTCTTTTCATTCTCTCATGGCCCAACTGCTCGTGCTGTCCTCTACGCTCACTCTCTATACATAAAATAGTCCAAGGTTTACTATGTGAGAGCAGCTCAGAGCCACATGGAATTTCCAAAGACCACATATCCCAACATCTCTTTTTCAAACAGGATTGAAGCACAGCCATCTAATTCTTAGAAAGTCCCCAAAGAAAGAAACAACGCAACTGTCCTTAGATGCCCAGTACCCGAAATATCTTCCAATTACTAACTGCAAATCACTAACGCCAAATCATACCTATACTATATAAATACTGAAGAAAGAAGAAGAATGTTTAGGTTTTTAAGCAAAATTGGAGACTGTCCCCTCTAGGCCCTAACTCTTTATTCCCTCGCTGAACATACTATGTCCCTGGATGCCAGCTAGTTTGATGTGTCCTCCATACTGCTGTGAACGGTTTAATCTGACACCGAAATCCAAGTGTGGGAAAACTCTGCGGTCATTCCTAGGGGTATTTTTCTTTTGCTTCAACAGTCGTATTTGAATCTATTTTCGCAGGCAACAACAGTAACACACAATTTAACATCCAGAATCTCTGCTGTTGCTGCTTCTGTAATAGCTCGAACTTTCCTCTTCCTTCTTGGTTCCTCTGAGAGGGCACATATAAAATGAGTAATTATTGCTGCTAAAGAATTGCTGGAGTCAGCAACGCTTCACAGGAACTGCATTTCCTCCTCCTCCTTTCCCGCCCACCACAGTCTCCCCCATACGTTAAGAATTATAGACACATGACCAGGATAGAGAAAATCTGCCCTGGAAGAGGCGTTGCAGCCACCATGGCAAGCAACCAAAAGTATTAACAGTAATTTCCAGCGGAGCTGAAAAGGTTAGATGATTTGTCTTTGAAATGAGCCAACTCGGCACACTTTCATGAGATTAAAATCAGTTTGCTTTTCCTTCTGGCACCTCACCTCTCCTATTCCTACTCTCCCCAAAAGGCAGAGTGGTTCAGGCACATAAACAAACAGTTCTGGAAATTAACTTCCCTGACCACAAGAAAACTTGAAGATAAGTTCCACTCTGCGTTAGTTTTCCTACGCTTCGCTGTGATCAGGATCTACTGTGGTTTCTCTCTCCCTGGAGAGAGAACACCTGAATGATAACATCTCTGACACACAGAAGCTTAAAAACAGAAAGAATGACAACTGTGTGTTATCTTAAAAGAAGTATGATGACTATTACCCACAATCTAGGTCATTTCTGAGTCACAGGGAAGAGGAGGCCATTGTTCTTTTATGGTGATGACCCTGTGCAAGTGAGTTATTTCTGCTGTCACCTGTAAAATGAGGATAACAACAGGACTTCATGGGGTAAGTGTATGAGTGCTTCGAATAGGGCTGAGGACAGGTGAAATACCAAGGCACTAGGAGCTTGGTTCATCACCATCACTACCACCTAGACCACCGCTACCTCGGCTATCTCCAAGAAGCTGCCTAGATGGCTTAAGGAGCTAACCCCCAGGGTTTTTCATGCAAGGACAAAATACTGCCATCTTTACTAGAATGCTCCCATTTCCATTGACTCATCCTGCAGGAGCAACCAGTTCATAAGACAAAGCAAAGAAAGGAGACAGGTCACAGGAGAGGATGAGAAAGATATTTTACAATAACAGAAAAACAGCACCTTATTTTGTTTTTTCACAGCCATGTTTCAAAGATGAAATCCTTAAAAACATTCTTTCCAATATAGGAAGCCAGGAAAGTTACGAAGCTGAAAAATCTCTTTATTTAGAAAGAATTCCTAGAGTTGCCCAGTCCGGAGAGCAATCTGTTATTTGAAATCCCTCTCTTGAGTGTACATTGTGTCCTCCTCCCCCCTTATATTCATATGTAAACATCCTTGTTAAACCTGGGGCGGGGGGGGGGGGGGGCCTCTTTGTCCAGATTAGTGTCTTTACAAGCTCAGAGGGGCAGTAAGTAGAAAGCTGGCACCTGCACCTACCTCTCTCTGGGGCTGGCCGAGCCCCGGGTCAGCAGCACGGAGGTTCAGGACGTGCACTTCCTGGGGCAGCCCTGTTGTACCTCTGCTCGCACACCCTGACAAGACGGTGAAGCTCTCCATGAAGGCTTGGACCGGATGCGAGGCATTGACAGGCGACAACTCACACTGGGCACTGGGCTCTGGACCTGCAGAGGGAATCACAAGCACAAATCCCTCAGAAACAGCAATGAATTGTGCCACAGTTAAATTAATTATCCTAGACGATCCAGCCATGGCCAGTTCACCAGAAGAACCTCTCCAGGTAAGTTGTTTCTGAACTCAATGGCAAAAAAGCTTAGCCTAGTCTAAAACCACCAATCTCTAAATTCCTTTTAGATGATTTTGATGTGTATTTGATTATGTAAATTCCCTTTTAGACACACAAGTCACGAATGTATTCCTCTGGATGGAGGAAACTGCCGTTTGACATCTGTGTTCAATTCTTCCTTCCTCTCTTAGGAAAAACAACAACAACGACAACACAGAAATAAATGGAATAAATTGCCTAAAGTCCAATGATAGTATGAATAAATAATATTTAACAACTAAAATTTCACCCCAAAAGTATAAGATACAGTCCCTAACCTCTAAGCATGCCCTGCCTTCTTAGAGCAAAACCACCTTAAGAACAACACAAAACAAGATGTAATGAAAGGGGGCAACTGGGGCCTGAGTTGTATAGCAAAGTTTGGGCCAGAGAGCAGGAAAAAAATCCTCCCAAGAAAGGGAGAAGCATATGAGTAGAGCCTCAAATAGAAAAGGTAGAACCCTGGTCACACTTGGCTCATGCTTCCTCATTCTCCCTTTCTCCAATAATCAGAACTTAAATCCTAACATCCATTCCTGCCCATCCCTCCCTCCTAGGGTCCTCACTGCCTCTGTCTCTAGGCGACTACACATCTTCCTAAAAGGACACTCAAGCATCCAGCTCTCCAAGCCACCTTCCATGCAAGCTCGGACCAGCCCACCAGGGTTCTCAGTGGGATGGCCGCTCCCCGTCCGAATGCCTGTCCCTCCCATCACTGCCAGCATGTCTGTCCCTTACGGACTGCTGGCCTGAAAATAAAGCCCAAGCTCCCTAACCAAGCACATAAGGCCCTTCCTAACAACTCCCTTCCTCTCCCTCCAAACTCCCCCCACCCCACTCCAGCAACCCCAATGCATCTTAACCGCACATCTTTATTCAAGCTTGTTTCCTTCACCCAAATTCCTGTTCCACTTTAACTTTGCCCCATAACAAACAGCCCAAGATGAGAGAAGTACTCTTCCTCCATCCTCACATAATTTCTCTGCCCATCTCAGCAACTTCTACACTGTAACAACCAGTACATCTACATCTGTCTCTGCTAGTCTGGTATGACCTCCCAGACAGTGGGCTACTCATCTTTGTATCCTCAGCACCAATCACAGCACCTGGCATGTACAAGATGCTCAAAAAATAATTGTAACATGAATCACTGAGCTTTAAAATAAATTGCTCCCTCCCTGATTGGTGATTAGGGCACCATTCTGGGGAGTTGGATTTAGCAGTAGGGGGCTAAGAGGGGAATGACTGAGGTACAATTCCACTTGGGCCTCACTGCACACTGGCTGGATGACTGATAGAGAGGGACATCCAAGAAGGAGGAACCGCGATAGTCCTCTGCAAGTTTGGTGTTGTCTCCATTTGATACCTGGGGAGAGTGGGACTTGAACAAACAGCAGCCACTAAACCACAGCATCTACTAAACCACAGCCTCCCAAGCGGAACCCAATAAAAGACCTGGACACACTCCACAATTAGTTCTTCCTGACTTCTACATATTAAAAGTACTCTCCAGGATCACAGCCCCAGTGTAAAATGCAAATGTCGTTCAGAACCAGGCAATCCTGTATCCCCACTGCTAGACCATAAGCAGACACCCTGCCTGGTGTGCCAAGTCTATTTCAGAACTCACAGAAATTATCGAGGCTGATAAAAGTTATCTGGTCTGAAATGAAGTATGTACCTTCTCAAATAATCACTGCGGCTCTCTGTGCTGCTGTACTGTGCCCAGCTGCTTTCTGAGAAACAGAGGTGGTGAAGGAAGATGTCACAGTGGCAAAAGGCAGGAGGTACTGGACCTCTGATTCTCGGAAGTCTCAGTGGAGGGCGAACAGTATGAGCAGGTGCCCTCCCTACTGTTTCTCCTTTGGGCCTCTCCAACCACAGTGGGCTGCTGGTGTAGTTGGCACCCCAGAGCTTCAGAGTCTCCTACTCCTACTCAACTTCGGGAACACACTCAACTCTGGGAAACTGGTTTCACAGCTTCGTGCCATGAATGTGCCTTCATCACAAATTAAGCCCAAATAAAAATGCTTTTCAGGGTGGGGGGATGGGTGAATTAGGTGATGGGGGTTAAGGAGGGCACTTGTGGTGATGCTTGGAAGTGCTGAGTCACTATACTGTACACCCGGAACAAATACTACATTGCATGTTAATTAACTGAAATTGAAACAAAAACTTAAAAAGGAGCACCTGGCTGGCTCAGTCAGTACAGCATCTGACTCTTGATCCTGGGGTCATGAGTTTGGTTTTTTCTTTTTTTTAAGATTTTTATTTATTTATTTGAGAGAGCGAGAGAGAGAGACCAAGCACAAGGGAGAGTACGAGTGAGGAGAGTGGGGGAAGAGAGAAGGAGAAGCAGGACTCTCTGATGAGCAGGGAGCCTGACTCCAGCTAGATCCCAGGATCCTGGGATCACGATGTGAGCCAAAGGTAGACAATTTAACTGACTGAACCACCCAGGCACCTCTGAGGTCGTGAGTTTGAGCCCCATGCTGGGTATAGAGATTGTACACACACACACACACAAATAAAAATAAAGGGGTGCCTGGGTGGCTCAGTGGGTTAAAGCCTCTGCCTTCAGCTCAGGTCATGATCTCAGGGTCCTGGGATCGAGCCCCACATCGGGCTCTCTGCTCAGCAGGCAGCCTGCTTCCTCCTCTCTCTCTGCCTGCCTCTCTGTCTACTTG
>NW_019154093.1:58063226-58156736 GCF_002288905.1 Enhydra lutris kenyoni
TCGAGCCCCACATCGGGCTCTCTGCTCAGCAGGCAGCCTGCTTCCTCCTCTCTCTCTGCCTGCCTCTCTGCCTACTTGTAATCTCTGTCTGTCAAATAAATAAATAAAATCTTAAAAAAAAAATAAAAAAATAAAAATTAAAATTAAAAAACAAAAAAACCTTTCCAGCTCCATTTTTGTATGCATGTGCAAAGTTCCAACTGGTTCTACCCAGAACACATCTGCAATCTGCTTGACTCTCCCTCCTCCTTGCAGTGCCACCATCATCCATCAGGATCTTCCTTAAAATCACCAAGGTGGGGGCACCTGGGTGGCTCAGTGGGTTAAAGCCTCTGCCTTCGGCTCAGGTCATGATCCCAGAGTCCTGGGATCGAGCCCCGCATCGGGCTCTCTGCTCAGCAGGGAGCCTGCTTCCCCCTCTCTCTCTGTCTGCCTCTCTGCCTACTTGTGATCTGTCTGTCAAATAAATAAATTAAAAAAAAAAAAAATCACCACAGTGCTCATCTCCACACTGGGGTTAAAGCAAAAACTCACTGACAACAAATCAGGGGATAAGGTCTTTCCCAAAGTGGGGAGGGAATCAGAGAGGGGATACCCCCAGTACTAAGGACTAGCAATCCTCACTTAGAATCCATGGTTTCTGTCCTGCCATAGTCCAGGGCAGGGCAAATCCCACTTAATGGGCTACAGCTCCAGCCCTGTGTTACGTAAGTCAGCCCAAGGCCAAAGAAAAAAAAAAAAAAGCAATGCACAGGGCATGCTCTGATCAAGTGACTGGATAACTGCACTTTACAGAGACCCACTGGGGTCAATGTTTAAACACACTCCATATAGAGTATCTCTAACCACCAGACACACCAAAGTAGTAATTAGTTTTTGAGGCTCCTTTAATGAATTTATTGCCACAAAAAAAAAAAAAAAGCTATAAAATATGATTAAGCTATCCTTAAAGCCAAAAAAGTGAGAAAGCAAAAAAAACAAGAAAGTAGGAATTATCCACCCTTAATCCTCCAAGGTGCCTTCAACAATTAACACACAATGTCAGTCTGGTGTAGTAAAAAAATTAAGTAAGTCGCTCCTATTTACTAAGTGCTCACTATAGGCTAGGCAGTACTAGGTCTATATGACCTTGAACACCATTACAAGGAAATGGTATTACCCATATTTTAAAGAAAAGGAAAATAAATTCGAGGCACTTAAGTAAGTGTTTTAAGGTTGCCCAGTCACCCAAGCACTGAGACTCACACCTACTTCTGGGGCTCACATCTCTGTATGGTGAGATTTTCATTAGAAAACATTGGACATTTATGGAAGAAATTATATGAATTCTCTATAATCTCTCTCAGAGGACAGAAGCAGAAGGAATACCTCCTAACTCATTGTATTTGGTCAGCATTACCCTAATACCAAAACCAGACAAAGACATTGCAAGAAAACTATAGACCAATATCTCTCATAAACATAGATGCAAAAATCATCAACAAAATACTAGCAAATTGAATCCAACAATGTAAAAAAGAACTAAACAGCACAACCAAGTAGGATTTATCCAGATAAATACATCTGAAAATCAACTGATGTAATTCATCTCACCAACTGGCCGAAGAAGAAAAATCAGAAGAAAAAAGTCACATAATCATATCAAAAGATGCAGAAAAAGCATTTGACAAAATCTAAGTCATTCATGATAAAAACTCTGAGCAAACTTCAACAAGAACTTCCTCAACTGGATAAAGAGCATTGAAAGAAAGAAAGAAAGAAGAAAGAAAGAAAAGGAAAAGAAAGGAAAGGAAAAAAAAACCAACCCTAGAGCTAACATCATACTTACTAGCGTAGAGAAACTAGACGCTTTCTCATTAACATCAGAACTAAGGCAAGGATGTCCCCTCTCACCACTCCTTTTCGACACTGCACTGGAAGTCCTAGCTAATGTCTGCAGCTAGGTATGACCATGTGACCAAATTCTGGTTAGTAAGCTATAACCAGAGGGGGTACATGCAATTTCTAGGAGGTTTCTTATGAAGGGAAGGAACCGTGTTCTTCTGCTCTTTCCATCTTCCCGTTGGCTGGAATACAGACGTCCTGGGTAGGGCATAATGTCGAGCATGCAGTATACACTCAAATATTAATGAGGGAGGGGGGAGCGAGAGGAAAGGGAAAAAACCATGAAATGCTCCAATGGGCAAAGGATTTCATACAAATAGGAGATTCTATCTCAGAGTTGTCCCTTCCACTCTTCACCAGTAGCCAAAACTTCAATCTTGTATCAAAGGTGGGTGGGGGGATCCATCATGAGATGAGGTAGGTGGCATTACTGGCTGCTAAAAATCAAGTTCCAGCTGGGGCTTCCCCACCCCCAAATGTTACAGTGGGCAGGAACCACAAACTTGTTTTTGTCCTCACTTCCCAAACACTCTGCTGGTTAAGGCCCTTCTCTCCAGGTGGCACAACAGTTCCCTGGCCATCAGCAAGCCCCCAGCCTCCTGTCACCTCTAGGTCAGCCCCAGGACTTGCTGACCCCTCCTGAAGCCACAGACTGCCTCTCTGCACCGGCCTCCAGGCACTTGCCACACGCGCCTCGAGTGCCTTCTACTGCAGGCTGCTCACCTCACACAAGCCCAGAGCCACATCCAGGGAGCAGAGCTTCCACTAGGAAGCCTGGGAGCCACCCCCAGGCCCTACCATAGGAGTCTAAGCCAGCTAGGCGGCCACCACGGAGCCCAGACGCTGCGCCTCCTCGCCACAAAGGCTTGGAAACCAGGAAAACATGTTCCAAAACCCGGTCTGACTCATCTGCTCACTTCTGTGGCGAACTGTGAGCGCTGGGGCTGTTGGTGCAGGCTCTCTCTGACAGCCTCAGAAAGCTGGGAGTTCTCTCTTGTGGCCACCACGGCAAACCCGCAGCCCTTCCTTCCCTGAGCAATCCCTTCCCCAGTCAGGAGGCAAGGGAGTGTCATGCTCTGTGATGATGCTGATCAGCATAGCAAAAGCTACATGACCACAGGAAGGATCAACTGGGCACAAACACCACGGGAAGGCAACAATGCCATAAATATGCACTCCTGCTCACCTTGCACCATTCTTTACAATTAAGATGCATTTAAAAAGGGGGGGGGGCATTTTACAGATACTTTATCTGAAGCCTCACAGAAACTCTAACATGGAGAGACCAGATATTATTTCCACTGTAAGTAAAATGGTGCAGCCCCAGAGCGGGGTGGCTATCCTGACACACTGTTTCTTTCTTTTTTTTTTAAAGATTTTTTTTTTAATTATTTATTTGACAGAGAGAGAGAAATCACAAGCAGGCAGAGAGGCAGGCAGAGAGAGAGAGAGGAGAGGTAGCAGGCTCCCCGCAGAGCAGAGAGCCTGATGCGGGGCTCAATCCCAGGACCCTGGGATCATGACCTGAGCTGAAGGCAGAGGCTTTAACCCACTGAGCCACCCAGGCGCCCCAGTGACACAGTGTTTCTTGATAGTAACACACTCACAGTTCACCTCCAGAAGACATTCTGCAAGGCTGCCTCCCTATCTGGGTATTTCTGTTTATTCTAAGCATCTAGTATATGCCCCATCCAGAATTGTTTGGGGGTAATTCCCAAAGAAGTCTAATGTTCCCTTGGTCTGAAAGCATGAGCTGAGTTTATCCTTCTCTGCTGGCCGCACAAGCAATTCCCCCAAATCCTGCCCGGTGTTGTGTTTCGCTCACGTGTCCTCTTTCCTACCCTGAAGTCAGACTCTGATTTTCCTTCTCAGTAGACCTTCCTCAGCCACCAGGACCGACCCATAACCCCTATTTGCCCACAAGACACTACTTCTATTGACTAAAAACATGGACCTGAAGACAGCACAGATTCAAGTCAACCCTGTGGTGAGAAACTCTCTAGGTGGCCCAGACCAAGTGGCCTCCTTCACAAAGCAGGGCCCTCTGTTCAGCAGCTGGGCCACCTGGGGCAACACTATGGGGCATCCAGTGACAGCCTAGACCTCCGCCTCCTGGGAGAAGCCACGGTTTAATTCTTCACAAGTACGGTTATCATAACCCTTCTCTGGGCCATACACTGTGCACATGTTGTTTCTAATCCTCGTAACATCGCTGTAAAGACAGTGTTAAAAAGCCCATTTCAGAGTGGTGGAAACCGTTAACTGCTAGAGGCTAAGTAACTTGCCACAGGTCACCACCAGTAGGGAGCAGGGTGGGATTCGAACCTTGTCTCCCAGGTGTAAGTCACTGCCTGCTTCCACCCTGCATTTTCCTGGCCTTCACCTCAGGGCTTCATGAACAAACGGACTTAACTGGTCAAACAAACACATTTACTCATATTTGATCAAATAACTGCTTGGTCCACACTTGCAACCTTTCGGTCGACTTCAAAGGCATCATAAACTCAATGAGAAAGCACAAGTTCATTTCGCATTTTACCAAATGTTGTCTTCCTCTTTTTCACTCATGTTTGCTTATCTGCACACAAGGGAAATGTTCCTAAGATCTGGCTATCACATCAATGTCTAAATTCCAAGTTCCACTTAAAGAAAAAAATGCAAATGGACTCACCCTTTCATTACGTCCTTTAGCTCCAACACAGCATTCCGATCTCAGTTACAGAACCCCCACATCCACACTGGCTGCGGGCCAGCCCTAAGGCCTGACAGAATGCAGACGAAGCATCTGGGAACAGATGCCTTTGCTGCACACACTTTAAATTTAATCTGTCCCCAAAGAAATTAATATCACACCTCACGCAAGGAGTAAAATATTGGGGGTGGGGGAGTGATTGTTTGGGGGAAGGAACAATAACTAATTTTCACATTTAATAAATGTGATCCTTAAGCATTTTAAATATGAAGGCACACCATGTTGACACAAACATCTGGTACCTATTGCACATAATTTCCAGCACACAGATTCCCCATATCACCCAGGGTACTCATGAGGAGTATGTGTTCAGCAGCAATAAAAGTGGTAAAGATGCAGAGGGAATCAAGGGGTAACATTATAGCCTGGGACCAACACACTGCAGTGGGGAGATTTTATTCCAACAACACCATTGGCTAATAAGGGTTTCTGTTATTGTCCCACAGGGAATTCTGCAATGCTGTCAGCTGTGAAGAGGGACAAACTCCCACAGACTGTACGCCTGGGCACTGCAGGATCTATTCTGCCCCTAAGCTGGAAATTCCTTCTACCCCCACTGGATGCAAGAATCTGTAGGAAAGCGCACCCACGATGACTTCTCAGCCAATAGTACAGCCTGGCTCTAAGGGAGCTTCGTGCAAGGGAATAAGACAAGCGCCAGAATATAATGCAAAAGCAAAGCTCCAGGAAAAAAACACCTGGAAGGCCAGAGCTCAAGAGTGCCTGTGGCAACACAACATATGCTGGTGTTTATACCATCTCCGATTACACTACTTTGGAGCTACAGCCCCTTGGGGATGGAACTGTGGAATGTACCACCATTAAAATCCAAAGGGGGCCTTTCTACCAAAGTCCCACCTAGATTTTTCAACAATAAAACTTGGCTTAAGGCTAAAGCTTATCCTAGGTAGGAAAGAGACAAGCAGAAGAGTTTCTAGTATTCTAAAACGTGAAATGCATATTTATCAGGGGGAAAAAAAAAAAGCCAAATTTTTCTATAGCACAAATCCTTACACATCTCTTACCATCGTTTCATCCTCCAAGTGAATACCTAAATCCAGACCCTCCTCTTGACAAACCAACCATCTTCCAAGATGTCAAGTGCCAACTTGCTGGGCCAAAAGCCAATGCATATCTGTATACTGTTGTGTTCAAATCATGGTACAACCATACTGAAGAATTTCCTGTGTTCAAGTTGTATTTTTAAAAGTTCAAAAAGAAACAATGGGCAGGGCATCCTAAAGAATTTAAATTCTCAGGGGCACCTGGGTGGCTCAGTGGGTTCAAGCCTCTGCCTTCGGCTCGGGTCATGATGCCGGGGTCCTGGGATGGAGCCCCAAGTCGGGCTCTCTGCTCAGCAGGGAGCCTGCTTCCCTTCCTCTCTCTCTGCTTGCTTGTGTCTACTACTACTGTCTGTCCAATGGATAAATAAAATCTTAAAAAAAAAAAAAAGAATTTAAATTCTCAGTGTTGGGAAGTGCCAGGTTATAAAGGGCACTCACTCTTCCATCTAAGCAAGATACCACTACGCAACCAAGAGTCTCAGAGAGGACTCATATGGCTCTCGGAGGAAGTGGGTTCTCTCCTGTTTTTTATAATCTGAAGAGAACAGGTAGCAGAGGAAGTATGTTCCAGAAGTTACCACTAGGCACAGCAAGAGAAGAGTTCCTGTATTAGACACACAGTGGTAACAGGCAGAGTACTGGACCAGGAAATAGGAGAGCTGCCATTTTACAGCCAGATCTGCCACTTACTAGCTGCTTAACTTTGTCCTTAAGCTTCCCATAATCTTCTTCTCTCTTATTTCATGAGAGGCTCATAGATTAAGGAGACACCATATATGCCAATGCTTTACAAATTTTAAGTACTGTTAGAGACATAAAGTCCCTTGAGGGGAAAAGAAATAAATGAATGAAAAAATTTTCTCCATTGAAAAAATGTTTTCTTTATGAGTTTTTAAATGACTAATAAAATATCTAAGAGAAGATGTTCTTATACTACTCCCTAGCTACTACTCCCCAAAAAATACTTTTGGAATTGCACTGGAAAGATTTAGAATAAAAGTATATGCAGTATTAGAGTAAAAATTCCTGTTCTCTGAGCAAATTCTGTAAGTACAATTCCCAAAGGAGAGAAGAGTCCATGTTTCTGCCTCCAGGGAATTTCCAAAATCCAGAGAGTAATCTGGTATCATTTTGGCTGACTTTCTCCTTGTTTATTTTTAATCTAGAAGATGAAAAGATGTTCCTATTCTGACAAAATCTAAAGGAAGCCAGGAATACAGGGGACACTGGCTCCCCTTTGGTATTCAATTACAGGGAGATCCAAATTGAATGGATACAAATTATGGATGTTATTGCTGTAACAAATGGCTCAGCACTGAGACCAAGAACGAATTAGAAGACTGGAACGATGGAAGAAAACGGAATGTTTTCTCTTGTGTGAGTCTGAGATAAATAAAATCATTAAAACAAAGTCTACTTCTTTATTAAAAGAAATATACTTCATTGATCTGAATTCAAAATATTAAACACAATTTAGGCAGGTAACCAATAAAAATTGTAATTTGATTCCTACCAATGCAATGTTTTCTGGCAAAGTGAGACTTGCAGCACTGGAAAGTTGCCCCTCATTAACCCTGAGGGAGGACGTCACCAAACCAAACCTATTAGTCAATCAGACCTCAACTTAAACCTGAAAGTCGCTAACCTGATTTTCTTTTTTTTCCCTCTAGCAAACTGATTATCTGATGAAAAAGAAAAATGTGGGAGGAAAGAGAGGTAAAGATGGGCAAAAAACCAGAGAGAAACAACATGCATTCTCTGGGACCGTGAGCCCCCGGTTAAGACTGGGGTTCGGGATCTGGGTAAGTGCAAGACAAGCAGCTGTAAGGGGGGGAGGGGAACGGTCAGGAAGGACAGAAGGAGAAAACCACAAATGCTGGGAGTTGAATCAAAGCCTGTAACCACTGGTCCTGATTACATACAGGAGATAAGAAATTAAAAATAAAAATCTACCAACTTTTGTTTTGGCCATGTAAAATATTACTAATTACAGCCATGTGTACAAACTGGGCCACAAACTAAATAAAATATATTTACTTAAAGGATTTTATATATAATCTGGGCACCCAGCAATTGGTTGTTAAAAGGCATGAAGGACATATTTTGCATGAATGCCAAATTATCAAGCATCAACTCAATTACAGTAATAAACCATATTCCTTCCTCTTCAAGCTAGGTAGCTCACTGCTCAACTATTTCTGTTAAGAGGGAAACAGAGCTGATGGTTTGTAGAGAAATCTATGAACGACTGGTGTGCTGTCGCTCCTCTCACAGTGAAGCTAAAAGGTTCAGGAGAAACCATGGAGCTGGTATTTCCAGAGTCTGCAGCAGTTACAGGTCAATCAAGTGGCACCACCGATAAGACTACTAGGTGTACCAGGAAATAGGAGCATGGTGCCTGGGTAAAGAGCCCTGGCCCAGAGCCACATCTTCCTACCTGATTAAATCAAGGGACTCCATAAATGCGTTATACCTATTATCTTTTTCATTTATAGCCAATAACAGCTTTTAGTTATAAATCTATTTGGGCATTTGTTTGAGTGCCATTTATTAACTTCAGCATATGTGTTTATGTGTCTTCTGCTTAGATTGAAACCCTATGAGGGCAAGGATCATGCATGTCTCTTGTGCTTATCTTCTTTCTCTGCCAGAGCCTAGCACAGTGCTTGGCACATGGCAGGTGCTCCCAAATACTGGTTGGGTGATGAATTCCTCAAACAACCAAAACCTGGTTCTCTACATACCATGAAGCCAACGCCTCGGGTTTGTGTCTCAGCCCTGCCACACTTTAGCTCTGTAACCAGGGGAGTTACTTAACCACTTGATGTCTTTGGTTCTTCCCCTATGCACTGGGGATAATCATAGTATCTGCCCCATAGACAGTTCTTAGGATTAACTTTTTTTTTTTAAAGATTTTATTTATTCATTTGACAGAGAGAAAGGGAGAGATGGAACACAAGCAGCGGGAGTGGGAGAGGGAGAAGCAGGCTTCCTGCTGAGCAGGGAGCCTGATGCGGGGCTCCATCTCAGGACCCTGGGATCATGATCTGAGCCAAAGGCAGATGCTTGACGACAGCCACCCAGGCACCCGGATTAACTCATTTTTATTATCATCTGACTCTAATTATTATTACCATCTCTCCAGCTATGGCCTGAAAAGAAAAATACTTTTCAACCTATCTCAACCTCCTTTTGCATTAGGAATCGCAGAATATTAGAACTTACAGGAAACTGGGCTCCATGGAGATCAGTGTCCTCACCATCACCCACAGGGTGCAAGGGACCACTATGGGCATATTTCATTATACTGCACTTTGTGTTACTGTGCTTTACAGATACTGTTGTTTTTGTCTTAATCAATTCCAGGTTTGTGGCAACCCTGTGTTGAGCAAGTCTACAGCAGCATTTTCATGATAGGATTTGCTCCCTTCGTGTCTCTGCATCACATTCTGGTAATTCTTGCAACATTTCAAACTTTTTCATTATTATATTTGTGATCAGTGATTGCAACTCATGGGAAGCTCAGGTGATGGCTAGCATTTTTAAGCAATATTTTAAAATTAAGGTATGTACATTGGTTTTTTTTTTTTTTTACACATAACCCTACTGCACACTTAAGAGACTACAATAAAGTGTAAACATAACTTTTATATGTACTGGGAAACCAAAAAATTCATTTGACTTGCTTTATTGTGATATTGGCTTTATTGCAGTGGTCTGGAACCCAACCCACAATATCTCTGAGATGTGCCTGTATAAACTAGTTGGTGAGAAGGCCTTCTAGTCCAATCCTTCCTAGTTTTTTCCAGACAAGTCCTGCCATGACTTCCGGTCCTAGAAATGCAAAATTAATGTACCAAGATAGGTCTGACCACGGTCCCCAGTTTTAGTGGCTCTACTCCTACAAAATTCCTGCTTCCCTGCATGTCGACCATACTCCAAAAAAAAAAAAAAAATTAAAAGAAAAAGAAAATTCCTATCCAACCCAAATGTCATGCTATGTATTCCTTTATCACTGATATACTTAACTCCTTCTAGAAAAGAAATTGAGGGACTCATAATAAAAAATTTTAAATGGGCTTAGAAACCCACTTAAGCTGCCAATCAGTTAAAAACTGGCAACGACAAAAAGAAATATCAAAGAACTTAGTTAAAGGAAACTACTTCATTTGAGCGCCTCACCTAGTTCTGAGCTTCCTAGTAGCCAAGGTAAAAGAGAAACTGTGATGCTTAAAAGATCTCATTTAAAAACAAAACAAAACAAAAAAAAACTCATAAAAAAGAAAATGAGTCAGCTCTTTGGATAAGAAAACATTTTTCCTAAGTCTGAATTTCAGAGGCCTGTGATAATGCAAGGATCAGTGATTTCAAGTGTCATTTTACAAAAAGCATAGATGTATAAATTTTCTTACATAGCCTCATTAAAAACAGAGGGAATACACTCTATATGAATTTCATTCAGGGGTCCAGGTAATTCTCTCTGACATACATGCACAAAAACTTCTTTTCTAGAATTGGAAGGGGTTTTTTTGTTTGTTTTTACTTTTTAAACCAATAATTTACATCAATGTATGTACAAAGGCAAAAAACAAAGTGGCATTAGTTTGCTAAAGGCATTTGGAGGATTTTCCCTTTTTGCTTTTTTAAAACGCCGCCATTCAATTAGCCCAAAGTTTCAGATTTTGTGGGCACCTGGCTGGCTCAGTCAGCTGAGGATATGACTCTTGATCTCGGGGTTGTGGGTTTGAGTCCCACCTTGGGTGTGGAGATTACTTAAAAAAGAAAAAAAAATCTTAATAAAAGAAAGTTTTAGATTTTCCTACGCTATTCAGAAGTCCACGAGCAACTTCTGAAAAGAAAATTGAAACAGAGTTATCAGTTTAACACAAGGCTAGAAGGGAGGGGTTTGATTCAATCAAACTGTATTTAACCTAAAGACAAATATAAGAAATTATTATACTGGGGTGCCTGGGTGGCTCAGTGGATTAAAGCCTCTGCCTTCGGCTCAGGTCATAATCCCAGGGTCCTAGGATGGAGCCCCGCATTCGCATTAGGCTGTCTGCTCAGCAGGGAACCTGCTTCCCCTTCTCCCTCTGCCTGCCTCTTTGCCTGTTCGTGATCTCTGTCAAATAAATAAATAAAATCTTTTTTAAAAAATTATTATACTGCTGTTTAATAAACTCCCCCCAAAATTTAAAGCCGAGATCAATGAGATACCCGTTCAGAAACCACATGTACTAAGCATGCTCATGACAAATGCCACACACAGTAAAGTACTGTCAAACATACATCTGCATGTGACAAAGAAACCTTTCAAAACAGATGTGTCACAGGATGTTTCAAAGCTTAACTCTTTTTTTTTTTTTTTTAAGTCTGTCACATTCAATCAAAGCAATTTCTGTTTTTCGGAAATCTCTGTGTTATTGGGGGTGGGGGGGTCTTTTCTTCAGTGTTTTTCCACTCTGAATCAACTAGCTCCTCTCTTTTCCTCACAAATGAACCTTCGGAAACCACTCTGCCACAGGGAGTTCACCTTCTCTCACATGGAGACAAGCGCTAATACTCTCAAATGGTCAATCTAAAAAAGAAATCTTGTGCATGCCAATTCCTAAAACAAAAAGAACTTTGTTTCAACATTTGCACAGAAAAATGTACCAAAGTTTAATCCATTATTTAAAGTAATAATTAATTCCTTCTCCCAGTATTTAATATCATGTTCCCTACTCCCCTCCCCCTTACTTCATCTGGGCGAAAAAGCCACCGTTACCACCATACAACAAATGCTTCATTTGTTCAGCACTGACCAGTAATGAGATATCCCACATAAGAAAATCTTCCAAATAAGCAAGGATTTACTCCTTTCAAGAAAGAGACTTAAGTCATTTTTATGGGAAATCTACTTAAAATGTACTACATACATAGTCCTTTCCTGGCCACCTTAAATATTCTGAGCATCCTATCACTAATTTTTTTTTTTTTTTGAGGACTTGGGGGTCATCATTATGAATACTAATTACAATTTATTAAATTTCAGGATGCTATTTCAGTTTCTGTCTCTACACCAAATGGTCCCATATTTGTGTTTTATACTTCTGCCTATCCTTTTTATACTCAGTTCTTCTACCCTGGCTGCAGGTCTGTCTCTCTGCTCCAAGCCCATCACATGTCATCTTTCATACTCAATTCTAAGTCAATAGCTTGGATAAGGGCCATCCCACCTACAGAGTAACCTCTACGGACTTCTGACAGCTCTCTTCCCTGGAACTCACCAAATGTTTTGGTTTTCTTCATGTGCAACGGACACACAAACTTGCTATAAAAGTGACACTGTAGGGATGCCTGGGTGGCTCACTGGGTTAAGCCTCTGCCTTCGGCTCAGGTCATGATCCCTGGGTCCTGGGACGGAGCCCCACATCAGGCTCTCTCTCTGCTCAGCAGGGAGCCTGCTTCCTCCTCTCTCTCTGTCTGCCTCTCTGCCTGCTTGTGATCTCTGTCTGTCAAATAAATAAATAAAATCTTTTTTTAAAAAAAAGTGACACTGTATAACAACATTAGTGACAATATCAGCAACAATATTAGGGACACTGTTCACACTGACCTAATCTGAATGGCAAGCCATCAAAGAAAGTGAAGTGTATGCACTACTCAGGGTGAACTGCTGGGAATTTAGTTCACACAGAAACTGTGCTAAAGGCCTTACTCTTCTATGACTCTGGGACTTCAAGCATTTTAGAAATATTATCTTTTCAATCAAGAAGGAGAGAAAGCAAATATATGACTAGGTCTCCTGAGTATATATATGTGTGTGTGTGTATATATTATTCTTTATTGTTCAGGATGAACACATAATAACCTGCACACCCAGGTTAATTACAATTTTAGCATCATCTGCACATTCTTCTACACTACAGTTCTTCAGTGGAACTTGTAATCACCATTCCTTCCGGTCTTCTCTCTCCCACCACCAGTGCTGGAGGACACTGTTGCTGTGGTCAGACTCTGCGACCATGGGTCCCTGTTTCGGGTCGGTACAAGTGACCCATGATGTACCAGACAGTGGAGGGCAGGCTGCGTGCTGCCACGGCACACGGAAGACACACAAAGCCACTCAAAAGCCCCTCTATTGACATTATCGGCAGCTTTCTAAAACCAAGTCATGACACAGAATCTTCCCTGCCTTCTGATGTTAGTTAGAAACATGGGTCAGACTCCTCTTTGCAAACCACGATCATGGTTTAAAAAAAAAAAAAAAGGCAGATACTGAGAACTACTGCAGTTTCAGATTCAGAGAGGTTCACATTTTAAAGCTCTTTTCTAAAATGAAACAGTGTTTCTTTGCCCAAGAGATAATTCATAATTTATCCTAAATTTTGACCTTTTTTACTGTAAAAAGCATAGGAAGTTACATGGAAACAATGAATGGAAGTGCACTTTTTTATTAAACAAGAACAGGAAACTTTTAGTAGTTTATGGTAAAACTACATATTTGAGCCAAAGAGAAAAATTCAACTGTGTTCTTTTAACTCCTAACTTTTCACCCTCTCTCATCCCAAACATACAAGAACATGCAGTGCTGATACCCATGAAACAAATCTCAAGACCAAGAAAAAAAATGAATATTTACAGTCTTCAAAAATATATTTCCCCCAAATTACTTAATAAGCCTCTTCACACGGACCTACACCTACTTGTTCTATTATTGCGTGGCTCAAATGAGTCATAATAAAACTCTGGAATATTAAAGACAATAAGTGAGGAAATTCCAGAAAATATAAAAACGTTCAGGGAGCCAAAACAGAACTGTATTTATTTTTCTATCCTAATGCACAGGAATGAATAAACCAACAAATAAATCAGGGATCACAAAAGTAAACACACATCTGGCTGTAGTTCTGTAACAGAGTTTTCCAAATTGACCACCTTGTCCATACTATAAAAATTATTCCCTTAAACAAAGTAAACCCCAAGCACCACCCCCTACCCAACTCTAAGAACCTTCTACTATACCAATTTAAAAACAGGTTATTTTTGAATCCATGACACCCAACACAGCAAACGACACTTAACAGGGCTCCATGAATGTTACAGAAAGGAAAAGCCCATGTGGAATTCTCATTCACTTTAGTCTTAGTCCAACCCTGTCCAGGTCATGGCTCCAACAGCACTAAAACATACAACTTTCCTGAGCCTCAGTTTTCTCATCTTTAAAACAGGGATAATACTTATCCTGACTAATCCCCAGGGTTGTGAGATCATGTACTTGAAAGTTTGTTGGTTTTTTTTTTAATTCAATCAGGAAGCCCTATAAAACATAAAAATATTACCAATAAATACATGAAAAATCAGTAGAAAAGAACATCCTTTCTCCTCACTATCCTACCCTCTCTCTTTAAAAAAGCAGCTCACAATATGCAATAACAGACCTTAAGAACATAGAGAAAAGAAAGCTTATCTTGGGGATAGAAGCCCCAGGTTCTAGTCTCAGCTCTGCCAGTAACAAGCTGCTTGACCTGGGCCACCTGTAAACTAGGGCTACTCCTGCCTTTGTTTCCAAAGCAAACTAAGGTAATGGATAACAAAGAATTCTACAAGCTTAAAAGCAAGATACCAATAGAAGAGATTGATTAATTAGAGCTGCCTAACAAAAAGTTTGGACTTCAACGGCTTTATTATCAAATCAGATGACAGGGAAAGAAACAAACTGCCTGTGGCGAGACCCATCCTAAAACACCCTCCTGAAAGAAGATTAAGAAAAACAACAGAGGGGCACCTGGGTGGCTCAGTGGGTTAAGCCTCTGCCTTCCGCTCAGGTCATGGTCCCAGGGTCCTGGGATCAAGCCCCGCTTTGGGCTCCCTGCTTAGTGGGGAGCCTGCTTTCCCCCCTCTCTGCCTGCCTCTCTGCCTAGTTGTGATCTCTCTCTGTCAAATAAATAAATAAAATATTAAAAAAAAAAAAAAGAAAAAGAAAAACAACAGAGTGGAGAAGCTTCCTCCACAGTGGAAATACCAGTATTAATTATGTAAAGGGATGGGGGTTTTGGAAATAGGAACACAGAGGAAATAACTGTCCATCAGAACCCCTTCAAGTCCAATTAAACTTGTAAATTGACAAACTGGGTCAGATTTCCCCCATTTCTGGTTAAGGCAGAGGCAGGCAACCCTAACCCTACATATGCATGCCCAGCATTCCAGAACAAACAGCAGCTAGCGCAGAAAGCAGCAGCAGGAGAGTAAGAGGAGAAAATAGATCAACAAACTACAACAGATTGGTCACTTAGTAATCAAAAAGAAAAAAAGAAAAGAAAATAACCAATTTGAAAGTTCAACTTGAGGCTGAATTCCTATCAGAAAACAACTGGAGGCCAAAGCCTACATCTGCATAATACTTTAAATCTGAGGCTGGTCTTTGGAAAAACATTTGACAAAGATTATCAAAACATCTATTTTTCTTTTTTTCTACTCACTTTTTCTCCATTACTTTTCATATTAACCCCTGAGCTTCACTCACCACTCCTGCTTTCTCAACTACAGTAAGCAAATACGTATAAATATGGACTGAATAGAAACTGTAACATATTTTTCTGTATCTGTTCTTTTTTTTATCAGATATTCCTCTTTTGAATTGCGTGAACAACAAATATTCACACAACTAACAGCCAACCAAATGAGCTGGTGCACGGTGCTGATGTTGGAATCATCCTGACAGCGATTAGACAGTGTCAGATTCTTCTTGGATTCCAAAACGCTCACTTTTTAAAGCCCGCGTACCACCGGTTCCAGCTGTGGGGTCTTTATGGGATTTTATGTTGAAAATCACTAGAGACTGTGGTTCCCACCTACTGGCCTCAAGTGAAACTTTAGACTCCTGCTATAAGCATTAATATTCAAGTACAGCTTTACCTGGTGGGAGCACATCAAAAGCAAAATGAAGCGTTAAGAAATGTAATTACATGCATTTTTTTATATCCCTCTGCGTAAGCAGAATAAAACATCTGTATTTCACCCTTTTCCCCTAAATTAATACAGAACGTCAATGACAACAGGATATGATTATTTTCAATTACTCCCATATAGCCGATATTCTTATTAAAGAAAACATCTTCATGTCACCACATATGAACCCATTTAATCGCTGAGTACCTTACCATTTATCATCTCGTCAACTATGCATTTGACAAAATCAAACTGTGGCCCTAAGTAGTGAAAATTACTGGACTCGCTAAGAACTCAAGAACCCAGTATGCAACAAGAATTCTAGTTATGTATTTGCTTTAAAGTAAGAACAGTAACTTTTAACTCCACCTCGGGCTTTGGACTCTGCTTCTAACTCGATGAGGGGGAAAAAACCTACCATGAGGTCTAACTCCAGTTGACATTAGGGTGTTAATGCAAATCCCTAGCCACGTGATAGTATTTTTACAAACAAAGCATCATAAAGAACATACTGTTCGAAAGGCACGGAAATCGTGCTTTCCAAGGTCCATATTTGACAATTGTTAGGAGAGGGTTGTAGATATCAGCACAGTGTAATACGTGAGATGCAATCCCTCTTCCTGACAAGGTCACTTGCAAAAGAACACTCTGACCTTGGCAAAGTTCTCAAAAATTTAGACAACTAGGAACTGCAAGAAGGGTTTTGTTCTTTCATTGTTGGTGTTTGTTTTCAAATGTTGCCTGTTTTTAAATCACCTCCTTGGTTTTTAAGCCGGAAAGGATGCAAATGTTTGAGTTACTATAGTCACCTTTCTCCCGCTGCTTTGAACGGCCTAAAAGGTAATCTCTGCAGACACCAATATTAAACTGTGCTGGCCTTGCCAGGACAAATGTTGGCCCACGTATTTCAGCAAGGCCACGAGTATTCTGAAGGTCAAACAAAATACAGACTATTTCCAGTCAGAAAGGAAGTCTTTGCTTTCTGGAAGGTGGCCCCCAGCTCAGCCTTGACTTGGTACGCTGCAAGGCAAGTAAACCAAAAACTGGAATCAGCCTTCATATTTAATCAGTACTTTCCGAAAAGTGCTACTGATAACAGGGAGAAAATGTGAACGTACTTGAAGTTCACATTTCCCTCTGTCTTGGCTTTTCTCCTTTTTACAGATGCATCTACAGATGTCCGAAATAATACTGCACTAACAAAGTTTTCAAAGTAAACTACAGAACGTCAACTTGGATTCCTGCACCATTAATGAAAAAGGCTGGACACATCACTTAGGGTTTTCTTCCTATTTACCAAGTCCTGCCTATAGTAAATAGCATCCTAGTGATAACGGTGCTAAAACAAAAAAACAAGAAGGAAAGTGGGGGCTGCTTTTGGATGTCTACTTTTCATAAAGGGCTAAAAACCTAATAGTTTTCAAGCACGAAGTATAAAACCCACTGGACCAGGCCTGATTTTCATGCTTACGGGGCAAACATAATACTCTCTTTTTTCGGCACATGGAAACAGAAGGAAACCTCATCTGCCTTTTTTGCAGATGAGGAAACTGAAGAAGATTAAGGGACATTTGGCTTGGCAGTCAGCACCTACCACAACACAGCACCATTCCCTTATGGGGTCTGGTCATGCAGAAAGGCCTCCTGCATCCGCAGCTCTTGCACTCGTCTCCACTCCAGGTCCCCACCATGCTTGAGGCCCAGCTAGACTTCAGCGCTCACCTTAATGCTCTTCGCTGCCTCCACGAAGCCTCTCTCAGCTAGACGAAACCTCACCCCTTCCTCTGGATCCCTGCAGCATGCTGGCTCTTCTCTGATGGGCACACCAAGTACCAAACTATAGGACTCCCCCCGCATCTAAGCGTATTAGAGTCAAGTGTTCTTATTCATCCTCCCCAGTCCTGAGACAAGACCTCGTACATGGTAAGCACTCAGTAAATACTTGTTCGATGGAATTCTTTGGGAGATGAATGAAAAAAATGGCATTTCCAAGGTTCCACAGCAAGTGGGCAGCAAAAGCAAAAATAAAACCCAGGCTTCATGAAGACCAAATGCAGCTGGTACCACGCCGCCACGGAAATCCACGGCTGTGTCTGTTCTCACGTGAGTGGTGAGCTGTGGACTGCTTTGGGCGCACACACATCCAAGTCCTCACAACGGAGCAACGAACAGTGAGACTTCTCACCATTAACTAAGCTTTGGTTTTTTAGTAAGTGTCCCTACAACCCTAAACTGCTATTTTATACCAAAGTTCTAAAACACTGGATCATTTCCTCTTTTTCCCCGGCTTTTTTTTAAAGTAAAGTTTAGGACAGCGGGAAAACTGCTGAGCAGAGACACAGAGAAAAGCTGACTCTGCACATGCCTCATTGTTTTCTATTTTCATTCCAGCACAGTTGCGGCTGGAAACCAGTGTTTAGGATTCCCAGTGGATCTGCGTCCCCGGTGTTTCACCACGTCATGCTTTATACACTACTCAGAGAGGTGTGAGGCAACTGAGTAGTATGTTCTCTCATATGTATCATGTATCTTTAGGGAAGTAAAACAAAATATGTGTTTGAGGAGAGGAGGAGGAAAAAGGGACCAAGGGAGTTTTCAGAGGTGTAATTACACCTACACAAGTGGGACCGTCCATGTGTGTATTTTGGAGGTGGAAAGTTGAATGTAAACATTGACTACATTTGTGCTTGTGCCTTCTGTATACATTCCGAGTCACGACACACTTGAGCACACATCTGTTAAAAATGCTGACACGTTCACTGTAAGAACATTATTTACTCTATAAGGGATTTGTATTTCGTCGTATTTTTTTCCAGGTTTTCTTAACTTTCCTCCTCCAATATATCTGATGACTTCTTTTTAAATTTTTGATTACTTTACAGCATGCACAGGATCCCCCCACGATCCGTGGACACGGGTCATTCTGCCAGAAGAGCAGAACAGATTCCCCTTTCCAAACTGCTCAAATTTCACCTCTGGGAGGAAAGGCTGCTCACACCTACTTCAGGAGACCTACAAGCACAGGGTCCTTGCTGGAAGAGCTCAAAACAATGACTCCATTCCAACCATCGCCCCACTGCACTGTCCCGCTCCCAAAGAGCTAAGGCATTCCCCAGGTTGAAAATAACCTCTGACCCATACGGAAATGAAGACTCAAAGGGAGCAGAGAAAATCTGTCCACCGAGGGCCATTCTCCTGTTGGGGGAGGGCCCTCAGAGGCAACTGCATCTAAACGTACAGCCTTTCCTGGTGGTGATTTTTTTTTTTTTTAGCATGATACTAAATCCACAGCCCACAATAGCAGGACATTGCTGTCAGGGCACCAAGGTCTCTCAGTGTAGCCGCTCTCGCAGCCTCCTGAAGTCATGAATCATACCTCCAAGCTTGATGCCAGAGACAGAGGCTGTACCCCACACCACCCCCGACCTAGAGGATGCCCGCTCTTCCTCTCTCTGCTCATGCTATGATGCGCTATTTCAAGGACATTTTACTTCCTATAATTTTTCTCTTTAAAGACTTTAAGAGAAAGGACCGGCTTCAGAACAATGGAGAAAGAGACACTGCACTGGTAACAGAGGACAAGGGTTCAAATTCTGAATGGGCTCCTTAGAAGCAGTGTCTCTTAATGCAAGTCACAGTCTCTCCAAGTCTTAATTTCAGGTAAATGGTAAGTAGCAGCACATTTTTCACGGGATTGTTAAAAGATTTCAATGAGGTAATAGATAAGAAAGTACCTAGCACATATTAAGTTGTTACTAACCTTTTGCTTATAAAGAAATCGTAATGCTCAATTAATACATTTCAGAGGGTGTGACCATTCAATAATAAAGGCCAGTAAGAATATTCTGAGCCCTCTGCAAAATATTCTCAGCCAGGTTTGGGTATCATGTGAACGGGCCAACACCTCTGTTAAGGTATTACACCATAACTGTAATTACACCAAAACTTTACAACATAACTGTAGAGGTATTACCGTGTTACAGACATAGGTGTTAACTGCCATAGTATTTACAATAGAGAAATACTAGGAATAGCCTAAAATGTTCATGAGGGTATACCTGTACCATGAAATATATACACTGCAGTTAAAGTAGTGCTATTTGTACTGACAGAAACATCTCAATGACATATTGTTAAGCTTTTTTAAAAAAATTATAGAAAAGTACATAAAGAATGATACAACTTATTAACTCCCTAAAACTATGTGTGGATGTACACAAGTGCACAGAGAAAGAGGACTGAACACATAATTCTAATGGTAAATAGTTCCTACCTATGGTGGGGGCAGCGCTAGAGTGGGGTCAGGGAGCTGAACGGGCACTGGGACTCTTCTCTTGGTCTCTCTGAATCAACTTCGCCCCATGCACATGTATTTTAAGTTTTTTATTACTTGTATAATGAACACAGTTTTATTTGTATAATTAAAAACTAAAAATACATACTGTCATACAAATAATTTTGAATCAAGCCAACTGAATCAACTGAAACTGGCTGAGTAGTTTTCTGCTCTGGATGTCTTATTTGGGGCAGCGTCATATGTGGTTCAAAAAGACCAGCACTCCAGGGTCTCGGTAGGCAGCAGAGAACCCTGTTCTACTCCACCTGTGTGATGACAGCCTCTCCTCTACTTGAGGGCTTTCTGTGGCCCTACTTCCTTCTCTGTTGCCAGTGACCCAGCAGAGCCAGGGTCTTGCCTGGGCTCAGTAGCAGGCAGTAGTGAAAACTTCTGGCTTTGACTCCTCATTCTGCATTGTGATGTCTGAGACTTTGCCTCAGTTTTCTCATTTGTAAAACAGACACATACCTACACCTTGCCAGGCTGTCACGTGGGTTATCATATGACACATACCAACATGCTCAATGAACGGCAGCTTTAAACATTACTATCATTAACCAGGCAATGGTATGAGTCTCAAGGTCAATTCTCATCTGTAAAACAAAATCCCGATATCTGATTATTTTGAAAGTTTCCAGCTACAATATTCTATGAACATATGATAAAGAAGAAAAGTACACAAACAGGCTGAAAAGTGCACCCAGATGTCTGGGACCAGGGACATGAGACAACCTCCAAGGCAGGGCCATGGCAATGATGTGACTTGTGTGACTGTTATCACATCACGGGGTGAGAAGAAAAGAGGTAAGAGAAGGTTTTTTTCCTCTAGTCTAGAAGACTTAGAATTTAGAGAGATAAAAGAAAGACACACAGAGAAACATATTCATATCCTTCTACTGCCAAAAAGAAAACATTTCAGTATCCCCTAATACCTGCTGGTACTAGTATCTAGTACCTAGTACCTGTTGGGAATAGCAAAGCTTACAAAACAGGGCATCTTAGTGTAACCAGCCCAAACACAGCCTTCAACCTCCAACCTGCTCAACCTTCTGGGACAGAAGTTCAAGTTAAATCCTCTTAAAACCAATAGTATCTCTATACATCTACATCTATCTTTTGGGGCTCAGCTGAAATGTCTACCTCCCTTGTTAACCTCTCAAACCATCCCCATTAAAAGCCATCTCTCTCTCTCTCTGAATTCCCATAAACTTTGTTCTTCACCTTCATTAATTTCTACTTTACATTATAGTTATTTACTTGCCTGTTTTACCTCCCATACAGGGCCATAAACTCCCCTGTAAGCTGAATAATGTTCCAGTCAGTCACCCATTCACAAACATTTACTGAGCATCTAGCTATATTTTATTAGATTTATCATCCAAACCACGAGGGATACGGAAATAATAACACTTTCTTCATCTTCAAGGAGCTCAGGCTGATGAAAAGATGGGCAAGGTAACAATTTCAATAACCAAGGTGCTATGGGGACATGGAGGAGGAACCTCCTTAATCCACCTCAAAAGAGGGAAAGATGAAAGTGTCAAAAAAGCCTTCCAAGCAGGTGATGTCTGAGGTAATTCTTCAGAATTAGTTAAGGGGTGCCTGGCTGGCTCAGTCAGAAGAGCATGCGACTCTTGATCTCAGGACTGTGAGTTCAAGCACCACACTGGGTACAGAGGTTATTTAAAAATAAAATCTTAAAAAAAAAAAAGAATTAGTTGAAGCTACCCAAGCAAAAAGGAGAGGAAAGGACAAATTAGTACTAAAATCAATACAGGCGGTCCCTGGCTGGCTCAGTTGGTAGAACATGCAACTCCTGATCTCGAGTTCCAAGCCCTCTAGCGCGAACAGAGATTATTTTTATATATATATATATATATATATATATATATATATATATATATATATATATAAAATCAGTATAGATACATCTACTTTGGAGAACTGGGTGGCAGTTTCTATAAGTTAAGCACATACTTACCATACAATGGAGCAACTGCTCTCCTAGGTATTTACCCAAGAAAAATTGGAAGGTATGTTCATAAAAAGACATGTTTGCAAATGTTCATACCATTTTTTTCATAATAAAGAGAACAAGCAAATGCCCATCAACATGTGAATGAACACACAAAGTGGGGTGTAGCCATACAATGGATATACTCAGCATTGAAAAGGAAGAAACTACATGCAGAAACTATATGCAGAACAACTTGTTTAACTCTAAAAAAATTTTTGCTGAGCAAAGAGAATACATGAAACTCTGGAACAGGCCAAAGTAACCTATAGTGACAGAAAGCAGGTCAGTAAGTGCCTGGGACAGGGATATTGACTACAAAGGGACAGGAGAACTGGGGCAGGGGAAGGAGGGAGTGATATACAAAAATCTGCATCTTCTATAACTTGATTGCAGCCGTGGTTAAAGAACTATATACATTATAGGGGCGCCTGGGTGGCTCAGCGGGTTAAAGCCTCTGCCTTTGGCTCGGCTCATGATTCCAGAGTCCCGGGATGGAGCCCCACATCCGGCTCTCTGCTCAACAGGGAGCCTGCTTCCTCCTCTCTCTGTCTTCCTCTCTGCCTACTTGTGATCGCTGTCTGTCAAATAAATAAATAAAATCTTTAAAAGAAGTGTATACATTATATATAAAATCCATCCAACTGTACCATTAAAATATATGCATTTTAGTCCTGTAAATTTTACTTCAATAAAGGTAATTGGTTTTATTTAAAAATTGTTATTTACTTATGGGAGAGAGAGAGAAAGAGAGCACGCACGTGCATGCACCTGTGAGCAGGGGTGAGGGGCAGAGGAGGAGGCAGAGGGAGAGGAAAAGAATCCCAAGCAAACTGCACTGAGTGCAGAGCCCCATGAGGGGCGTGACCTCACATCCCCCGAGATCATGACCTGAGCTGAAACCAAGAGTCAGATGCTCAACTGACAGAGCCACCCAGGCACCCTTCAATAAAGCTGATTTTAAAAGAAAAAAATATATAGCACAGTGTTTAGGAACATAGACTCTGGAACCAACTGCCTGCTCTATGACTAGCTGGCTATGTTGAGTTAACCAGTACTATCATTATTATTATTAGCATTAGCATTTCTATTCATATTCCAGGCAGAGGGAAGAACACAAGCAAAGGTCTAGAAGTAAGAAACAGCATGGTAGTGTAGAGACTACAAAACAATTTAGTGGTGTGTAACATAAATTAAGAGGAAAAACATGAAGGGAATGAAATCAGAGAGGTAGAAAGGGTCAAGGTTACTAACAGAGAGCTTCTGACACAACCAATCAAATGTTTTGTTTTGTTTTTTTAAACTGATGAACATATAAGGAGATACCCCTTGAGACCCACCAGGATGGCTATTATCAAAAAGACAAATAATAACAAGGGCTGGCAAGAATGTGGAAAAACTAGGCTGGGAATGTAAAATGTAACCACTGAGGAAAATAGTTCGGCAGTTCCTCAAAAGGATAGACACGGAGCTCCCATTTGAGCCAGCTACTGCACACCAAGGTACACATACACCCAAGACAAATAAAAACATATGCCCACATATAACACTTGTACACGAATGGTCTTAGCAGCATTATTCGTAACAGCCTCAAACTAGAAACAACACACATGTTCATTAACTGATGATGGATGAATAAAATGTGGTCTACACATATACTGTAATACCATTTAGCCATAAGAAAGAGTGAAGTACTACTGTAGGCTACAATATGGATGGCCCCTAAAAACATTATGCTAAGTAAAAGAAGCCAGGCACAAAAAGTCACATACTGTAGAACTGCATTGACATAGGATGTCCAGAATAAGCAAATCCATAGAAACAGAAAGTAGATTAAGTGGTTGTCAGGGGCTAGAAGAAGGGGATAGTAGAGAGTGACAGCTAATGGGTAGGGAATTTCTTTGGGGAGTGATGAAAATGTTCTAAAATTGACTGTGGGAGTAGTTGCACAACTCTGTGAATGAACAGACTAAAAACAAGTGAGTTGTAACCAGTCACTTTAAATAGGTGAATTATATCTCATGGTTGTTATAAAATATTTAATGAATAAGATATCAAAGGTCCACTTACTTCAAGGAATGTTTGATAAAAGTTAAAACGCAAAAAAAATTTGAAACATCTCCTTTCATTCAATTTGTTCAAATCCCATATGTGCCAGCTATAGTGGCCACAAATATCGAGTGAGATAGTACCTTAGCCTTAAGAAGCTATATCCTAGAAATGGGAAGAGAGGCAGGTATATAGGGTAGCACGCTAGAGGGTACCACAGAAAGCTGTCTAGGAACTGAGGGAACACAAACAAGGGCCAGGACCACCTCTCCATTACTTTGCCTTTGACCTCTTATTCTTACACGGTACTACTAGATGTGCATTTCTTCTACTGGAAGTCTGCTCACATGAATTTTGGCAGGAGACCCCTATGGTAAGCAATGTGATTGATTCTCTAGCTGATCAATCTAAGCCAGTCATGGCAACTCCATTACTCATTGCCAGTGACTGGTTCAAGGACAGATGGCGCTATATCAATTCAGCCAGTGAATGCAGAGAGAGATACGCTGGGGGTCTGGGGAAAGAGGCGCTCTCTCTCTTAAAAAAGCCAAAGGCAGCATCACATCACTCTTCCTTGGATCATGAACAAAACCTTGATACCTACTGAGTTCTTCTTATAACCACCAGGAAACCTGTCTTCAGTTAAGATAACCCTATGGAAAAGACAGAACAACCTAAGAATTGAATGAAATTAGTCCAATTTCCATTTTCTCCTGTCCTGCATTAACTAAAAAAGCTTCTAATGATGTCACCTAATGTTTTCTCTTCCCTCATGGGTCAGGAAGCACTTACAGAGCATAGGTTAAAGGCTACATCTCTTTGAGTCAACCATCGCAAGTTACGTATTTCAAAAGAGCAGAAAACAATGAACAGAGTTACACTTAACCCTAAATATTTTAAAAAGCAGAGTTTAACAGAAAAAAAAATTACCTGATTAAAGGTTTCCCTATTAAAACGTATACAGTTCCTTTCACTGCCTCAAGCAAGGACCTCGTTTTATAGAGGGAAGGCTCCTGTCCCTTCCCCTCCACCACTTCCTGTGGTGCGATGTGGAAAAGGTCCTGAGCTTCCAGGGAAGGTAAGCAGATAGGGCTAGGGACCCTGTAGGTGTGAGGTAAAATGCCAGGCAACGGGCTAGCACTGGATGCTAAGCATCATAGCAACAATCACAACAACAGAACCAGTGGGGTGTGTATAGACTGGCGTTTACAACATGGAATGGTACTGGCTTCTATTCTCAGCATGTGTCATTGACTTACTGACAAGACAGTTAAACATAAAAAGGGTCCATTATCAGTGGTAACTGGGACAAAGTCCCTGGGCTAGAAGAAATAGGAAAACTCCAGCAGTAGTCCCCAAACCTCCTAAGTCTCAATAGTTTCAATCTCCTCCTCCAAACCTTTTCTAAAACTGCTCTTACCAAAATAAGCTAATTTAAGTTGACTTCCACTTCCTTTCCCTGATGTGAGGGCAGGGAAGAATGAGCAGGAAGAGACACAAAAGGTCCCAATTATCCACCCCTTCTTAAGGCTCCTTTGTATGCCTGCTGCATAAGGTCATTCATTAACTAAGAATAAGTCACTGGTTTGTGATAACACAGTTCGTGGCACATAGTAGGCATTGATAAATGTCTACTAATCGACTGCAGCAAACTAGAAGCAAGCATGTGAGTGCTGGACAGAGAGAAATAAAGCTTTGACTCAAACAGGTTCACTTTTAAGCCAACCTAAAAACAATAATAGAGCACATCATCAAAAAGCTGAAAAGAGCTGGTTTTGCAGCTAAGGCTGCTGTTACTCACTGCTCCCCGAATGAATAAATCTATTCAGTTTCTCTGACCCGGGTCCAGAATACAAGTGAGTTACAGCCAGTGCAGACACTGGCTCCCAGCAAAGTTGTTATTAACCTCCCTGGCTAGCTGTAAATAGATACTAGAGAAACCTGCTCAGCTCCAGACGGTCAAGACATCACTCTGGTTAATGGCTTCACCTAGTTCAGGGCACTGATTTTTCAGATCACCCTGAGGTCTGCCCTCCAAAGCCTGTGACAAAGCCAGCACAGAACATACTCCATCTTCTTCCCTATCCCTTGTCAAGAGAACTTGAATGTCATGATAGCTACAAAATAAACCGGAAAAAGTGGGCTTCTTCCCTTGATTACAATTACACAGAGGAGAGCATGGGATTTGCTTATACCTATACTCATGCCCATGATGAACCCTCAGATATGACCAATCAACCCCAACAATATTTTAGCTTCATTAACTGGCCAGAGGAAAAAGAGCCTGCCACATGGCAAACTCACATTTCACACAGGGATCTCCAGCAAGATAGGGCAGAAACATCACAGTCAGAGCCCAGAGTACAAATGTTCAGTACCCAAACAAATGGAAACCGACAGGATACTTGTGGTTATAATTTAACTTAAATCCTCAGATAAAGGAAGACCACTACTGATTTGGTTTGGTTTATCAATAGGAGAGTTCGTAAGGAATTATCATGAGCAAACAGTGGCAGCCACCCCAGTAACCTCAAAGACCTGAGTGTTGAAGGAGGACCAAGTACACTTAGCTTTACTTCCTTCCCTGCAGTGAAGGGTCCCTTGGGATGGGTCACCTTCATGAGGGGCAGCAGCTGTTCAAACCCCAGGATTTAGAGAGGAAATTAAGGAGTAAAGGGTTGCTGGGATAGAGCCACAGGCCTGAATTCCTCTAGGAAGGGACTCTGGTTTAAGCCTACATTCTTCTCACTATACTCATAAGCAGCAGCACCCCACCCCAGAACCCACTCCCCTTTTATCCCAATTCCTTGACATCTATCAGATCAAGACCAGGTGGCAGACCTCAAGTCCTTCTCAATGCACCAAATGACTATTTTAAGTCTTTTTTTTTTTTTTTTTAATTAAGCTCTATACCCAACGTGGGGCTTGAACTCATGACCCTGAGATCAGTCACATGCTCTACAGACTGAGCCGGCTAAGCACTCCATGAATGGATATTTTACAGTGACAAGGCACAGTTCAGGGAAGGGAACTCTGGAATGGCTTCGGAAGACCTGTGGAGTTGCCCCAGCTCTGCCAAACTAGCCAAGCGAATTTATCCTTGGTTTACACACCTATAAAAGAGTGCAGTGTGGTCTGATAATTTTTAAGAGTCGTTCCAGCTCTAAACTCTTGGAACTTTCAATGTAGGCTATAGTTTCATCTATCTACACCCCAGTGGAGTATCCCAGTGAGCATCTAAATGAGGCTATAAGACACATATGCTAGAAGGGTCCAGCCATGGAATCATAAAATCTAAGAATGCTAGAAGCACCCAGAACATAGCAGTCCCCTCAAAGGAAGCTCTGGGTTTCACAGTGTGCTCAAAGATCTCTATGGCTCACCATTTCCCATGGGGAGTACTTGGACCATCACTGTGAAAGCAAGGACTCAAAGAAGACAAACTCCAAACTCAAGTTATTCCAGACAAGGGTCTATTCTAAAGGTGCAGACCCAAAAATAGCTTTACAGTTAACAAAAAAGCAGGACCTAAAATAAGATTTTCAAAAAGTCAGATCCTTGGTACTTAACTTCCTTCCAAACCCACAGCTAGAGGCCAGCCCTGTGTAACGCAAGGGTAGATTCAAAAAATTATCTGTTCAAGTACCAGGGTCTTTGCCTCCTTCTTTCTCTGGCATAACCAAGATAAGCTCATCCTAGCACGGTTCTATTTGGTAAAGAAGGGTATCAGGCAATTAGGCCATGGTGCATGTCCCCCAAGGGCAGAACACTTCCCCAGCTACTTTTGTTTGGTATGTCTTTGTTTTGGCTTAGCCCCGGCAATCTGGCAGGCAATGTATTTCCAGGGGGAGCTCTGTCCATGGTGTGAATGCCCCGGCCTTGAGGTCCTTGTTCATTTTCATAAACAGAGCCCAGTTGCCACAGTGACTGGTGCTAGGAGCAGCTGCTAAATAGCAGAGGTCACCCAGAGCTTTCTTTGGGTTCTACAGTCTGGGCTATGTGTTCCTATGCCTCTGTGAACAGTGGGTCAACAGGAGCTGCAATCACACCGGCCAGGACTTCACACAGGAGTCTGGGCACTGAGGAGGAATGTGGTTTGAGATGGGGTCTGGACCCACATGACAGAACTCTGCCAGAGGGCAGAGAGTAAAGGGCATAGGAGTGGCAACTTCCTCCCTGGGGGTTCCACAGTCCCCAGAGGGTGGGAGGGGGCAGGGCCAGAGTTCAGTGCAACAGGAAGGACCTTGGAAAAGTGAACACGGAGCCGGGCCTGTGATGCTTCTGAAATCATGTATGCCATCGGGTGCTTTTTCCCTTCTCTGTGAAGGTGTGACATGGTTCTCCCCACCTCCACAGCAGGAAACACCACACCCCACTTGACACGCACAGGTAAAAAAAAAACAACAAAAAAAACCACAACACTTCTGGACTGGTGTCCCAGAGGTCTTTCTAAATTAGAAACTATCCCTCTTGTGTTTCCATCTTCCCAAGGCAATCCTGCCCAAAGGCCACAAGATCCGCTTGACCAGTAATACAACTAGGGGCAGGTGCGAAACACAACCGTGTCTGAAAACACGTGTATCTCTGGTCCCTCTCCTTGTTGTCCACATGCTAAGATTAGAAACTGTTGTTTTTCACTCTGCAAAGTAGAGCTTCTGTCCTCAAGGTAGATGCTTTCAGATAAAAACATAAGAACGGCTATAAAAAAGAGATTATAAGGCAGGTTCTCTTGGCTCTTACAAAACCAAGTTATCTTGGCCGGGGCCCAAGGAAGCCATAGAACAGAACTGAACATAAACCTCACTTAACATCTTTCAGACCCATCCCCATGTTAACATGGAAGTCATAAACATTCTTTGGTCCCAGTGCCAGTTCCAGAGATGGTGATCTTTAAAATGTAAACAAAATGAAGGCTTATCTCTCTCAAAAACATATGCTTCTGTCTTTACCAACCATGAGCCAATCAGACCACAAAAAGGAGAGGAAAACAGGAACAAAGTTTTCTAACTTATCAGTGTAAGTCAAAGGTAAACCTGAAAACTTAGATCCCTCGTGCTTTCCAAACAAGACCCAAATGTTTCACACATAAGATGTTTCTGTGTTATTCTCACCACTGTAGTTCATTACAGGCCAGAAGAAACCTAAATAGTTAAGAAGTTTGTCCTTAGGCAAATACTTCAATATTTAGACTTCAAAGACTCCATATTAACCTCTGTTTACACAAAGTAATGTGTTTCCTTTGCCTGCTCAACATCAAAATGCTTCGTAATTAATTACCTCTATTTTTAAAAACCCCAAATACTGTTAAATATAATGGCCAGTATACTGGGGGGAAAAGAAAACATGTTCAAAATCTCCTCCAATCTCTGAAACACAAAATGATAATTAAGACATCCACGGAATTTGATTGATGTAGATATTATTTTAAAAAAAACAAAAAACTTTCCCCCTGGGGCACCTGGGTAGCACAGTCAATTAAGAGTTACATTCTTGGGGCGCCTGGGTGGCTCAGTGGGTTAAAGCCTCTGCCTTCAGCTCAGGTCATGATCTCAGAGTCCTGGGATGGAGCCCCACATCAGGCTCTCTGCTCAGCAGGGAGCCTGCTTCCTCCTCTCTCTGCCTGCTTCTCTGCCTACTTGTGATCTCTGTCTGTCAAATAAATAAATAAAATCTTAAAAAAAAAAAAAAGAGTTACATTCTTGGTTTCAGCTCAGGTTGTGATCTCAGGGTTGTGATCTCATGGTCATGAGCTCAAGCCCCACGTCCGTTAAGACACTCTCTGATCCTCCTTGCTGCATATGCTTTCTCCCTCTCTCAAATAAATAAATCTAGAACAAAACAAAAAACAAACAAACAAAAACATTCCCCTCAAAATTACAATTTTTATCTATTTTTTTCCATTTTGCCTATGAACATTGTGAATCTAAGAATGGTACAGTTTTTTATTCCATTACATAAAAATTCAACAAAATTAAAATTCCAAGTAAAGGCACAGCTTTAGAAAATTCAAAGTTATTTCATTTTCTAGCTAGTTAGTACTTATACTTTCTTTTCTTTAGAGCATTCCTAGTTCATGATCAATGGAGCACCTCAGAAATCAAATCCACACCTCCCACAGGGAAGTGCAAATGGAAGCACGGCAAGTGGCTGAAATGGCACAGTATTTTATAAATACTGACGTCATCATGGAGACAATGATCAATATTCCTTGGAATTTGTATGGGGAAATTTCCAGTTTCTTTAAAAGCTCTTTTCCACTCTATTACCCTCAAAATATCTATATTTGGCAATAATATTAATATCATCTATGGAGTATTTACTATGTGCCAGGCTCTCTTCTAAGCATTTTAATTATATGTATGTATTTATGCCTCAAATTTTATAGTATATAGTAGATATAGTGTATCTCAAAACTTTGAGATATACTATTGCCTTCACTCTGCAGCTGAAAACACTGAGATGGAATGATGTTAAGTAACTCACTCAAAGTCAGGAAGTTATTGACTTACTGAGTCAAGTGATTAAGCCAAGGCCAGCCCTGGGTGGAGCTGGGGGAGGGTGGAGAGAAGGAGAGTGTGCAGGGAGGGTGGTACCTGAACTAGAAGGCAGGAACCAGCATTCTGGTTCCAAAATCAAAAGGTGTTCCTTCCCAGAGAAAATGCTGACCCAGATAACTCAAGGAGTATGTCAATGAGTTCTGACCTAAATACATGTCCTCTTTCTATAGAAAATGCAGCTACTGGCACCTTAAGAGAGATACAAACACCAAAGAAAAAATGAAGCTCAGATTTCCTTAATTAACTGTGCAACGTTCTCAGCTAATGTCATTTTAATTTTACATATATCTTCTACAACCTAAAATAGTCTTCACACATTACCTAAGAACAAATTTTAAAAGCCTTCAGAAAAGGGAACTACTTAGACTTTCTATGTTAAATTTTCGCTACATTTTTCTCCTACACTGTAATGTTCTGATGGCTTTTTACAATTCATATTTCTGGCCAACTTGCTTCATTAGCACTCAAAGTAGAATTAAGCTCATATAACATCACTGGGGTTATAGTGTGAAGCTGCTATCCAGCAGAGCTGATTTAAACACCCAATTTGGACAGCATGGTACACCTCTGCCTTTGATAAAATTAGAAACCTTTCCTTCCTTTCTAGAAAATCTTCACATATCTGAATGTATCTGAAAGTTGCAAATAATCTTAAGATTATTATAAATATTTTTTTCCTGAGATCTCATTTCCCATCCTGACAGGTTCTCCTTCAGCTCAGGCACCAAGAATGGGCCACGACATACAAGTGAAAGCGAGAGTGGCCCAGCATGGCCTGGGCATGCCCAGGGTGGATGCAGCGGCCTGGGCCCTGGGAATGACCCATTGGGAGTTGGCAGCTGAGCATGGAACAGCCAAGAGGAGCAGAGCCAGCTGGTGGTGGGCGAGGGGCAAGGCAGGTCGGAGACAGGTGGATGGAGGGGCCAGAACGGCCAAAACGGCCAGAACAGCCAGGTCTTTCATGATGAAAAAATTTCAAGATGCTTCTCTGTCCTCCATGTAGTTGGTAGTTTGGGTGGTGAAGAAATGGCTGAGAGTTTCAAAACTTCTCTCTAGGACCTTACCAGGGGAATCAAAGACTCCCATCTGGGGAATTTGTACCATCTCAAAGCTCGATGCTCACATTCAGCACAAGAGAGAGGAGAAGCATGGAAGAAGGGCAGGGAATGTCCTTGCACCCAGGAGAGCCCAGAGTACAGAAAGGAAGCAAGAGAGTGAGCTATGGGGGCGCCTGGGGGGCTCAGTTATTAAGCATCTGCCTTCGGCTCAGGTCATGATTCCAGAGTCCTGGGATCAAGCCCCGCACTGGGCTCCCTGCTCAGCACTTCCCCCCCTCTCCCACTTCCCCACCCTTGCGTTCCCTCTCTGTCTGTCTCTCTGTCAATTAAATAAATAAAACCTTTAAGTGAGCTACATATCATCAGTAGAAGTCTCCTCTTGTTTTATCAAGTGTTTTTTCCTGTACTGCAGTCAGTAACAGACCAAATTATTGGTGATCCATCACAACATGGAGATGTTTGGTCGTGGCTGGAATTCTTCCTTACCTCAGTTTTCAGTGCTCATTGGGTGTTCCCTCTGTGCCTAGCAAAGTTGTAAATACCATTTCAAGACAGCTAATTTGGAATTTGAGGCACCGGGGAGGAAGCCTCACCCATTCCCCAGTGTCAGCAAGTAACTGCTGACATGCTCTTCAACCTTTCGCTGCAAGCTCTTTCCCTCATCCAGGGCATGTGTGTGAGTCTCCTCCCCATCTGCCTTGTGCGTCAGCTGGTTAGTTCTCTGGGTATGTCCCCTCCCTCCTCGCTGGACTGCTGTGAGTATCGCTGGTCCAGTAAAGGAACTGAAATGCACCAGCGATTGTTAAACACAGAAAGCTATTGGCCTTACTACTTTGGATTTGGTTTGCCCATGGCTTTCCTCACAGCAATGCAGTCCTGATATATTACTGGTGGTGGCCTCTTCTCCCTCCTTTCCTGCATTCATTACCAGTGCCAATGAAGCAAAGACCCCTGGCAAAGTATACCCTCTCCAGGGGCGTCTCTTCTCTGGGGTGGTTTTCTTAAGCAACTGACTCTTCCACAAGACAGTCTACCTGCAGTCTGTCCTGAATAGCTCAGCCTCTGCAGAGAAATTCCCTTTGCCACATCCGCCTCCCACCAGGCCACTGAGTCACCTGCCATCCAGAGGGGATGGGTGGGACTGGAAGGAACCTGTAGGAGTTCTTTTCCTTGTCCCCTCCTCCACCAGGGAAAGCAGGACCTGCTCTTCGAGGGACCCCCTGCCTGTTCCCTTCTCTCTGAGGAACTGGGATTTCTGTCTCTGGTGCGCATAAAGCGGAATCTTCCTGACACCAGTATGAATGGACCACAGGTTTCTCTGCAGGTCTTTCCTAGCATTTGCCAGCCCCCATGCCTGGACTGATGTGAATACTTTTTTTCTCCCTGTGCCATTTACCCTCCTAGCTCCAGGCCCTGCTTTCTGCCACCCTTGGATGAATGGATTTTAAAATTCTGGCTGCTATATTTTATGGACCTGTTATTTTTGGTATTTTTCTGTGAAGGACATATATTGGATATGGGAGATAAAGGCGTATCTATCTCGTTTGCTCTTGATCACTCCCTTTATAGCCATCACAGTCTATTGTTCCTTGTAACTCAGGTTAGATTTTCATCTCTTTGGCTCTACTGTAAAAAACAAGCCTGAAGAATGGGACAGAAGGAATGACCTCACAGCCGGACCTGCTGGGTTTGGGGGAGTGATCTTCTTACTTCCCCTTATAGGGGAAAAAACTTTTTCACTGGTACATTTAAAGATTCCCAGCTATAGGGAGGTAAAAGTTTTGGACAAGTGCCCCTACAGCACTGAACGCTCAGAGAACCTGAACTTGGAATTCTGAAGGTCTGAAGGGTACTGCTGGCCACTGCCAGGTTGTCTGGTATTTCAAAGGAATACCGGGTGCTGCAAATAGGAATGGAAGGGATAAATTTATTAAACTCATGAAGCCTGTGATTGGTTGGTGTTCTCCTGTCATTTCACAGAGACAAAATATGGGGAGGGGGCAGATGTCAAAACACTTGTCCAATTTTAAAATGTCACAATTAGGGGCACCTGGGTGGCTAAGATGGTTAAGCATCTGCCTCAGCTCAGGTCATGATCCCCAGGTCCTGGGACTGAGCCCCATGTTGGGCTCCCAGCTCAGTGGGGAGTCTGCTTCTCCCCCTGCTTATGCTCTCTCTCTCTCTCAAATGAATAGATAAAATCTTTAAAAAAAAAAAAAAGTCACAAACGTGAGCTGGTTTAAGTGAAAGTGACATTGACATTTCCCTGCACTAAACTGAAAACACATTCACATTTGAGTGTTTAATTGTTAATTCCATCACTTGAATATTGAGCACTTATATATATTTCCCAAGTTCTTACAGCTGTTAGAGATACAGCAGTGAACAAGGTGAGCAGCCTTTACTTTCATGGAGTTTCCATTTAGGCAATTAAAAAAATATGGCAGATAAAACTTTGAAACACAAAGCTCCTCTTCCAGAAAAGGACATATGCAATAATGCACGGGGTGGGGGTGGGGGGGTAGTGGTGTTCTGTAGAGTGAGGTCCAGAGACCCAGGCACTGCCTTTCCCCTCCGGCTCACTGCCCCACCAAGGCTCTGTGGAACAAATTCCTCTGCCAAATGTGCACCCAACTAGCTCAAAGCAGCTCCATCTACAAATAAAAGCCCTACTTCTTTTATGAAGAGGGAGCAAAGTCCTTTAAGTCCCATTGATACACCATTCACTCTGGTCACTTTTAGACAACCCTTAATTATCAAGAATCCTTTTACCTCCCTGTCTCCATTCAGGTGGGTTATTTGTTAACCAAATTCCACACAGCTCTACAGGGCAGAACTAGGGGCTGGGAGTGGAGGTTTACAGCCTGGTGGATTGCACAACACAAAGAAGAATTTTCCAAGGGTCAGGGATATTTCAAATTCAAGTAAAGGCTAGAGGCTCAGTCAATAGGATATTAGACAGGTGATTTATGTACCAGGCTGAACTGAACCAGGTAATCTCTAAGGATCCTTAAAATACCAACATACCACAAATCTAGAGCTCTAGTAGTAAGCCTTATGAATGTAAAATCGACCCAGATGTAACCTATCCTAAAACATTACTTGAGGATAATGTTACTAATGAGATACAAACTCAGATGTCATGAAGAAATAACCAACCTAAAATATACCACATGTTACCGAGCAATAGTTTTAATAGCACACCAATACTCATAGCTATGGCTCAGCAGAGCTTAGCAAGTGCCTGGCAGGGTTTTGAGCACGTGAAGCATCATATCTCATTAAATCTGGAAAACAATATAGTGAGATGGAGGCTCTTACTCTATTAGCTCCACTTTACAGATGCGGATGCTGAAGCAAAGAGAGGTGATAAAGCTATTTATTGGCAGACCTGGGATTAGCACCAGGCAGCTGGCTCTCAAGCCTGTGCTCTGAAGCACTATGCTCTCTCCTAAGCTGTCTTATTGGGAGCTGGAGAGCATTTTCCTCTTCGACTGGGTTACATAAAGATTCTGAAATAGTTAACTATTTAAAGGAAACTTTGAAATGTGATGCATGAAGCTTTTCTGATGTAAGATAATCATAAATTTCTTTTCTAGATATACTACATACTGAATTTGCTATATTTTACTAAACTGTAGAAGTACTCAGAAAGTTAGGTCAGCTTCCAAATCTTATTTCCAAGTAGTAGCTTAAACACTGGAGGAATCTGGCTCAGAATCAATTACAAAATTTTCCTATGACAGTATAACAAACACACACTACATTAGATATTTATATTTCTGCTAAATATCAGAGATGCCCAAATTGGTGATTATGACAGAGCTGGCCCTCAACTGTGGCAGTTTCCATTACAAAATCCACATTACAGGAATTCAGGATCCTGTTTAAAAACTGATTAAGACTGATACTTAATAGGACAATATATTCCTGGCTTCCCCCTTCCTTTTTTTTCTTCATCTTTAAAAACTTGGGGTCGGTGGGGAGGGATGGGGAGGCTGGTAATGGACATTGGGGAGGGTATGTGCTATGGTGAGTGCTGTGAACTGTGTTAAGACTGATGATTCACAGACCTGTACCCCTGAAACAGATAATACATTACATGTTATTAAAAAACAGCAACAAAACTAAAGCCATCAAGTCTCCTCCACTTAAACTGAAAAAGGAAAATGTTAGTTCCAAAGTTTGGAATTCTTAATACATTCCAGCTGCCCCCTTTTTTTAAAGTCTACATTTATAAATATTAAAGATGTCTAAGAAGTCTCAAGTCTTTTTAAAAAGTACTAAAATAACTAACTTCATTAAGATTTTCAGTATATAAAGGATATTACAACCTAAGCCTGCTTCAGTATAGATCTCAGTGATATATGAAGAACCCATAACAAAGGAAAATGACTTACCTAAGTACGTATAAATCTCCACACAAAAGTTTACATGTACATACACAGAACATTATAGCACAAAAATTCTAGGAAATCACACACTTTTTAACTTGTGATACACATAAACTGACCCCCCAAAATATTCAGCAATAATTAAAAATCTTCCCCTTACTCAGTATAGTAAAAACCAATTAAGATCTAAAACAACAATTTTCTGAAGGGGACACTGAAAGAAGTCATTTTATAGGCCTAAAAAGTCAGAACGGGACTCTCAAATCCCTGCCTCACAAATATTACTATATCCTATCCTCTAGATAGGACCCTTTTCATCATTAACTTTGTAAATACCGCTCTCTAGAAATAACGTGAAATGCTCCACCACAATGCCCATGCTGCCAAGATGACATCTTTGAGAGCAACAGTGATGGGGAATCATAGAATTTGGGAGCTGAAAGAAATCTGAAGATCCTCAGGCTCATCTCTCTTAACTGCCAGGTGAAAAAAACAGATAAAGAGGTACTGTGTGACCTCCCCAGGGCCAAGACTTCTAGGTGAAATCCTTCACTGAAACTTCATTTGGGCCACAAGACAAGATTCGCCCCCTCCATGTGCTAAAATAGTTCTTCATTTACTTAGCAAGCAGCAATTCTGAAAGGTTTTGGTCTTAGGTTCCTTTTATGCTTTAAAATTACTGAGGACTCCAAAGAGATTTTGTTGGTATGAGTTTTATCTATCAACATTTAGCACAACAGAAATGAAAACTGAGAAATTTTTAAAAATATTTAATTCATTTAAAACCAAAAATAAACCCACAGCATGCTAATGCAAATATTATCTCTTATGAAAAATAACTATTTTTGAAATATAACAATTTGGTGAGAACAGCGGCATTGTTTTACATTTTTGCAAACTCTTTAACATCTAGCTTAACAGAAGACAGCTTCATTTTCAGATCTACTTCTGCATTCAATTTATTGTGATACATTGTTCTGGTTGAAGGATATGAAGAACTCTGGCCTCACACAGACATGTAATTGGAAAGGAGAAAGCAAATCTTAACAGTCTTTTCATATACTTGTGGCTAGCTATCTCTTCTTTGATATTTTACCTAAACTCATTAAGTAGTCATCACTTAAAGATTATTTGTGATGTGCAATCTGAATTGCATAATAAACTTTCCATACATTGTTACATTAAAATCCATTGCTCTCAAAATACTGAGTAATTACAAAGGTAAAACTAATAACCTTACAGCAGAGAATTCTGGCAGGTACCACTTTAGCCAAGTGAAAAGGCCAACATCACCAGTAATAAGACATATCAACTTAACGTAACCTTGATCTGACACTCTGAGAAGGGTAAATTACCTGCATGTGCCCTTCCCAACAATGTATAATCTCAATCATGAGAGACTATCAGATCAACTCAAACCGAGGAACATTTTCCAAAACAACTGGCCACTCTTCAATAGTGTCAAAGTCACTGGAAGACCGAGAGCTGTCACAGACTAGAGGAAACCAAGGAGACATGACAAGTAAATGCAATGTGAGATTTTGAGTTGGGTCCTGGAATAGAAAAACAGCATTAGGGGAAAAATTGGTGAAGTCCTAATAAATTCTATACTTCGTTAATAATACTGTACCAAGATTAATTTCTTAGTTTTAATAACAGTTCTATGGGTATGTGTTACTATAAGGTGAAGCTGAGTAAAGGATACGGGAACTCTTTGTATCATTTATGTAAGTCTTCTGTAAGTCCAAAATTATCTGAAAATAAAAAGTTTTTAAAAATCAACCGCTTTATCCTGCACTGTCAAGATGTGAGATCTTTTATTACCCTCACATGATTCTGTAACATCATGTATTGGCCATCTAGAAAATCACGGTTCACTGAGTTATGCAAATATGCCAGATATTGACATATTTCTTTTATGATATCAAAAAAATCACATTTCTTCATATTTCCATTGATCTCATCAAAAAAGTATTTAACTATTCAGAAACTGCCATGGTCATGGGGATGAATATAAGTTTTCCAAAACTTTTTATTTTTGCTTGAAAAATAAAATCCTTCATTGGCAACTAATATTGTAAACTGTTTTCTTTGAAATCACAGGATCACTTTGTTCATTTTCGAAAAATGCCTGCCAAGTACCAAAGGCTAGATAACCATCGTTGGTCAGTTGTCCTTTCAAGTAAAATGGTATTCCATGAAAAACAGACCAGTTCAGCTCACAATTCAAACAACTGCGCAAGTGTTTCCTCAGAATGGCCATGGCGCTCTGGAATGTAGAAGAGCTACTCACCTACTTCCCATTTCATCATAGAGGATGTGAAAAGGACATGTATTTGAGGGTTTTTAACTTCTTGGCAAGAACATTCTTTTTTTTTTTTTTAAAGATTTTATTTATTTATTTGACAGAGAGATCACAAGAAGGCAGAGAGGCAGGCAGAGAGAGAGAAGGAGGAAGCAGGCTCCCTGCTGAGCAGAGAGCCCGATGTGGGGTTCCATCCCAGGACCCTGAGATCATGACCCGAGCTGAAGGCAGAGGCTTTAACCCACTGAGCCACCCAGGCGCCCCTTGGCAAGAACATTCTTAACTGCAACTGGTGTGTGGCAGTGAGGCACTACCTTGATCCCTATAAGGCACCAGCTGTTTTCTCCAATATTCCTTTTATGCCATCAATGCAATGTCAATCTAGTGCAAAAGACAACTCTGAATTACTACAGTAACAGTTCTGACCTCACCAACTCTTGAGAATGTCTCAGATCCATGACCACACTTTGAGAGCCACTGGTTTAAAGAGCTCCTGCATGAAATCTACCACCACGACTTAAGCCAAGGTAAAGAGTACTAAAGAGTCTTATGCCTAAGCTTCATTGAATATTTACCAAGAGGCAATAGCTTCTTGCTGTCAAAGACATTATCTAGTGACAGATCCAGTAGCTGTCTTCAAAACAACCACCACAGGTCACTCAGACATTGTTTTACCTAAGAATCTGAGGGCAGTAACCTCCTTATCTGGTCTCCACAGGCTAGTCCTCATCCCAATACCACTCCCTGCTCCCAAAATAAAATACATTAAGGTTCAGACTGATTACTTTAGCAAAGTTGCTTCTCTTTATTGTACTTTATGAGTGAGACAGGGTTATTATTAGTGATTTGTTCAAAAAACATTAAGCACCTACTATGTGCTAGGGATTGATCAGTGAATGGTCCCTGCCCTCTCCCTGAAAGGTCACATTTAAGCAGAGACAAAGTCCTCCACTTTAGAATTTTCATACATACTGAACAGCTACACCAGAGCTTCTGCAAACTAAACTTTTGTGGAGCTTATATTTTAGTCGGGGGGGCGGGGGGATAAATAATAAACATAAGTAAATTATAAGCATGTTTTAAAGTGAAAAGTGCTACGAGGGGAAAAAAAAAACCCAGCAAAATAAGAAGGGATGGACATACCAGGAGTTCAGAGGGATTACAATTTTAAGTAGGATGGTTAGGGATGGTTAGGGTGGGACTAAACCCACAGGTACTACACAGATGAGGAAAATTACATTAGGTAGTCTCACCCCATTGTTTCTGGGTTCTCCTCTCTCCCCCCAGTCCCAATCCTCAGTGCCACTACTACCTTTCTTAAGGATTCATGCCTATCCTCCAACCTTCAGCTAAAGGCCAAGTCACTTCCTCTAGAGAAGCAAGGTCTTCTCCATCCTGGCTCCAGACTCAATCCTTAGGCTGTTACGTTGCTCACTTCAAAGCCACTTAAGTCCTTAGCTCACCCAACAGCAAATCTGCCAACTCCCAGAGAAATACCCTGACCTGCCTTATCTCTGTTGGGATTATACAGTTGAACAATGAACTCACTCTGCCCATCCTAGGTGTGTTGCAGCTCTTTCATTTCCCAAATATACAGGTTCTCTAAACAAGGCTTAACTTTGTAAAGACCTACTAGTGCCACAAACTGCTGGCTGCTTTACATGCATTTCATTCTTCTGATAATCAACAGACTAAGAATAATTAGCAGTATTCCATAGATTAGGGAACAGAAGTTCTGAAAGTCATCACTTGGGACTCAAACCTCTAAAACAAGAAAAAAAGAAAGCTTTTTATTCACAACCTCCTCCCAACTTCGTCACACACTGTAACACTTCAGTGCTCCCACTGTACTGCTTTAAGCAGAACATAAGGTAAATAAAACTAGTCACTGACAGAGTCTTTCTTATCTGCAAAATTGTATTTCATGATCAGATCTGATTTTTGAACCAACTATATGCCTGAATAATAAGACTTACAACTTAAAGGACTGGGTAAGTATGTTCACCATGCTAACATTTTCAAAGAACACTATTTTTAATAGTTTCCTTTAAAATAAACACAACCCAGGGTGCCTGGGTGGCTCAGTCGTTAAGCATCTACCTTTGGCTCAGGTCATGATCCCAGGGTCCTGGTGGAATCAAGCCCCGTGTTGGGCTGTCTGCTCAGCAAGGAGCCTGCTTCTCCCTCTCCCTGCTCCTCCTCTCTCTCCCACTATCTCTCTCTCTCACCTAAATTAAAAAAAAAAAAAAAAAAAAAATCTTAAAAAATAAATAAATCAATTAAATAAATAAACACGGCCCTCTGTTTTATACATTATCTCATTTATAATCACCACAACAGTGTGGTAGATACTGCTGATATCTCTATTTTTGTATGTGAGGACACTGAGGCTTATACAGCCTGCAAAAAGCAAAACCTAGGCCTGAACCTGTGTCTGAATCCACAGCCTAAGGTCACAACTACCATAAAATTTCTGTCAAGAATGAACACTGTGATGGAGAATCTTTTACTAAATTAAAGTATAACAGTCCAACAGATTCACTTTGGTAAAGGCCGCAGGCATTCCTCACATTTGGAGCATAAAATCTCTACAAAATCCTTTAGTTACAAGTCTCAAATAAAGCTTCCTCAGAGTGACTGCGCTCTAGCAAAAATATGCTGGGAAAATCCAAGGGTAGAGCAAAAGGCCACAAGACTTTCAGCCTCTGGATTCTGATATTGCCCCTAACTCTGACCTTTAGTCCAAAGGAATAAAGATGCTCATTTCACCTCAGTGAAGAGATGTTATGGCTATCCCCTGGTCAGGAACACCAGTTTGAGCCTTGAGTAAAGAACATATTTCTTGGGGCGCCTGGGTAGTTCAGTCAGTTAAGCATCTACCTTCGGCTCAGGTCGTTATCTCAGCATCCTGGGATGGAACTCGGTGTCCTTGGACTCCCTGCTCGGCAGAGAGTCTCCTTCTCCCTCTCCTCTCCCTCTGCCCCTCCTCCCGCTCATTCTCACTCTCTCAAATAAATAAATAAAACCTTTAAAAAAATGCCATATTTCTTAAGTACACACCGAACTCCTGAGTTCCTACAATTTAGAACAAAGCCATCCAGGTCAATAACTCACTTCAGCAGCAGCCCTAGTTATCTGTGCTTGAGCTCACTCACCAAATGGCCAGAGGAAGAATTAGTTTTCATCATGATTAATAAAGAGTAGTTTGAAGAAGACAGAATTATAGCTCTAACAGAGGTTCTCAAACCTACTTCTAATGAAACAGTCAAGCATAATGAATACCGTTCACATATGGACATACTATAGTCTTCAAAATAAACTACTGAAAACTACAAAAAGCAGTGCTGAAAGAAACTAAAGAAACCTACAAAAATAGAAGGGTATACCATGTTCATGGATGCCAAAACATACATGACACTACAGATTCTGTGTATTTTTCATTCTATCAATGGCAATCATAACCCCTTCCTCTCCCACTCAAATATAAATAATCATGGTTATTTTAGGGTAACTTTGAATTTTGTTTTATCTCTTTACAGAAAATCACTCTTTAAGACAGCAATGTAACTATTAGTTGTAACATTATTCATGATATGTTACAATTTATCTGGGAAATACCGGTTAGACTTGACACTGTGGCACAATATTACTTTCAAAAATAAAAATGCAACAAGACTAAAAAAGGGGGGGGCAGGAAAAAAAAACCCATAGTCATTTATTTGTTCAAAGGCTTTACTGCCAACTTTAAAAACATCTTTCATGTTCTCTCACAGCTCTGAGATCTGCATTCCTATCAATCCCATCAAGATGCTTGGGAGCCATTTGCAAAAAGGGTTAAAAGTCCAAAGTTGTTCCTCTAGGTTTGCTGGATGAGGAGGAGGCAGGTTGTCCAAAGTCTCAGGACAGCCAGCCTCACACAGAGTAAACAGAGGCCACTGTACTCTCAGGAATAAATTCCTCAACCAGAAACACATTCTGCTGAGGGTTTCATGTAAGATTTTTCTGATAGATTCCGAGCTGAGTAGTAAACAGAAATAACAGATTTTTGGGGGCCTTCCTTGAGTTCAGGAAGATCTGACAATATCATGAAACAGCCTAGCACAGGCCTCTGAAATTTTTCATTAGAATTCTTTTCTCCTGAATCATGTTAATAAAGTACGATTTGGCCTGGGATTTGTACATAACTACTGACTCATAGGCTGCTCAGGCCCAGAAGGATGGGGAAAAAACACTGAGTCTGTCAGTAGGAGGCAGGGCCAGGCCCAGGGACTGAAAGAGTTCTGGAGGGGTGTTTTCAAACAGTGCTATATACTGCTTAGAAAACAGCTCCCTTATATAATAATCAATTGGCTCTGAGCTGTCTGAAATATTCTTCTCTACTTTCATCTTCAACTGACTGCACTGCTTGTAGACACCAGCACTGGCACCTGGCCCAGAAAGCCTCAGATCTCTCTCATCTTGAAGGGGCAGGGACTTCCATTACCTTTCTACAATTCAGTTGTCTGAGCTAACTCTAGATACTATTATTTTATAAGCTATGTCAAATGTAGCAAAATGCAAGCCTATTTTGTCCCTTCAAACATACAGCATGTCCTGAACTTAAACTGGCACACACCTGATTTCAAATTGAGATTTTTGAACACCATTTTCCAAATGCAGTAGCAGTTTGCTGCCCTGGGCCAGCCAAACAGAAGAAATGAGGAATCTGATTTGTTTTTTTGGGGGGGGGGGGGGCGGTGCGTGGATGGGGTACTACTTAAGGCCTGATCCTGGTGCCTTTGAAATTTAACACTAAAACCTAAACTATTTCATAACAAACTAGAGTTCCCTTCCCTCTCCCTAAGAAGAGGCTCTTGGGAAGTATTTATTTAGTTAATAAATTTTAAGTAATTGTGTTTCTCTCACAAAACAGAAAACAAAACAAAACTCCTAGAAGATGTTGAGTTCCCTAGCTCAGAAAGGTCTGTAAAAGTTCCATCGGCCAAGAGCCTGGAGCAATAAACTGGGAATTCAGGGAACAATGTGGCCACAAGCACTTCTCCAAAAAGAAAAACAACTCCCCTCTTGGCCCAACTCCAAAAGGCAATTGAGCTGGGTAAGGTCCAGGTTAATCTCAGAACAGCCTCTCTGCCAACTTTCTCCTACACGCATTAGGTTTTTCAGCATGGGCTTTGCAAATAATCTAAAACAATTAATTAGTGCTTTTGAATTCGCCCCGTACCATTAATGAACCACTGCCAGACAGCCTTTGATAGTGTATTTCCAGAGCTAATTAAATGTGGCAAAACAGAGGACACAGTCTTGCTGGGCATTCGATAGGGCCAGACTGTGAGACCTGAGCAGTGGCAAGTGAAGCCATCCTTGCAGACAATCCTGGGGAGACAAAGGTCGGGGGAGGGAGGGGATGCTGGGGTCAGGCCCTCAGGGTCCCTTACAATATGCCAGACACTCCTCTCAAATTATATAATTATCAGGATATTGAAGTTCAGACAATTCATTCACTGTAAAGACTTCTTTTGTTGTTCTAATGAGTGAAAATTCTTAATTTGATATTTGAAAATTTGGTATTGCTTGCTTCTAGTCTGTACCTCCACACCTCCACCCACACCCCAAAGACTTGTGTTCAAGTTAAGAAAAAAAGTGTGCAATAGTTTTAAACACTAAATATTAAAATAAATCTCATCCCAAAATTCCCATCTCTCAATCACAGAGTACACTCCCATAACCTCTATCATGTGGGCAATCTTTCCATTTTTTTCACTATCTAATGCCACACAGAATTCCAGACTGCTCCACATGCATAGCCAGCAAGATAAACACATTTTTGGGAGGCCGAGAAAAAAGCTAGCAGGGGGGCACAAAGTAAAAATGTTGTTGCATTCCTCTGGATTTTTCTGGTCCAATTTCAAAAACAGAACCACCACCACCTGGGGCTTATGGCAAGCTCCAGGGCTGTACAACCTTGCCCTCCTCTACCATGACATTGATGAAGTCTGAGAAAGCAAATCAGAAAACTTTACAAACCAGTAGCATAATAAAGTTATTTTTAAAAGACAGTTTTTCAGGCACAGAGGTTAAATCTCCTCTGTGTCTTATCCCAGCTTTTAATACACACGGTATCAGCTCCTTAACTCTTAAAGATATTGCAGAATCCACAGCTAAAGTAATAGCTGCTCAACAAAAATCCCTAGACTCTCTGGCCAAAGTTCTTGCCAATAAGAAAGTAACTGATCCATTATCATTTCGCTGAGCAAGGAGGTGTCTGTGCTGTGGCCAACCCTGCTTTCTGCACCCGGATTAACACTGCTGGGGAAGGTGAAACTCAGGTACAAGAAACACTGGACAGGGGCACCTCACTGGCTCAGGTGGTAGAGCATGTGACTCCTGGCTTTGGGATTGTGAGTCTGAACCCCACGTTGGGGGTAGAGTTTACTTAAAAAAAAAAAAAAAATCACTGGACAAGCCACTTGGCTGAAGAAAGGAACTCCTTCAACGAAGCCTTCCTTTGACTGATTTTGATTGGTTTGGGTCCTGGGGACCATGGCTCCAAGGTACACTCCAGACACTGGGATTACCTGGTTTCTAAGAATCTTGACAATCGCCCTACGGTGTTACAGTGTCTCAAAAGCTTTAAACGCATGTTCATAGCCACTAACTACCAAGCAAATTATTTCCCTATGACCAGAAAGCTAGAAAAGAAATGGAGAAAATGACCAACTTAAGGAACATGAACCTGAAGGTGTGACCTGTGAATGACTACCACACAGACGGTCAACAGAGTCTGTGAGAGATTCAGACTGGTAGCTGGGAGTGGCTCTAGTCCCTTCAATTTTGATCCTATTTCTCAGGCTGAGAGTGTGATCATGGGGGAGGAGGGGAATTGTTAAAAACAAGGTGACAGGCTCAGAATGGAGTTATTTAGGCTAAACCCCACATCGCCATATTGACTGAATCACAGTTTCAGCTCTCCCAGAAATAGAGCCTTACATGATTTACACATGCCTTACAGACCCCTGCCTTCCCCTAAAGAAGTGACCTTGCTACAACCTATTCACCTCTTACTGCTACAAACTTCCTTGTCCCACTTGGGCGCCTAGGTGGCTCAGTTGGTTAAGCATCTGCCTACAGCTCAGGTCATGATCCCAGGGTCCTGGGATCAAGTCTCATAAGGGGATCCCTGCTCAGTGGGAAGCCTGGTTCTCCCTCTCCCTCTGCCTGCTGCTCCCCTGCTTGTGCTGTCAAATAAATAAATAAAATCTTAAAAACAAACAAACAAACTTCCTTGTCCACTCTCTCCTGCCAGTCATTCTGTATAGCTCCTCGGAGCTCTTTTCTGTCTGCTGAATGGGATGTGACCCGATTCATGAAAGATTAAATAGGGGCGCCTGGGTGGCTCAGTGGGTTGAGCCTCTGCCTTCGGCTCAGGTAATGATCTCAGGGTCCTGGGATCGAGCCCCGCATCGGGCTCTCTGCTCAGTGGAGAGCCTGCTTCCCCCTCTCTCTCCGCCTGCCTCTATGCCTCCTTGTGATCTGTCTGTCAAATAAATAAAATCTTAAAAAAAAAAAAAAGAAAGAAAGATTAAATAAAGGCAGTAAGATCTTTAAAATTAAGTAGTAAATACATATGGTATCAAAATGCTTCATAAGTATCAATCACAATGGGTGAAATTTTTTTAATCCTGAAAAATGTTAATTTTTAAAAGTTCTGGCTTAGAGTCTGATAATAGGAATTAAATAGGAATCAGTGAGGAAGCCAGAGTTTAAACCTAAAATAGCAGCAGCAGAAATGAGGTGTGTCCCACTTAAAGTTAACTTTTTAATTTTTTTTAATTTTTTTATTTTTTTTTAATTTTATTTATTTAATTTTATTTATTTAGTAGCTATTTCAAATTCAAGCTAAAACCAAACTCCCATTTAAGCAGTAAGAATTTTCTAAAAGGTATTTGCAGGTTCTAGGTTACAATTAGAGCACTGACAAAACAGACAACCTATGTGTTCAAATGTGGCCTGCAGACCGGCAGCATTGACATTATATGGACCTGTTAAAAAAATGTATAGTCTGTGACATATCAAGAATTACTAAAATGAGAGCCTGGGTGGTTCAGTCTGCCTTCGGCTCGAGTCATGATCCCAGGGCCCTGGGACCGAGCCGCAGATTGGGCTCCCTGCTTGGCGAGGAGGCTGCTTCTCCCTCTGCCTGCCGCTCCCTCTGCTTGTGTCCATCCTCTCTGTCTCTCTCGCTCTCTCTTTCTCTTTCTCTGTGTCAAATAAATACATAAAATATTTTTTAAAAAAAGAGTAGGGTGGCTACCAGAGTGGAGACTTAGAGTTAACTGGGGGCCTATGTGAGGCTGCATATAGCCTTGCAATTTTTACTCAAAAGTGAGACAGAGGTACTGGAGTGTTAGAGCAGCAAACTGATACGATCTGAACAATGTTTTAACAGGATCCCTGTGGCTGCTGTGTTGAGAACAGACTGTTGGGCAAAGATGCATTTGGGGATACTGGTTGATGGCTATTGTGATAACTGAGCCAAGTTGAGGGTGGCCAGGATGAGATTTAAGAAGGGAGGACCCGTGGGAATGAGATGCTTATGAAATCAAGAATGATTTTGTGATTTTCACATGTTTTAGGGGAAGAAAGAATAAAGACTTCCATCTCCTATCAGTGGAACATTAGGCCATAATCTGTTAGTAAAGATAATCACTTCTACATACCAGTAAATGCTGACCTTAAAATAAACCATCTAAAAACCTCTCCCCTCTATGAACGACTGTTCTTGAAAAACCATGCTCTTAAAAGCCTGAACTCTCTTCTCAATTCACTTACTGTCTTGATCGCCAAGTCTCATTCTTTTCATCCCCTAGATGGTCTTTTTTTCAGGATTATGGATTTTGAGGATGTTACCACTTTTTGCAATAATGCTTCTCATAATAAAACCAATGTTTCAGAGAAATACAGTTGTGCCCATCCTTATACAGTAAATAAATGTTATGTGTAAATTCATTTTTATAAATTAACGTATTAAGCTTGAAGTTGATAGGGCAGGTTCTTTCCTCTGAAGAAAATAATCATTTTAAAGTATGTTTTATGGGGCAACTGGGTGGCTCAGTTGGTTAAGCAGCTGCCTTTGGGCTCAGGTCATGATCCCAGGGTCCTGGGATTGAGCCCCACATCGGGCTCCGTGGTCAGTGGAGAGCCTGCTTTCCCTCTCCCTTTGCCTGCTGCTCTGCCTGCTTGTGCTCAGTATCTCTCTGTCAAATAAATAAAATCTTAAAAAAATAAAAATTAAATGTTTTATAATATGGATATTCAGAGTGGTTTTGCCTAAGAGTGGGGCATATACACCTTGCTTTTAGAGTTCTAAGTTATAAACAGACAAACATCAGGCGAGTGCTTTCTAAATCTTAATGTCCATACAAATCATCTGAGGACCTTGTTAACATACAGATTCTGTTTTCGTAGTTTTTTTTTTGAAAGATTTCGTGTATTTATTTGAAAAAGAAAGCGAGAAACAGAGCACAGGTAGAGGGAGGGCTCAAGCACCCTCTCTGTCAAATAAATCTTAAAAAAGAGGGTGCCTTGGTGGCTCAGTCGGTTAAGTGTCTGCCTTCAGCTCAGATTATGATCCCAGGGTCCTCACATCGAGCCTCACATTGGGCTCCCTGCCCAACAGGAGCCTGCTTTTCCCTCTCTCTCTGCCTGCCGCACCTCCTGCTTGTGTGCTCTATCTGACAAATTAAAAAAAAAACTTTAAAAAAAATAAATTTTAGGGGCACCTGGGTGCCTCAGTGAGTTAAAGCCTCTGCCTTCAGCTCAGGTTATAGTCCCAGGGTCCTGGGATCAAGCCCTGCATTGGGCTCTCTGCTCAGCAGAGGGCCTGTTTCCTCCTCTCTCTCTGTCTGCCTCTCTGCCTATTTGTGATATCTGTCAAATAAATAAATAAAATCTTTAAAAAATAATAAATTTTAAAAATTAAAAAAGAAAAAAAGACAAGGGGAAACAATCAATGATGCTTTCCTCTAACTCACAACAAAGGGGCAAGTAGGAGTGAAGTGGCTGTGTGCCGTCAGCAAGCAGCAGCCCCACAACAGTGCCGGCACACACACACGCATCCCACGGGAAACACTAGCAGAGCAAAGTGCTACAATCTCGGTGCCGTCACGGATAGAAACAAGGGCGCAGCTCTGGAAGCCGCTGTTGTGCTCTCTCCCTGGAGGCTGGTGCTACCCAAGCCCCCTCCCCGATGAGGCAGAAGAGTTGGAAGGAAGGGAGGTGCTCACACTTGGACGGCTCTGGTCTATCATCGAGACTAGGACTAAATTATCTAGGCATAAGAGGACGAAGGGAAGCAACGCAGAAAACTTGAAGCAGTTACATTGGAACGTCTTCCTTTTGCCATAACTACAACTTATCACTACGTAGTTCCCTTCACTGCCAAAAGAGAATAACTTAAAAAAAAATCAATTTTCTTTTGAAGGCATTAAGATTTTCCACATTCCACTCTAGGTTTGGGGTTTTTTGTTTTTTTTTTAAAGACTGCTATGAGTTGGCAGATAGGGCAGGAGAACAGCTAGACCTCAGTCCCCAGTCCCCAGAGCACCTGCTGCCTAATCTTTGGAAGGAACATTCTGAAAGCAAGTGCATTTTTAAGCCCTCTAGAATTCTGCCTGATTTACAGTGTCCTCTCAGAGAACAAAAATATGACTATATTGCACTTCAATATAAATCTTTTTTAGGCCACTCTGGCAGAGAATGGTTGTAAAAAAAAAAAAAAAAAAAAAAGTAAGTCAGCCAGGGGCTCACATGGCTGCAGTGCAGTCCAGGCCAATCTTCCAAGAGGGTAAGTACTTTGAAGCCTTGACGCCTATGTCCAGGGCTGTCCCTATAGGAGGCCTCACTCTGGAACCCTTCCCAGAACACTCCCTGCTTCTACAACTTCCAAAGCCAGCACTCAAGAGCACAGAGCTCTGTCGGTGACTCAAGGTCACCCCAGAGTATGAGGGATTAATTCTCCCAACAAACAAGCTGAGATAGCCTCATTCTCTATACCCACAATGCGTGAAAAGTATATGCTTGGAGCTGTCAGACAGCTGCATGGGCACACACAGATAGCTCTGTGCTGGTGCCAATGTCGATCAGCATTCATAAAACAGGCCATCACTGGTGCCCTAAAATCACCAAGATAAATCAGGGATCCAAAAAGCAGCATGGCAAAGATACGGTCTAGGATAAGGCTGCAGAGAGAGAAACCTGGTATTCATTCACTTGTCTGACATCACTTCTATGTACAATCTTACTCATGTTCTTGGTGAACGTCTTGCTTATGCTGTGCACAGCTGGTTACCCAGCTATCTGCTAGGAAACTGCCTTTGCAAATCAAAGAAAAAAAAAAAGCCTTATTAGACATCATATCCCACTACACCCTCCCCTCCTAACCCCCCAACCCTCACACACACACCCAAGTCCATGCAGGGCAAGGGACTCTGAGAAGCAAACTCAGTTTTTTCTTGACGACTGCTACACGTCCCAACTGTGTGTGTGTGTAGGCGAGGACATGCATGTTGGCTTGCTTCCTGTTTCTAGGCAAAAACACAGAGCAGGGAGGGACCTCATCGTGCCTGGGTGTGCATGGTCTCCCCAAAAAGAACACAGCATAAAATTCAGGCCACTCTATCCGCTCTGGGTCTTTGAATACAGTTCTTTACTCTGTAAGATAAATAGAAAGTTGGCACAGTTGGGAAAGCACACACAGATAGCTCTGTGCTGGTGGAAATGTTGATCAGTGTTTATAAAACAGACCATCGCTGGTGCCCTAAAATAACCCAAATAAATCAGGGATCCAAAAAGCAGTGGGGCAATGACACAGTCTAGGACGAGGATGCAAAGGAGAGAACCTGGAGTCTGTTCACTTGTCTGACATCGAATCTGTGTACAATCTTACTCATGCTCTTGGTGAGTATCTTGCTTATGCTTGCTCCGCGCAGCTGGTTACTCAGCTGACATCACTGATATCTTGTCCCTCTGTATCCAAGAGAGCAGTTACATACAAAAGTGGTTACAGTAACAACCTAAAAATTTAGTAAGCACAGACCCAATCAACTAGCTGGACCCTGAGACCCAGTATTGGCAAGAGAAGGCCTTGGTTGGATTTGCTCTGAATCTTTGAGTCTATCCCTCCTCCAGCCTTTATGTTCCCTGGTGGCAGTCACCACTGGCACTGTCCCTGTCTTCCTGCCGTTATGAAACATGGCCTTCGATCACTCACTTGGCAGAAAGGAGAAAACCAAGGAAGAACTGCCTCTGCAGACCTCAGGCCATTAGTCACAAGTCCAAGAGAAAGATTCCTCTTTCCTTTAGGGCAGCCTTATAGGAGGGGCAAGAACCACTCTGCCAGTACTGTATGTATGACTGAATATAAATGACTACTTCAACTTTGATCAAAATTGGTTTGTCTCTCATTATAGATTACATTTTTCTTCTCTAAGGCTCAGTTCCCTCTAGCACATTACCGGTAGCAGGAGTGGTGGAAGCAATAATAATTATGAACCGTGATAATGACAATCACTTACCTCCTCAGCCTTCCGTAAGGGTTAGATGAATGGACAGGTGTCAAGTGTCCAGCGGAGTACCTGGCTAGCACAGTTTCAGGAGGTACTAAGGGAACCCCACAGCAGAAAGACCCCGAGACTTGTCAGTGCAGTCTGTCTGCACAAGGGTGTTGGATTCTGATTTGACAGACACTCGACCTATCTTTCTAAATTACTTTCTCTAAGTCCCATCACCCCCATTCTGGAAATGACGAAAACAATACCTGCCTCCTGCCACGGCTGCCAGCTTGTCCCATGCCAAACAAAGTATTAACTGGCTGGTAGCTCTGCTTTTGTCTCCTGGACACAAAGAGTTCCGAGCTTTCTTAGCAGGAAAATAGCTCCAACTAAAAGCATCTCTATTTTCCTGGGAACTATACCTGGAAATCCAGGTACACTTGAGAGAGATAAAAAGAAATGTGTTTGCTCAATAGAAATGTGTGTGCAGGTTGTGGGCAAGCCTCCAAAAAGATGAAGCTAGGCACGGAATGGCCACAATGGAATGAGGCAAACACCCCACCAGCACTGAGGCTGCAGAGTTCACCTCAGAAGCACCTCTTGGACCTGGCACGAGGGGACAGTGGACTGCAGGCAAGTCCATCCCTTCCGACTAAATCGATTTCCTTGAATTCTCTGCATGTGCCTCTTTTTCTTGTTATTAGGGATCCTGGAAACACAGCCTTACCTAACTCTGGCAAGCCTCAGAGGCAGAAGTTATTATTTTTTAAAGATGTGTTGCCAAACAACTTTTAAAGTGAAAACTTAGTCAGCTTTAAGCCCACAGGAGCATTTATATTTTAAACTTCCCACTTTTCTTAGATAGATTATAGGACTTTTTTTTTTTTTAAGAATTATTTCGAAAGACAGAAAGAGTGAGAGCAAACAAGCAGAGGGAGGGGCAGAGCAAGAGAGAGGATCTCAAGCAGACCCCACACCCAGCGGGGAGCCCTACACAGGGCTCCATCTCACAACCCCAAGATCATGATCTGAGCAAAAATCAAGAGTCGGACGCTCAAGTGACTAAGCCACCCAGGCGCTCTGTGAGATTACAGGATTTAAGACCAGGTGCCAAAAAGCGAAGTTTATTTCTAACCAGGAGGCATCATGGTCCTTACCAAGAGCAGGGCCCTCCCCACCCACACATTATATAATAACCCAGGAAAAAAAAGAGGGCAGAACAAGTAGGGGTTTTGTCGAAGCAACCTCTTACCCTGGGATGTGGCTTGCTGACCACTGCCTCCTTCACCCTCAACCACAAGTGCAGAAGGGAAGGCTTTCACTGAAGACCCAGCCAAATCCATGGGACTAGAACACGTCTACTGTCCTAACTCAAGTTAACTGTATATGCTGTGCTGTCGTTCGCCCTCCCCAGCTACATATCTAAAGGAGGCCTTTTATGTAGCCTTCACCCCTTCTGCCACCAAGAACCCTACAATAGAGCTTCGCAGTCATGTCAGTGAAGGAAGAATGCAAATAAAGAAGACCCATTACTTAAGGTCCTTCCAGTCTGACAACTTACACGTGTCTCTTCTAAGGTGGAAGAAGTTGAATCTGGTTCCAGAATGACTTACTGGTGAAGGACTTCAGTCATTCCACACTGAGGGTCTCCTACATAGAGGCTCCAGCAGAGTGGCAGATAGGCTGGTCTCTAGAGCCAGACTGCCTGAGTTCAAGTCCAGCTCTGTCTCTTATTAGTTATGGGACTTCATACAATTTATTAAACTGAGTCTGTTTCCTTGTGTATAAAAAGCAATTTACGATAATACTAAACCCACCTCAGAGGGCTGTCTTATAAAAACAAAGAAGCTAGCTGGGAGAGAACAAGCCCTTGATAAATTGTTGGCTGATATGCCAAGCAGTGTTGTCTCTGAAGCTAAAGAAGCTATATTCTCAGCCTCACTTTTTGAGGCCACAGTTTGGATTCTAAGATTAAACAGTATATGCCTTTAGCTACATGGGAATGGAAGAAAAATCGAGACCTCAAAACTAAATCCACAAGTCTCACTCTGACCTTTACAGCCCTATGCAACCTACTCCCATCCTTCCTTCCAAACAGACCTCGTGATAGGTTCCTGTACCAATTCTCCAGGTCATTCATCCTTTAAAAAACACATCAAGCACCTACATGCCATATACTGTGCACTAGGCATGTTCCACCATCTGGTCAACCAGCCTTTGCCTTTCTAGATGGTCTTTGCCTGGCTGGCCTTCAGAACAGAGCTCAAGATCAAGTCCATCCACAAAGTCCTCCTTAGCTACTCCAACCCACCAGGGCTTCCCCTTTTGACCTCTCTGAGGTCTTTTGGCTTTTATTTGGTATTCACCATATATTGATTATTTTGTTATATGGTTATATTTTACATGCCTAACTAACGCACAAGTGATTCAAAGGAAGGGAGGAGTCTTACATGTCTCTGTATAACCCTGACTGATTAGTACTGTGCTTTGCACTTAGAGGGACTCAGCAAATTAGTGATTTACTTGTGGTTTCAAGATGACACAGACAGCCCACAGCAAATACATTATCATTCATTTTAAACACCCTATGTGTTACATTATCATTCATTTTAAACACCTTTAAACACACTATGAACAGAGTGTAGAGACTTAAAGGCTCAATCATCAGGCCTAGACTCAGTAGCTACATGGTTAAATCTGCCACTTAGCCATGTGACTGTGAAGAAGTTACTTAACCTGTCTGTATTCAGTTTCCTCATCTATGAACTGAGGGTAAACAGAGTACCTACACTTCTTAGGAGAGTTATAAGGATAAAGTGAGGTAATACATATAACGTACTTTCAACAGGACCTGGTACACAGTAATTAATTACTCTATAAAAATTCATTATTATTATTATTATTATTATTATAACTACTATTTTCCTGAAGTTCAACTCAAGCAGAATGCTCCAAAAAGCATTTTGTAAAATATGCTGAGCCCCATACGAAAAGCTACTGGATTCAGTATACACAAAACATTTCTCCCTTCTTAGTTAGCCAATAGGTTGTTCAGAAAAGCATCTCCTGGGCACCTGGGTGGCTCAGCTGGTTAAGTATCCGATTATGGATCTCATCTTAGGTCTTGATCTCAGGGCCATGAGTTCAAGCCCCACACTGGGCTCTACAATGACCATGGAATCTACTTAAAAAAAAAAAAAAATGGCATCTCTAATTCTATTCACATAGATGTGTTAGTTTGTGAAAATTACTGAGCTATACACTTTCATGTGTATGTTTCTCTACATAAACTGTATTTCAATAAAAATTTAGCATTAAAAAAAGGCATCTCTACCTCTACCATTAATCAGTTCCCTCAGATTGCTGCTACAAAATTGGTAATTCTACTGTACCCTCAACTTTACCGTAATTCTCAGCAAAATTTTGATGATGTATATAACTCAAAAAAATATTTTACCCATGGCTGAAAGAGGAAGGAAGGTCTTAATCAAAACTGATTCACTATCTAATACATCAAGGCTATAGAGAGTCATCAATCCACCACTTTCCCGTGAAGTACCTTCTTCAGTTATGTTTTTGTAGTCCTAGGCATCAATGAAAGCAGAAAATTCTGCCTTAAACCCACCAAGTATGGTAATACTTCTTGTCATCAAAATAGCACATTTTCCATCAAGCCGTTTCTCTTTCTCTTTTTTTTTCTACAACTTTTCAATGAGTTTTTTTTTTTTAAGACTTTATTTATTTGTCAGAGAGAGAGAGAGCGGACAAGCAGGATCGCCGCTGAGCAAGGAGCCCAATGTAGGACTTGATCCCAGGACCCTGGGATCATGGCCTAAGCCAAAGGCAGACACTTAACTGACTGAGCCACCCAGACGTCCCTTTTCAATGAGATTTTAATTAAGATCAGTTTTAATGCAAAGGCTAAGAGACAAATAATAACTCTTCAATCCTGAGACAAAACGAAACTGCTGACAGAGAGTGGGCAATTCAAATTCACACTGGCATTTAAAAAAACAAAACAAGAAAACTACCAACTTTCTCAAGATATTTCTTTCTTTTTTTTTTTTTTTAAAGATTTTATTTATTTATTTGACAGGCAGAGATCACAAGCAGGCAGAGAGGCAGGCAGAGAGAGAGAGGAGGAAGCAGGCTCCCTGCTGAGCAGAGAGCCCGATGTGGGGCTTGATCCCAGGACCCTGAGACCATGACCTGAGCCGAAGGCAGGGGCTTAACCCCCTGAGCCACCCAGACGCCCTCTCAAGATATTTCTAATGAAAAGGGGACATTCTGCTGTCCAACCTCATAAACCAAGTTCTGCAAACTGACTTGCCCTCAGCCTGTGCCTACAAATGACTCCTGGTCTGAGTTTACTGGAGGCTTCATCACTTCTTTTTTTATATTTTATTTATTTATTTGAGAGAGAGAGAGAGAGAGAGAGCATGAGCTGGGGGAGAGGCAGAGACAGAGGCAGAGGGAGAAGAAGACTCCCCACTGAGCAGGGAGCCCACCGAGTAGCTCAATCCCAAGACCTTGAGAGCATGACCTGAGCCGAAGGCAGATGCTTAACCAACTGAGCCACCCAGGTGCCTCAGCCTGTACCATTTCTTACTGGCTTCTTCATACAGCGCACAGGTGAAGAGCACAGACATAAAATCTGACTCTTCCACTTGCCACATGACACTGTGCACATCACCTCCTCTCATTATCTGTCAAATGGGAAAAATAAGCCTACCTCAGAGTTGTGATTAAGGGAGCTCATGAAATAAGAATATCCTTATTCATTGTTAGATTCTGTAATTGTTTAGCCCAGTGCTCGTTGTGGTCCACATGCAACAAAGGGCAATTATTATCATCACTATCGTCTCATCTGTATGTGAATTCAATAGCCAAAATCAAAACCAAGAGGCTAATCATTTTTCAAGTGTGTTTCTTGTTGAGACCAGCCAGTTTACAGAACTGGTCCAACAAATTCTTTCATGTAGCTCATTACACAGCAGACACAAAGCAAATTACCACAAAATTGACCAAATTAAGCTTCCAAATTCATTAAGTAACCCTGACTGGGAACTCTAAGATCATGATGTGGGGGATCTGATACTCTTACTTAAGAAACAATGTTCCAACCAGGTCTTTTCACTTCTAATCTCTGATCTCATACTCTGATGGTCTCCAGGAAGCACAGTTCTGCACTTTTTAAAAAAATTACAGGGGTGCCTGGGTGGCTCAGTCTGCTAAGCATCTGCCTTTGGCTTGGGACATGATCCTGGAGTCCTGGGTTTGAGCCCCACATCGGGCTCCGTGTTCAGCAGGGAGCATGCTTCTCCCTCTCCCTCTGCCTGCTGCTCCCCCTGCTTGTGCTCAATCTCTATACATAATAAATAAATACAACCTTTTTAAAAATAAATAAATAAAATGACATATTAAAATACCTAAATAGGCAAAATTAATACTTCCTGGGCGCCTGGGTGGCTCATTGGGTTAAAACCTCTGCCTTTGGCTCAGGTCATGATCCCAGGGTCCTGGGATTGAGCCCCACATCGGGTTCTCTGCTTAGCGGGGAGCCTACTTTCCCCCTCCCCCACTCTCTGCCTACTTGTGATCTCTGTCAAAAAAAAAAAAAAAAAAAATCTTAAAAAAAAAAATTAATACTTCCTAAGCATCCTATGCCAGGAGTGTTGCCTCTCACTAGAAGATCTATTCATTTTACGATAACAAAAAGAACTTTCGTGAAATTCTTACTTAGGACAAGAAAATAAATGTAATCTATGCATGGAACAAAATTAAGTGGGATGACGCATCAGCATGTTTCTCTTTACCCATCTCAGCACTGAGATTTAGTTAGGCAACCATGTCACTGACATTAGAATGTGTAGCACCGGTCTAGTAAAATGTAACGTAGGCACACATACTATGTAATTGGTAGTCAAATATTTTATTTCTCAGAACTCACAATTCATATAAACCTCCCATTTCCTAAATTTTTCCAAACTGAAGATTCTGAAGAAAAATGTATCAGAAAGAAAATAACAAATGTACAAGCTATATTCTCCAACTCACCTGTAGCGGCCACACAACAACTCATCAGGGCAAACACGGCCATCACATAATGAGAAGGCATTTTTATCTCTCCGCAAGCATGCCCCATTCAGTCACCTCGGCTTCAGACTGTAGACAGTCTTGGCAAATCGGAAGTGGCCTTAAAAATCCTCCTCTCCAATTTTCAAATTGCCTGTAAAAATAAACATATTTCAAGAAGAAAACTTAATGCAGAAACTGCTTTTCAAAAACACACATCAAAGTGAAATGAAGAATTTCTGAAAAGTGTAAGAGACATTTATTTTACAAACACCCCAATAAGCTGATGTGGGGGTGCTAATCACCTAATGAAGATTTTTAAAGAAAAGACTTTTGTAAAAAAATGCTTAGTTTTGACACTTTAAGTCTTTGCTTTTACATAAAATTTTCAGGAATACAGAAGAAAATCAAGGTTCACCTATAATACAACATCACCAGTTACGTTATGGCACCAAAGTAATCAATAATGCTTGACACGTGAACTTCCTGATGTCAACAAGGAAACACAACTCTGACCAGAGACTCAATCTCAGTGTAACGACAGTCATCACAACAATCAAACCAAAATACGTTTAGAATCAATGTGAAAAATAAAGAACCATCGAAAGTAAAGCTCTCATTTCAACTGTTTGCCAACATTGTAACAGGAGACAGGTCTTCCATCCGAGACTCTGGTTACTGGACCATAGGATGCAGAGGTACCTTCTAACCTCATGCTATCCAGAGCCTTGAATGACAAGTTTTATCGTCATTTGCTTAACTTGAATATCCCTCCTGTGGTCCTAGACACACCAAATATATTTTCCAGCCCTATATCCCTGAGCCTGGCACAACCCACAGAAATTACTCAATTCAACAAACATTTATTGAGCACCTACTATGTTCCAGGCATTGTGTAAAGGCATGATTCCTTCTTACCAGGAATAGAAGTTACCCAGCAACTGGCTAAAAGCACAAAGACCCATCTCATCTGTGTGCTGAAAAAGGAAAGATCATGGAGTTTCCAGGAACCATCTCAAATAGCTGGGGACTACAGCTTTGGGACCCTCACCCAGAAACACTGTCTCCAGAACTAGCTTGCTACCTTCAGAGACAAAGCCAACTGGGGTACTTGCAGATACAGTGCAAAAATACAAAAAACAATGGCAAAATTAGTTTCTAATTAAATGGTCTTAGTTCACTGCATCAAGTGTTAAGGAAAAGATACTTAAAATGGCTCTTTTCACAGGGTGCCTTGCATGGCTCAATGGTTCAATGTCCAACTCTAGATTTCAACTCAGGTCATGATCTCAGGGCTATGGATGGAGCCCTGCACGGGGCTCCACACTGGGCATGGAGCCTGCTTAAGATTCTCTCTCTCCCTTTCTCTCTGCCCTGACCCCCTTCCCACTCTAAAAAAAATTTTTTTTAAAAAGGGCTCTTTTCAGTAGTACACTAATTGCCTATAAGAAGGGAAAGAGGACGATTGGGGGAGACTGGTGGGAAGGCACAGGAACCTTGTCACTGATTCCCATTTGAGTTTTCTACTATGTTGGGGTTTTGTAAGACCCAGAAATAATAATAAAGTTCTAACATCCAAAATAATTTTTTATATATGCCTTAAAACTAAATTATCATATACACAAGAGGTTCTGCTAGTCAGTCTTGATGTACAACAGTGATTAAAAGCCTAGCATGAACAGAAAATAGATTACAATGGCAGTTAAGATTCTGCCTAGGTATGAATCCACTCTGCCACCTACCAAGTGGTTATGCTGGGCAGACGATTCTACATGAGAATCTACTGTATGGGCCACTGTATGCGAGGACTGTATTATCTCGCACGCACGTGTTTGTTTATGGGTGTATAAAGCTTATAACAGTGCAGAACATATAATAAGCAATCAATAAATGTTACTTGTCCATTCCTTTTGAGGTAAATTTATACCAACAAAATGGAGAAATTAGGGTGTGGTTATTTATGTAATCCTAAGCTACTATAAAGTCAGTTCAATCTTTTGTTTACTGAAAAATGAATACTTCAACAGACACAAAAAGGAGGTGAGCTAAAGAATGGAATCACGAAAAGCACAAAATTGCCAGGTAAGTAGAGGCACAAGTCATTAATGGCATAGTGGTGTCTTGTCTCAAAAACTGTCTAATTAGATAATTTTGGAAACGATGAAATTGACTTCAATCATCCCTCTAAGTCCAACACTGCTGTCACCGTAATTTCAGATCAACTCAAATGAAATGGAAGTCTCCTCTGTGAACTTAAAAAGTCAATGACAGCAGGGCTGTCCGTTGAGCATCCGACTCTTGTTTCAGCTCAGATCATGATCTTAGGGTTGAGACTAAGCCCTGCATTAGACTCCTTGAAAGATTCTCTCTCTTCCTTTCCCTCCTGCTCTGCCCTTTCTCCCACTCATGCTTTCTCGCTCTCTCTCTCTCAAATAAATGAAGTCTTTAAAAAAAAAAAAGAAAAGTCAATGAGAGCAAAGAGAATTTGACCCTATTTTTCCCTTTAAAAAATTAAATTTCCTGAATGGGTAGATAAGGAAAACTCTCTCCAAAGGAATATGCTATTTCAGCAAATGCTAAGAACAATTTTCATAAAGCAAAACCCTGAAAGGAGATCTCAGAAGAAGATGGCTTCCCAGAGGATTTTTATGGAGCACATAAACTATAACCAGCACAAGGCTTGTGGGAATATTTAATGAGCTTATGTCCCCCTCTGCCCGCAGCTGCAGAGGGTCTGTGGGACTGTGAGCATTAATCCAGGGGCTTAAACCAGGTCTGAATGAACCTGTGGAAAGAAAGGCAAAAAGTTCTATTAAAAATATAGACTGCAAATTGCTGACAAGAATATTGGGCAATTATTAAAATGCAGCAATTACAGATACAAGGGAGCCAAGCTAAACAGTTTAATGCCCAAAGGCAAACCACAGCAAGTTTATGCCGGATCTTAAAACATCTCCGAGGAAGTCCAAGACAAGTTGAAACTACACACTGCTGCTTCTAACAAAGAGGGAGTTTTTCTTCTTTTAGCTTAAAAGTCTCTCCATAATGTCACTTGTTCAAAAAGAAAATAAACTGCACAGAGTTTTTGTCTAATCTTCTCAATGTGGTGACAGGATCCTAAGGCAGAGGAGAATAAAAAAGGGAGCATGTCACTCCCATTCTGTGGAACTCCGATTCCGGCCAAGACTTGCACACATCAGCACCTCAATGTACAACCCAGGGATCAGCTCCCCAACGCGAAGGATGCTGGATGATCGAGGCTCCCAGAAAGCTGTAGATCTGAAATATAACCTGAGGAAATACAAACTCCTCTTTTCTTTCTATCAGGTTAGATCACATTCAATTTGCAAAGAGCAGGGACTCCCAAACCGAAGTTTCTAAACCCACTGAATATCTCTGGACCTTATAAACTAAATGCTTCCTTTAGAAATATAAATAAGGTACTCCATGATCTTGAAAGAATAATTTCGGGTCCACGGTGCAAGTCAGTTCATCCACACTGCAAAGCAATGTGTTCCATACAAAGGGTACCAGTACTTTCAGTATCTACAAATGAGCAGAAAAAAATTCTGAGAGCTTAACAGACATAAAATGTACATGCACGCACACACACGCACACGCACACACAAATGTGATCTGAATTCTTCTAATTTCAGAGCTCCTCTGTGTTTATTTCTGAGGCCATGACACGGAGCATGCTGCCCCACATTCCCTAGTGATCCAAGAATATGCACAGGTAAGAGCAGGATTAGCTGAAAAATCCCTCCCCAAATGAAATCCATCATGGGTTACACCAGTGTTCAAAAGGAACTGGTTGGGAACAGCATTCCCTGGGTTGATCGGAATTTTTTTTAGAAAAGCATAACTTTCTCTTAGAGGAAAAATGTGGTAAAATGATGTCTGGCAATAGGCTAAAAGCCAGCAAGAGAAATTACTAACTTCCCCTTACATGTCTAACACAGCTGGCTATCTACATGAGATTATTTAAGATCAGAACTTACAATGAACTTGGAGGGGATCAATTTCTCAATTAAAGGAACTGGCGTGCTAGAGGTAAGTAACAGCTTTTAAAGTGGAAGAGATCAACATGAGTTCATTGACAAAAAGCACCCAAACTCCCAGCCCCGCACTTGCCCAGGGTAACACAGCAATGCCAAGATTAGAAACTAGGTCTTCCCATGACAGGCTCTCCCTCCCAGAACCAGGTCCCTCACCACAAACAAGGAACCATCTTCTCCCTCGCAATTCTCAATCTCTGAAAACAGAACAGTTTTTCCAAGAGAGGGAGAAGCCTGCTGGGGCTGCTACTGGATGAGGGGACTTCCAGGTTGACATATACCCTTTGTACAAATCGCTACTAATCACAGAGTGACTTGACTTCAGGACTCTAGGTGGCAACTTTAACAAATAAAGAATCCTTGGTAATGCTGTGTGACTCCAAGTACTCTGAAAACTGCAAAAGGCAAGATGAAGCACAAGCCTGTGCACTGTCGTATCTTCACACCAAGACTATTCAGGAAAATATTCAACAAATTTGAAGATCTTTAAGACAGAGATATATTGAGTGGAATAAAAAAAAAATTATCATTCCCTAAACTCAGATGGTAAATAAACACCTGAGTTTCTGGTACCTTAAACATGACATTATTTTTTAATAGAACATTAAAAAGTTTCTGGTCTGACGTGTAAGTGAATTTTGGAGAGAGAAATATACTATGAAGTCTGCAAACGGTTAAATAAAAGCTGATAGAGGAACAGTTCTGATGGTTATTCAACATGTTATTCAGGGGATTCAGAAATGAGGCAGGATGGATGACATCAGTATCTAGCTTGGCAGCCTGTAAAAAGGGGTTTACAGGATGTAGAAGAGATACTGTTGTTTGTCTAATGACATTTGGATGCCCTTCGAGACCTGTACACAGAAAAAGCAAAGCCACCTTACTGAATCACAACAGCAATTCTCAGATTTCTCTACTATAAAGAGAAACTGGTAATTCCAAATCCCCATTTTCAGACAGATCTGGCACAAGGGGAAAAGTCCTGGGCTTGGATAAGAAATCTCTGGCATCCAGTCACATTGGTGGCGCAGTCAGTTAAGCATCCAACTGTTGGTTTCAGTTCAGGTCATGATCTCAGAATCATGAGATTGAGCCCCGTGTCAGGCTCCACGCTCAGCTCCACACTCAGCTGGGAGCGTGCTTAAGTTTTTCTTTCCCTCCCCTGCCTCACTCTCTCCAAAATGAGTTAACTCTCTAAAAAAATAAAAGTAAAAATAAAAACATTTTTAAAAAATAATCGCATTCACACTCAATAGTCAACAAATATTGACTACTATAAACCAGGCACTGTTGAAGATGCCAAGGATACAGCAGTGAAAAAAGGAGCCAAAAACTCTGCCTTCATGGAGCTTATATTCTAATAGAAGTAACACCATTTGTTACATTAGGCAAGATATTTAATTTCCTGAGCTTCATTTCCCCCTTCAGTAAGTCTTTAGTCATTGTTTACTCTATGCCATGGGAAGATAATGGCCAAGCAAAGAGATATGTTCTTTGTCCTCATGGCCTTAAAGTCTGGTGAAATAAATCGACCAATACTCACAAATTTGTAATCAGACGCTATAAGAAGAGCTCTAGAGGAAAAGTACCCACAACCTGAAGGATAAGTAGAGGTTTAAAAGGGTGAGGGATGACATTACAGGTAGAAGAACCATTATAGTTCCCTGATGCTGGAGGGAGCAAGGCTGTAAGCCTGAAAGGAAAAGGAGAGGAATAAAGTTTAAGAAAGGGTTTAAGCAGGGAGGTGGTGGGATCTACTGGGTTAAGATTTCCCCAGGACAGGGGCACCGGGCTGGCTCATTTGGCAGAGCCACGACTTTTGATCTTAGGATCATGAGTTCAAGCCCCATGTTGGACATAGACTGTACTCTAAAAAAAATTTTTTTTTCCCGGTACAAGCCCTATGGAAAACAGTACAGAGATTCCTCAAAAAATTAAAAATACAACTACCATATACTCTAGCAACTCCACTTCTGGGTATATAGCCAAAGGAAATAAAATCACTATGCTGAAGAGATACCTGTACCCCTATGTTCCAGCCAAGACCTGAAAATAAACTAAATGTCCATCAAAAGATAAATGGATAAAGGAAATACAGTATATATACACAATGGAATACTACTCAGCCACACACACACAGAGGAAATCCTGCGTTTGTAACAACATGGATGGACCCCATGGACATTATGTTAAGTGAAGTAAGTCAAACAGAGAAAGACAGATAGTGTATGAGCTCACTTGTACGTAGAATCTAAAAAGCCAAACTCATAGAAACGGGACAAGGGCGCCTGGGTGGCTCAGTCAGTCAAACATTTGACTCTTGATCTCAGGGTCGTGAGTTCAAGACCCACACTGGGCTCCACGCTGGGTGTGGAGTCAAGTTAAGAAAAGAAAAGAAACAGAGAACAGACTGGTGGTTACCAGAGGTAAGGGGCAGGGGAAGTGGGAGAAGGTGATCAAAAGGTACAAACATCAGTTATATGATAAATGAAGTCCTGGGGATATAATATACAATATGATGACCACATGTTAACAATACTGTATGTGAAAGTTGCTAAGAGAGTAAATCTTAAAAGTTCTCATCACAGGAAAAGAAATTTGTAACTAAGTGTGGTGATGGACATTAAGTAAACTTATTGTGGTGATCATTTATATATATGTGTATATATGTATATATATACATATATACATATATGTGTGTGTATATATATGTATGTATATACACACATACATCTTCACATTTTACACCTTAAGTTTATACAATGCTTTGTGTCAATTAATCTCAATATAATTGGAAAAAATAAAAATTAAAAATAAACTAAGATTTCCTTGAGCACCCTATGGAGAATAGACTGAAGGGAGCCCACAGTGCATGCAAGATCCATCAAGACACAACAGAGGGGCACCTGGCTGGCTCAGCTGATAGAGCTTGTGACTCTTGATCCTGGGGTTGTAAGTTGGAGACCCACGTTGGGTGTGAAGATTATTTACAAATAAAATCTTTAATTTAAAAAAAAAAGGCTCGAAGCGCCTGGATGGCTCAGTGGGTTGAAGCCTGTGCCTTAGACTCAGGTCATGATCCCGGGGTCCTGGGTTCGAGCCCCACATCGGGCTCTCTGCTCGGCAGGGAGCCTGCCTCCCCCTCTCTCTCTGCCTGCCTCTCTGCCTACTTGTGATTTCTGTCTGTCAAATAAATAAAATCTTTTAAAAATTTTAAAATAAATTTTTAAAAGGCTCATACCAGATCAGACAAGAAAAGAGGCTTAGATCGGAATGCAGGCCCAGTTGTGGTTTTTTCTTTTTAAGATTTTATTTATTTGGGGCGCCTGGGTGGCTCAGTGGGTTAAAGCCTCTGCCTTCGGCTCAGGTCATGATCTCAGGGTCCTGGGATCGAGCCCCCATCAGGCTCTCTGCTCAGCAGGGAGCCTGCTTCCCCCTTTCTCTCTGCCTGCCTCTCTGCCTACTTGTGAACTCTGTCTGTCAAATAAATAAATAAAATCTTTAAAAAAAAAAAAGATTTTATTTATTTATCTGAGAGAGTGTGTGCACAAGTGCACACATGAGTAGGGGGTAGGGACAGGGAGAGAAGCAAGCTCCCTGCTGAGCAAGGAGCCCCACCATAGGACTAGATCCCAGGACCCTGAGATCATGAGTCAAGACACTTAACTGACTAAGCCACCCAGGCCCCTCAACCCCATTTCTTTATTTTTAAGATGAAACTAACCCTATTTACACCACAGGGTCACTCCAAGAATCAAATGAAATTATATACATAACAGCAGATAAGCTATCACTATTTGTCAGTTGACTATCTCTACCATAGAGAAGGATCCCGAGGCCTAAGATTCATTTAAAATCCCAACATTCTGTGGCTGTTGGTGGCAGGAAAAAAAAGAATTACTTTTGAACTACCTTACATATGGGAAGGAATTCCACATGAAGACTCAATGGCAAGAAAGGTAGCAGGCACAGAGGTTACAAGATGTGCCAAAAAGCTGGACTTTACTCTCCCCGGCACCTCCAGGGCCTGGCCCACCCTCACTCTTGACTGAGAGTGTGACCAGCACATCTGTGGCTGGCCCCAGCATCTTTAGTTCCCTTGGGGCTGACCTTCAGTCTAGTCCTTAAAAGCCCCTCTTGTCTATCCCAAGCACAACAGATCTCACTGCCCAAACAAAATATGGCAGAAAGGAGAGGGTGGGCACGGAAATATTCCACATTGTTGTGAAAGACCACGCTTTATTCAAGTTCACTAACTAGGATTTTTCACCCATCCTTGCAATATTCCAAGAACCACCTTTCACATTTAATATTTCTGCATTCAAAGATTTCTGTTGCTTATAATTTTAAGCTAAAATTAATAGAGAACGATACCTGGGAACTCTAAACTAGGCCTAACCAGACGTGTTAGGTCGGACAGCCTCTGCCATCCCCTTATCTGTAAGATGTTAATGACATTCTGATTGTAATATGTGAGCTAGAATATGGGCATGGTACCTAAAACAATACCAGGCCCACACAGTGCATTTAAAAAACAAAAATAGTCACTGAGGTTTTTCCCCCCCGGTTAAAATACCGCTAGACTTTCGGAGCGCCTGGGTGGCTCAGTGGGTTAAGGCCTCTGCCTTCGGCTCAGGTCATGGTCCTGGGGTCCTGTGATCAAGCCCCATGTCTGGCTCTCTGCTCAGCGGGGGGCCTGCTTCCGCCTATCTCTCTGCCTGTAATCTCTGTATGTCAAATAAATAAATAAAATCTTTAATAAATAATAAAATAAAATAAAATACCCCTAGACTTTCAAATACCAAGCAAACTACTAGCAGCAAAATAATACAGTTTATATCAAATTTGTATTCATTTGGGGATTAGACTTCATTGTCTAGAATCTAAAAAAAATACCTACATTACCAAAAACCAATGACTCCAAACCCAATACAAGATTGGAGCCCTAAAGATAGTCATAATATTGCAAAGCTGTTCTGAAAGTGTGGTAAAGCTACTGTCTGAACAACTCTGGTGTAAGTTACAGGGATCTGGCTGCATGGCCTTCCTAGACTCTACCTTATGATGCCCAAATTAGCTTCAGGGGTTTAGCCGAAGGCTGAGGAACTCAGCCTGGCACCGCCACCAACCAAGTTGCCTGGAGTGAGGAATCAGCTATCACCACAAGGGCTGATTAAATCATGAAGCTGCAATTATTCCAGCAAAAGTCAGCACATCTGAATATCCTCAGGACACGAGCCATCATCCTTTAGGCACTAGCAAGCAAGCACTAAGCCATTACAAAAACTCTGGGGACCCCCATAAGACTATTTTGTACAATATATAGTAATTTACTAAAATATTTTAGTCACGTGATTATTTATATTCACAGGAATTCTGCAAATAATATGAATTCAGAATAAACACTTCAGCAATAGACTATTCTATTTTGCTAACTACAATTAAGCTCTTATTTTTTTCTTCCTCTCATTGATTTCCAAGATAATATTATATCTCTTAAATGGGGGTAATCCCTCAATAGATAACATTTCAATTATTTCACTGATATTATTTGGTAAAGAGAGGGCTCAGCAGTTTAGGCATGTGAAACATTAAGAATTAAAACCCTTCAATGGTCACCCATTGCTGTCAAGGATGAAAACCAGAACCCTTCCCATGACTGCTGGATGTTGCCTCCTTAATCTGACCTTATCCTCCACGCGCTCCAGCCGCACCTGCCTCAATTCTGCCCCACAAAAGGACCACGCCCTTGTTTCCAGAAGAGTGTTCCAATTGTGTTGGAACTCAGTGACCTTCCATAGTCTCCCTGACACGGCTGCTTACCACGATCTTCAGTCTTAACTCCGTGTATGAGCACTACTTCCTTTTTTTTTTTTTAAAGATTTTATTTATTTATTTGACAGACAGAGATCACAAGTAGAGAGGCAGGCAGAGAGAGAGAGGAGGAAGCAGGCTCCCCGCTGAGCAGAGAGCCCGATGCGGGGCTCGATCCCAGGCTGGGATCATGACCTGAGCCGAAGGCAGAGGCTTTAATCCACTGAGCCACTCAGGCACCCCGAGCACTACTTCTTTAAGGAAGCCTCCTAGGATTGCCTCAGAGGAAGTAAAACTCAGACACCTGGAATGTAGTGCAAGTCAACTCTGCAGGTAAATGTTTATGTGATTATTTCCTTCTAGGTATGGCTTCCCTGCATCTGTTCACTCTACAGAGAAGGATCTCGGTCTAGCTGGTAGTAGTAACAGCCTACCTATTGGGCATATAGCAGCCATCCAATGACGGTACCATAGTGGGTAGCAAGTATAAAACTTGACTGCGTATATTACAGTTAAAAGTATGGAAGGATGGCGACTTATCAAAACGTTCCTCAATAATAAGTGATAAACCAACAAATAAGAGCTGTGTCTAAGAAAGAACTTATGCCTCAGGCAGCTTCAAAGGAACAGGCAAGACAGGAGTTCTGGCACCAACGTGTTTTACAAGTCCAGACAAGTCACTCCATTCTGGGCTTTAACTTCTTCATCTCCAATACAAAGAGATTAAACAAGAACATATTTTATTCTATACCTTATGTATAATTGTCATTATATGGACTAACAACTAATCCTGAATCCCTCCTATAAAATGAGACTTCAAATACGCTTGTGGAAATTTGAAATACATGATCATGTGATGGCTAGTACAAATGATTTCACAAAATGGGAAAGTATTCTCCAAGGAAAACATTCAATTTGACAACGTAAGTGTAAATAAAATACTAATACTATAGTACCTATTTTTAATACGTAGCTTGTATAAACAAAAAATATTTAAATCATTATCTTCTGAGCAGTGAAGGCACACACAAAACCTGAATTTTGTCAGATGTGCCCATCTTATCAAAACTGGCATTGTGGGGTCACCCGGGTGGCACAGTCGGTTAAGTATCTCCCTTCGGCTCAAGTCTTGATCTCAGGGTCCTGGGATCAAGCTCCACGTTGGGCTCCCTGCTCAGCGGGGAGCCTGCTGTACTCCCTCCCTCTGCCTCTCCTGTGCTCTTTCTAACTCTCAAACAAATAAATAAATAATCTTTAAAAAAAAAAAAAAAACCTGCCATTTTTATTCTATTCCTTAAACTCCATGAACGCTACTCATTCCCCTCACCTCATTCTAAAAACCATTCCAATTAATCCCACCCACCTGTGAACAGTCTCCTTAACATTTTGTGTATAATTTGTTCCATGTTATCTTCTACCCAGAGCTGACCCAGAACGTTAGAAATAGATAACATCCACTCCAGCCCTCTAATTTTACAGATTAGCAAACCAGGAATTAGAAAGACTTAGTGATTGGCCCACCGTTACACAGCTAGTTAGTAGCACAGCCAAGACTTGTCCACATGCTGCTTTGTAATTACTCTGTGGTTGTTCATGTTTTTATTCCACATTCCCCTTCCTATTAGAGCTAACACACTCCTCTTCCAACCCCACAAAATATCTCAGCTACCACCTACTGAGCACCTACTGTGTTTTTCACAATTTCTCATTTCATCCTGTCAACAGCCCAAGAAGATCCTTCACTCTATAGTGAGAAAAGTGAGACTTCAAGAGGTTCAACCACCCAAGGGTCACCAGCTAGTAAGTCCTGGTACAGCGTCTGAGCCCAGGTCTGCCTGATTCTCTTGACACTACAAACAGGAGCTCCTCCCTCCCCGAACACACAGTGGAACTGGTTACCAGAACCCTATCAGAGGGCCTTACAGATGAGGTGGCATTTGAGCAGAGGGGTGAGAGAAAGCTATGAAAGAAATGCATCCCAGACAGAGGGGAGAGCAAGTGTAAAGGCCCTGCTGGGAGTACACTGTGTGTTCGCAGAGCAGACTACATCCAGCACAGTACGGCAGAAAGTATGGGGACCACCCCCCGGCCGACTGGGGTTCAAATCCTGCCCTGTCTCTTCCTACCAGTGTAGCTGTGGGGAGCTTACTAAATACCTCCAAGTCTCAGCTATAAGGTAGAAATAATGATTCTATTTCCCTAATGGGGTTGTTACTAGAATTAAGTAAATTAGTAACACAGAAAGTACTTAATACCTAGTATGTTCTTAGGTTTCAGGAAATGGTGGCTATGATTTTTAACTAGATCATCGATAACATCTACATTCAAGACAATTTATTTTCAGTTTGATAGTTTTGAATCTGAGAGTTAAGTTATGCTGTTAGTTTTGTACATGGCCAATAACTTCCTCCTAAGCCTTCGACTTCCTTAGCTGGACTTCCTGTCCTGATGAGGAGGACTCTGTGGGAAGCACACTGATGTTATCACAAAAAGAGCAGGAGGCAAATCACTCTAAAATCCGTTACACTAATACAAATTATGCTCTTCATTCAACATAACCCCTATCTCCAAAAATCAGATGCTTCTTCAGAACTGTAACTCACCGTCCCTTGGATTTAAGTCATTGGTTTCATAAAACAGATCTCACCAGTCTCGACTCCTCACTAGCATCACTGACAGAAGCTGGTGGTAATTTCAACTGCAACCCCATCTTGAGAAGGGTTAAAACTTCTCTTCAAAATTAGGACATAATTTAATTTAAAAACAAAAAACAAAACAAAACAAAAAAACCTTTCTCCGTTGTCCTTTTGGATTAAACTTAGTGTTTCTTTTCAAAGAAATTAGAACATCAAAGCAAAATTCAGGAGTCATCTGGCCTGGCAGTCCCCAGACTGTTCCTTAGAGCACAGCCCTGAAGCAATCAGGAAGGTACGGTGAGTGGCCCTGTGGATGGGCCCAGAGCCAAAGGAAGATGTCAGGGCCACAGGGAAACTCCGCTCCTCTGCCCTATACCCTCTCCCCCTGCTCTTTTCTTTAATGCTATGTTTACTTTTTATCTGTGCAACCCAATGGGTTAAAGGGCAAATCACAGGCAGAGACAAACCACGGCAAGCCCAAGCCTGTGAGAGGTAAACTGGGAATCTTCCCAAACCACTTGTAAGGCTGGGGAGAGCCCACGGTTGCTGTTTTCAGTCAATTAAAAAGAGGTCAATGTTCTAGTATGACAGGTCTTGAATGAGGCTTTTTAAACATCAGATTCTCCTTCTTCTAGACAGACCCGATAGTTTTCCCTTTGTAATGCCTTAAGTATACATTTAACTGGGGCTGTAAGAAATCCATGAGATCATCTCATTCATTTATTCATCTAACAAGTATTTATCAAGTGCCTGCTCCATACCAGCACTGCTCCAAGTACAGGGATTCAACAGGGGAAAAAAAAACATAAAAAGCCCTGCCCCCTCATGAAGCTTACCTTCTAGTCAGAGGAGACAAATTATAAATATATGTAATTGTATATGAGATAGAGATAAATGCTAAGAAAAAACAGAGAAGAAGGAAAGGAAATTTTGGGGGTCCTTGGTTTGGTTTATTTCTTTGTTTAGGGCAAGGACCTACAGGAAGTGAACTATAGATATCTAAGAGAAAAACATTCCAAGCAAAGGAAACAGCACATGCAAAGGTCCTGAGATAGCATGTCTGTCACGCTCAGGGAACAGCAAACAGGCCAGGATGCTGGAGCACAGAGAGTAGACCAGAGAGCACAACAGTGAGTTCGAAGAGGTAATCGCCAAGGAAGTCACGGCTGGTTGTCTGCAGCTTTATAGATTATTGTAAAGATTCTGGCTTTTACACTGAGAAAGACAGAACATTAGAGTATTTTAAGCAGAGGAATAACAGGATCTGACTTCGGTTTTGTCAGAGCCACTCTGGCTATTGGGTGGAATATATTGCAGAGAAATAAGAAAGGAAGAACTACTCCCCAGCTGTGTGACCCAGGTACCTGGCTGTTCTCATCTTCAGAGGGACTTGGGATTATTTCTAACAGCCACTCTAACCCTAAACTCTCTGATTCTGAGTTTATTTCCTTTGCATTTTCTATACAGTTACAGTTTATACCCACTGTAAGCCTCATCTCTCCCCAAACCTTTAGCTGAAGTGGAAGTGAGATGAAGAATTCAATCTGACAATATATGTTATATGCCAAGCTCATGTCACACTTTCAAGGTACAGAGATGATGGGACTCAATCCTGCTCTAGAAGTCCACAATCTGGCAGAGAAAGAAAAAAAGTTCTCGGGAGGTAGCAGAAATCCTGTGAGAGAAATTAAGGGAAGAAACAACTAACCCAACTGCCAGGAGGAGCCATGTGTGGCTTCACCACACTGACAGCAGAGAGAGAAAGCCTGGATGAGGAAGCAAGAGATGACCAGAGAAGGGAAGGGAGGGGACGCTAAACGAGACAAGTTCAAAGGCTTCGGAGCATGAGAGCACATGGCACACTCTGGAAACCATAAGGACTCTGGTATGAGCATAGTGAGGTTCAGGAAGAAGTGGAAAGAGAAGTGGCCTGAAAAAGTAGGCTGAGGCTACATTGTTAGTAAGTGGACATCTTGTGCCAAGGATGATGGAACAGCAGTGATTTTTAAAATGTAAGAAATGAAAACAGAGATTTGTGTTTTAAAAGATACCAACCGAAATGGATGAATTGTTGGAAACAGAGATGTCAAAGCCAGGAAAATTAACTGAAGGACCCGCGCAACAGTGCAGATGAGATGATGATTTGAGAATGGAGAAGAAAAGAAAAGGTCAGCTGAGATCTGCTAAAAAGGCAAGCCACGTGTGACTGGTCTTATTCAGCTCAGAGAAGTAAGCAGAAGGCAGTTTAGTGTGCCTGAGGCTCCTCGCTTGGTAACTGGTGCCATTTACTGACAGAGGAAATGAAGGATTGAGACTGGGGACCACAGAGAAATAGTGTGTTGGGTCTGGGACTTGGTTTAACAGAAAGACCTACAGAACCAGGTAGCTGCTGGAAATAAGCGTATGAAATGTAAAACTGGAAGTTACTGGTAGAGACGTGGCCATTGAGGCATGGAAATGTGAACGACAAAATGTAAACTGAGAAGAGAAGGGAAAGGGAAAAGAGAGAACCTTGGAGAATGCCAACACGTAGGGATCAAGCACTGGAAAAGAAACCTGAAGAGAGATGGGGAAGGAAAGGGGAAAACCAGAAGAAGTAGCTCTAGGGAAACTAAGATGATAAAACTCGGGGAAAGAGTTAAGCAGCAAAGGTCCCTGATAGAGGACAGTGGAGATGCTGACTGAAAGCAAGCATGAATTTTGCACCTTGCACCTTTTCTAGCACCTTGGTACGCCTTCGTAGGGTGGGTGTGGGAGCCTGCCTGCAGCCGGCTGAGGTCTTCAGCAGGAGGTGAGAAGAAATGAGCCAACAGCCAAACACCACGAGCCTCAGCAGACTGCCTTGTTACCAAAGAGTCTGCACCATTAGGAAAGTTTTATTCAATACTCTGTGGAGGTGTAAGGTGTGAGAAACAGGAACTAAGATCTGCTGGGGGTGATCTTCTGGTAGCGCAAAGGAGATTTCTTAGGTAGCACCTGGGTATCGTAGGACCACTAATCCTGAAACTAGCCACAGGCATTCAGAAAAGCCTAGGTGCTTCTGACAAGGACTGAGGACACTATCTGCACCCACACATCACCCAAATTCCAATTAGGCTTCTCACCCCAACATCCTTAGCCTTTCTTCACCAGCAGAGTAATGCTCAGCAGCACTCGAGCCTGGTAAAAAGTGTTCGCAAAAGCCCCACCGCACTGACTACCTGGTATGATGCTGGCGTCCATGACCTGACACCATTCGGACTGGAAAAGCCTCTCCCAAACACACCAGCCATTGTCAGCACAATCTGCCTGAGAACTCTGAGAAACAAAAAGGAGCTGAAGGAGAAGTTTTTAATCCCAAATTTATTCTTAACTTCCGATACAGAACACTTGAGAAAAATTTGAGAGCCAACCAGAAAGACTTAACAGATTTCGTTGTTAATATGCATCTACAGTCCTTTCTCCTTTACCCTCCACAAAAAAGCAACCCAACCCCCAAATGATCATTTTCCTTGGCTTAATTTCCCTATTTTTGTGATATATAATTGGAAACAGACTGCTTTTTCCTGGCTTCAGAGAACAGGATCTTTGGGGTTACAGAAGTTGCCAACTACAGAACCTCAGCCTTAGCAAAGTTTCTTTTGCAAAACTTGTACCTATATACCTACTTAAAACAGATCTTAATTCCAAAGAAAACACTTAAATCCCTCATTATTATACAAAAGCTCATTTTGTCCTAATGAATTAGATGCTACCCTCCCTTTTCCACCCAGTTAAGCTAAAGAGAATCCTGCTCTGAGTTCAGTTATCTCCCAACTGAACATTACCAAAAGTCCTACACCCAACAAGGTACCTAAATGGGATGCTTTCTGGAATATTTTGAAGAATTTAGTAGGACTGATTCTACATGAAACTTTATTAGCCCACACACTGAATGAAATTAAAATCTTGAATATCTTAGAAAGCAAAACTCTAATAATGAAATAAAGACGCCACAAACTGAGAAACACACAACTCCAAGAGAAAAAAAAAAAAAGTGAAAAGTATCAAGTAGGTCATCCTTCCCCCGGCTCCAAAAACATGATGCATCCAATGGTTGGGGAACAATTATAATGGATGAATATGACAGATACAAAAGAAAAGCCTGGTGGATATTCACAAAGTTGGTTGTTATCCTAAGTAATTTTTTCATGATTCCCGTGGTATTTGATGAATACACAACAGACAACAATCTCTATAAAGACAAAAGAATAAGAAAACTAAGGAATGTCTGCTAAGAAAGGCTTTTTAACAGAAAGAGACCAGCAATAGTAAAGATGCCCATTTAGAAGATCAGAAACTTCTCCCACACACATAGGGAACACCTTACAATATAATAATGCAAAATGTATATAATGAGTCAACGGTGCATTCCCTCAAAGCTGAAGTTAATTCGCCAGCCAACTGCACAGTCTAATACAACAAAATGAGACATTAATTCTTTATAGACACTCAGAAGAGAGTTTTGTTTGAGTATGTTTTGTTCTAAAGGAAAAATAGGGGCGCCTGGGTGGCTCAGTGGATTGAGCCACTGCCTTCGGCTCAGGTCATGATCTCAGGGTCCTGGGATCGGGTCCCGCATCGGGCTCTCTGCTCGGCAGGAAGCCTGCTTCCCTCTCTCTCTCTCTCTCCCTGCCTCTCCATCTACTTGTGATCTCTCTCTGTCAAATAAATAAATAAAATCTTTAAAAAAATAAATAAATAAATAAAAATAAAAAAAATAAAGGAAAAATAGAAAGAGATCACTCATAACAACACAGGCAGTGCCACACAGAAGACACAGGGCTTTGAGATTGGAATCTAAGAATTTCACTTAAAATAACCTTCCAATTATTTAAAAAAAAAAAAAGCCACATTCTGCTCCAGCCATCATCATACAGTTAATTATGAAATGAAATTTGCAAATAGGCAGCAGTGTATTTTTGGACCCAATGACCAATTTCACACTGTCAAAACACATAAATCACTAAAAATGCTAACAGAATTATACTCCCAAAAGGAAATCTTTTCACATAACAAACTGAATTAAGCATTCATCAACTTCCCGTTAATAAAAGAGTAAATAAGAATTAAAAAAAGAAATCCAAAGTTCTGCTAGACCATCCACCTAGTCCTTGGTGTTCTTACCCATCAGCGGTGGTTAGTCATCAGACCTAGAGAGCCGCAAACCTCCCAGGGCAATCCAATCAACAGGAAAGCCCAAGGACTAGTATCTATAAAACTGTTTTCTAAAGATCATTTTCTGAAGGACTAATTAACTTAAATGTGTTTTTACAAATGTTCCATCTGCAATTTCACACAAAATCCTGACCTTCAGCATGTACCAAGGAAATGAATTATGTACTTGGAAGGACAAACAAGCAGACGCTTCCTTCTCTACAAACAGTACCCCATTCTGACCCCTTTCCCTTGGAGCCCAGCGTCCAAGAGATAGGGAGAGTCTATGCTTCTGTATTACCATCCTTTTTCATAAAGTAAAGATAGAGATAACATTTTAGATTTAATTCTGAATTATTACTATGGCAACAATTTAACATTAAATCCTAAAAATGAACTTTGCTACACTCCACTCTAATTCAGAGTCCTCTTGCCAGACTTGAAGGTTTCAGCACCAATATCAGTATTAATCTTTTTTTCCCCTATGATTATGTTTAAGCAGGAGATACCAGGATGGCCTAAGGGCATGACTCTGGGGCTCTTATTTCAGACCTTCAGTAATAATCTCAATTTTAAAAGATATCATGCCTCGTAAGTATGTCCTTAGTTATCCTCTTACGAAGTCTTGAAGGTTGGCCTAGAAAAACCAAAGAATAAAAAATGCACAAGGTCCAAATCAGAGTGGCCTCAAGAGAATGTTTACAAATGTTTCAAAAACTAAATATTGGCACACATCTTGGTTGAGAGATAAAAATCATTACTCTCCCTCTGAAAGAAGGAAAAAATATTCAGAAATCTGTGCTAAATCTTAAGCAAGGGCTTTGCAAACAGAAAATAAGGCTCAACGTCAGTTAACAAACAAATGTTTTATTTCAAAAGATATAAAACAAGAAATCTAGAAATGGACTGAGCCCAGGAAATGGACCTAGATCATTTTTTTATAAAGTCCTTCTAAGCTGTGTTGATTTATTTCAGCTTGACTGGAAACCAACCAAATTAGCAATAGCTTATATTTTATGAAATGCTACGAAGAGACAATGCTGTCATTCCAAGTGTTAACTCTGAAGATGTGGAACCAGAGAAATTACTGCCATGGATCTTGGTGCAGTAATTTTCTTTAAAAGCCACAAAAGCTCTTACTGAAACAGTTAAAGGCTGTTATTTGTGGAAGGCGACCTTTTCATAACACCTGGATTTGTTCATTTACATTCCAAACTGTCCATATTTCTAGAGGTGATACAAGATTACTTACAAGGTAAAGACCCCTAAAAGCATTTACTTGAGTTATGCAAATTTCAAAAGGTACTTAATATTAAGTTTCAAAATTTCAGAAGTTAAAAATCACCAGGAAAATGCTCCAATGTACAAAAGTGATAAAATCATTTTCAAACAGCTGTTAAGAGCAAGTAAAGAAGAAAAGGGGGATAACTGTCCTCATTAATTAATGAACCTGACAATTATAATAAGTTTTTGTCCAATAGCAATCAAGGGAAAAAAATATTTTCAAGATGGGTTATCCAGAACAGAGGTAATTCAAAAAGAGGACAGCAAATTCACCCAGAAAAAAATATTACAGCAATATCAATAGTTACCAGTCATTCTCTAAATTCTAACTGTTCTGTTAGTCTGAAATGTAAAGTCAGGACTTTCCAGATTTATCATCCCAGGAAATCAGTGGTCAGTTACGTCCTAAAGAAGTCAGTGGTGACCACCTTCGCAGTGCCATACTCAAGAGGACATTCAAATTCCTAGGTCGCTTGGGTCCAGATTCTGCCCTTCAGCAGAGTCACCTGACTTTTACAAGAAGCAACTCAGTTTGCATGCAAAAGGAAAAGATTAATTCCTTTGAGACTTAAAAAGAATAGGACAATCCTTCTTTTAAGCAAATCCATTCTGTCAATCTATAAAGGCTTTCCAAGACAAAGCCTTAGGAAGCCTTAAGGCATCTTGGCCCCCAGCTTTAAGAGGCTTGAAAGAGGGCAGCTAATTTGCCAAACTCCAAGACCAGGAACCAGAAGCCTATTAAGGGTAGGGAGCTGAAAAATGTTGAAGAGCGCAGTACATCAGATCATGGAAGACTAAGTTAAATCATAAATAAGATGCTACCCTGAAGGAACTATTGCAATGCTGAGATTTATAAAGAAGGGACTAAATTTGAAAGTTTTTTTTTTTTTTCAAAAAAAGTTATTTGTTTAAAAGGATCCACATGCCCTTAGCTTGCTAAATGAAATAAAGTCAAAACTACCTGTTACACAGGAAACAAGAAAGGAAACCATCCTACAAAACTGCAGGCAAAGACTGAAAACCTTTTTCAAAACTCAGTTTTAGAGACACCTGAGTGGCTCAGTCAGTTAAGCGTCTGCCTTTGGCTCAGGTCATGATCCTAGGGTCTTGGGATCCAGCCCCACACCAGGCTCCCTAATCAGCCAGGAACATGCTTCTCCCTCTCACTGCCTCTCCCCCGGCTTGTGCATATGCACCCGTTTTTCTCTGTCAAATAAATAAAATCTTTAAAAATAAATAACTAAAACTTAGTTTTACTGTATTTCCAAGCATGTTAATTCTTAAAAATATTTATATTTATAAGAATGAGTGTCTACGGACATCTCACACCTTTACTAGACAAACAGGATACTTCTGAACTATTACTGTTTACTAAAATATAAGCCTCTGAAGAATGCCTAGAATTGCTGTTATTCAGGACTGTTATTGCACGTGGAAAATGTTGATCAAGAATGATAATGACAGGATTCTAAGTGCACCAACCTCCCTGAGAACAAATTCACTACATCCAATTTTCTACAAAAGACAAATGAGGATCATTAAAAGATTCACAATGGACCTCTTCGGACTCCCAGTTCTCCTAGATAACTTGAAATATTATTCAAAGTGCACAAAATCATCTTAAAGACACTTCTTAGGGAAAACAAATGGCAAAAACCACGTGCAAGTGTATTTAATGTCTGTCCAGCCACCAGAGTTCTTGACATATGTCCAACAGATAGGCTTGGTCCTCAAGATCATTCTTATTGTAAATCAGTTGAAATTAAACGCAGCTTTCCACTGTAAACTCAGAAAGCAACTTGGTGATTTTGCTAGATAAAGCCACAACATTTTCCATTTCTGAAATGTATGTTTAACACCCTAAAAACTGGTTTAAGTGCCTAATAGACATCAATGGTGTGTTATACTCCCCCTATTGGCTAATACTCAAAATAACAATGAATTCCCCAGGGGTTGCCTTTGAAGTGCTGGGGTTCAAAAGTAAGTTGGAGATTTTTATATTTAAAAACATGAACTGGATCAACAGTTGTTAAGCAAAGCTGCCATGTAATGGTCCAATTCCATCAAGACAGGAAAAATTAAAGCTGACAAATGACAAAGACAAATTGAGGGGCTGAAAATATGCTGAAGCTTGAAACACTAAACAATGCAGAATTAAAGCCAAAAACAGAGAACACCAAGAAACAGAGCAACATCCTTTAACTGACACAATGGCATGAAATCCATTTCATTTTAATAGCCCTTAAGGGGGTAAGAATTATTTCCCTGCCTCCTGTGCCAACCCCAAGCTGTTTCCTAAGGAAGCCAAGTAACTCTGACAATGTGTAGAGAATAAAAGAAATTAAGAATAAAGATTCATATTAATACTAATCAAGGTTCTGTTTTTAATTACTTGGATCCGGTTTCAGAGCTGCAATGTGGCACCCCAGTAAGCACATCACCTAAATTAATCACAGATACCTTATTCCTGTTTCAAGGGATATGTCCAACTAAAATGGAAAGCTGAACAACGTGGGAAGACGCCTGGGCTCACCGCACCCAAACCTGACTGCACTTGCTGCACTCGGTGACTCAACTAGCTCTGGAGTCAGAACAGAAAATAATGGGTTAGGTGGAGCAAGTAACTAACCTCTACAGTCTCATCTGAGAAATGGGGCTGATAGTGTTTTAACCACAGAGCGGGTGTGAAGTTTAAGTGGTCCGCAAGGCATACAGGAGAGTGACACACAGTTTGGGCTCAATGAACGTCCGTTATCATTGTTCAAGAGAAATAGCTGATTTTACAGTGAAGTAACTGCGCCTTACAGTACCATTTCAGGATAATTAAAAAGTCTTGACCCGTACTTCGTTCCTTATAGAGACTTCTTTCCACCCAAACCGCTCACTTTTCTTCTAAGGGAGATGTTCAGAAAACCCATGGTTCCCCCATCGCAGGCTGTCACTGCTACCATCCTTTACCCTCTGCTCGTTTCCCATCATCTCTGGACTCAGGACAAGCAGTTCTAACACTTGCTCGGCGCTAGTACTTTACATATATTAAATCATTCAATCCTCACGGTGACTTTATGAGACCTATTATTATCCCCATTTCCCAGCTAAGGAAATGAGCGATTTTCTTCTCTCAGCTCTTTTAGAACACACTAAATCCATTAGGTTCCACTGTGCCAAGGTAAACCACGCTTGACAATGCCGGGTACCTACACTACGTGATTCTGCAAAGTGGGCAAATGCCCTAATAACAAGTCTGGAAGCAGATTCTTCTAGCAACAGCCCGAAGACTTCCAGTTTGTTATAATCAAATGAACAGGCTAAGAGAACTCTTCAAAATGAACTGGGTAATGGGCTAATCTGTTAGCAGGGGGGAGCGTTCTATGCGGGGCTCAGGGCTGCAGCGCTGCTCTCCGCGCCGCCCACACCACACCGGGAGGGCGCCTGCTGCGGGGAGCGCCACTCACGTCGGTGCGCTAGTCCCAGGGCGCAACCTACGCCAACGGCAAATGAGTGCAAACCCACAACAAACCTCTCCCACCACGCTGTCACGAGCCCAAGTGGAAGTGGTCCGCGCCCGGCGGGGGTCGGAAGAAACCGCGGAGAGGAAGAGCGAGGACAGAAGTCTTCCTCCAGGACAGCGCATCGCCGCGAGCGCTGCCCACCCGACCCAGGACCGCCGCTCCCCACGCACCGCGGGCCACGGGTCCCGGCTCTTCCGAGCGTAAACACTGCCGCACCAACGCCGCCCTCCCGAGCCCGGGGGTCCGGGCGGCCGGTGCAAGCCCGGCCGCGAACAGACACGGAGCCTCGCGCAGCGCCGACAAGCACCGCGCAGCCTGCAGAGCCCGCGGCCGGAACGGGCGCAGGGCTAGTGGCGCGGGCTGCAGCGCCGCGGGGCCGGGCCCGCACGTACCTCGGAGGCAGCGTGTCAGGCGGAGATCCACCCGCCGCAAGTTGGAAGAGAGCAGAGGAAAGTTTCCCCGCCCAGCGCTCGGCGGCCGCAAGCTTCGGCAGCTGCTGCGCCGCGGCACAACTACGCCATCCGGACCCGCCGGGACTTTCACCTCCTGCAGGGCGCTCCGGGAATCGCCCAGGGAAAGCGACCGGGCACGAGAGCCGCCGACGTCCCTCCCTCACTCACTGGGGAGAGGAAAGCGCCGCTCTGCGTCCCCGAAACCCTCGATTACCCCCATCGGGCCGACCCAGCGCACTCGCTCTGCCTCACACACACGCGCGGGCGGGGACGGGCAAGACGCCACAGCAATCAGCGCGCGGGGGGGAAGGGCGCTCCTCCGCCGCCGCCCCACCGAGGGCTCCGCGCGGCCCGGAGACTCCTCCTCCCGCCCCCCGCCTCCTCTCTCCTCCCCCTTTTCCTCCCCGGCTGATGGATGAGTCCCGAGCGCTGCTGGAGCCAGCGTTTCCCCTCGCGCTGAGGAGGGAGGGAGGGAAGGAGCCCTAGGAACGCGCGGGCTGCTGCGAGCCCGAGGTGGGGCGGCGAGTGGGTGTCTCAGTCCTGGGGGCGGTGGGTGGAGATAGGGGGACGCGGACGCCAGAAGCAGGGATCCGCTCCCTCAAAGTAGTTTGAAGAACTACGTCCTTCAAACTTTCCAGGTTTCTGGAGGCGTTGGGTTTTTATTTGGTTTACTTCAGTCTTGATAATAAAAATTCTAAATCTTCCAGTAAACTGATCACACCCTCTTGCCCACTGCTTAGCAAAGCCCGCCACCACACACACACACACACACACACACACACATTCATTCTGTCCCTGTTTGTCTTTCCCACCTCTAATCCTGCTTGTTATCTCAAGATGCGCTCTGATGCTGGGCGCCAGTGAGGTCTTGCCTCCTCCTCTAACAGCGGAGAGCGCCTTACCCATCCCTTCTCCTTGCTCCCTAAATAAATGAATACAAAGGAGCTAGGTCAGCTTTGCCAGCTATCCTAACATGGGCACGACGGAAACGAAGGTGCAACTTCTGCGTCCCTACCTGCGCCTGTTAATTGTGCACTGCAAGAGGGACGATTGCAGTAAGCAGAACCCCACTTTGATACTCTTGCTTACACCTCGTTTTCTTATTAAAAGACAAGACATGTTCGAGAGGTTTCTGAGACTGGACTTCCACTTGGACAAGTTACTTAAAACTCTCCAAGGCTGTTTTCTCCTCTGCAGAACGAGGATCTTGGCCCAGGAGACCTCTCCCAGCTTTAAAGTCCTCTGGTCCCAGGCCTTTAATATACTGGAATTGAACAGAGAAGTTTCTTGTACAATTGCTTATATTATTTGGAAAGTTACTCGATTTCTCCACTTTGAAAGAAGAAGTATTTCCAACCCTCTTTCTCTTGTACCTATACATAGGGAATCCAGGAGATACTTTTATAAAGGTCAAATCATCTTTGATTACCTGACTTACTTTAAACCTCCTCCATAAACCATTCCTTCCTTATCAATATTTATTGAGCACCTACTGCTTGAGAGGGTTGAACTAGGCCTTGGAAATATACATGGTCATAAAACCCCTAAGGTAAAAACAGTCTGGTGAAGTTAGCCTCAGCTTTGATATAGTCTCTCTAGATTTAAGGCCTTAGATTTCCCACAGACTCAAATTACACAGTATTCATGCTTCACGTTGTCTTGTTTTCGTTTCAAGTGCAGACATGAACACTTGAATTGGGTGTGAATATCTAATCCTACATTTAAATGTATCAATTATGTTACAGTTTTCTAATTTCGTTTTCTTTCTTTCCTCCTTCCTTCTTTTTTTTTTTTTTTTTTTAAGATTTCATTCACTTATTTGACAGAGAGAGAGAGGGAGAGTGAGCACAAGCAGAGGGAGAAGCAGGCTCCCAGGTGAGCAGGGAGCCTGATGGAGGGCTCATCCCAGGACCCTGGGATCATGAGTTGAGCCAAAGGCAGAGGCTTAACAGACTGAGCCACCTTCTAATTTAATTTCTAGGCATCCCTTTAATATTTTGTAAGTTTTCTGTTTGCTTGTTTGTTTTTTAAGTAAATTCTACTCTAACTCTACACAACTTTGAGATCGAGAGTCACATACTCTACTGACTGAGTCAGCCAGGCACCCCAAGGCTTTCTAATTTCTCAATAAAATGGCATGGTAGAAGAAGAGAGAGAAAAACCAAGTCCTAAGTAATTTAATTCTTAGAAGTGTCTTGTCTTTAGAGAGTGAAGTGACTGTTCACAATGGAGCCAGATTCTCAATAATGTAACTATCAACATCTATTGAACTATTGCTCTGTGTCAAGCAGAGTCCAAAACATTCTATACACATGAATATATTTACTCCTCACAGATCTATAAGGCTATATACAAACCGAGCCCCAGGTACAAACCTACATATATACTGAGGCCTTATAACTTGTCACAATAGCATAACTAATAAGTGGGAGGTCCAGGATTCAAACCTACATCTATCTAGTTCTGAGCCCAAGTCTTCAACTCCCAGAGCATGCTGCCCCCCAAAGCTTTACATATTGACAAAATGAAAGGTTTGAGGGATTTGGGGCTGATTGGGGTGTGTGTGTGTGTGTGTGTGTGTGTGCACGCACGCGCACGCACGCTGTTTCTTGGTTTGTTTGTTTTGTTTTTTGGGTTTTTTTCGGCAAAACATCTTTAAAATTCAAGGCTATTTAATTAGTTCAGCAGTTTAAATCGATGATATGGAAAAACACAAGAAATCACATAGGTAGTTACAAAACTGACAATGTCTAGAGGTATTTTCTCTTTAAGCCTTTACACTAATAATGTGACATTATTTTCATAAATCCAGAAACCTAAAGCATTGAGCAAAACTTTAAAAAAAACTTACATTTTCCAGCAAAGTTCTAAAAAAAAAAGATTCCCCTACCTTTTATTAATGACAATATTAACTGATTTGGGGGGAATGAATCCACTCCTTTCTTTGGTTACAAATCAGGACTGCAACCAAGTTATAGTATTTGTCACCATAATATACAAAATTGCTTTGATCCAATGTGGTATCTTGGTCATTTGTTCTGAACATTTTCAGAAAGAATTATAAGCAGAGGCCTGAAATAAAGAGGTGCACTTTATCACACCTGGATAAAAATGTGTGACAGCCAGAATCACACTAATTTACTGAGGCTGTGTTTCTCACAAGGAACCACCCCACCTACAGGTGCAGAACGACTCATTTTAAGAGGACTCATATATTTAGTGACTTATCTCCATATACTGTTGACTAGCAGACAACTGAACAAATTCATACTAACCTGTTTATGTTCCTTATAGAAGCAAACACCTCAAATTTCTGAAAATCGTTAGAAAATCATTTGGTTTTTCTTTTTTATAAGATCCTCATGCTTTGCACATGGCAAATTTTAACTTACTAAATCCTTATAATAGCCCTACTATCCTCATTTCACAGATGAGAAGACATACACAGAGAGTTTAAGTAACTTATCCAAAGTCACATGACCAGCAAGTGGCAGAGCTAGGTCCCCTGGTCCCGGAGTCTGCTCTGAACATGCACTTTGGGCTGCAGCAGGTGAAAGAGAGCACCCTTCCAGGCATAGACAGTCCTATTTCTTTAGGTTCAATTCTTTAGAAGTTTCAAAAGATAAAAACAAAAGTTAGCATAGGAGAAATATTACCCACCACCACCACATAAAAACAGACTACTTTTACCCAGTGAAGAGGGGAGAAGGGACCCTAACTCTAAAGGTTGTCTGAAACAGCCAACATCTTGGAGGCAATTGTGTAAGTATTCTTAAGAATGTGTGACAGAACACAAACCATATGTTCTGTAAGTGTTGTGACAGGACACTGGTCTACAAACTACAATGTGTGTTCCTACTTTCCGCTTGGTTGACCTATTACTACAGACAGCTTTACTACCTTGTTTCTAAAAATCGCCTATAAAGAGTCATACCCGAAGGTGTTTTCCGTATCGACATAATCTAAGGCCATAATCTAAAGCCACATTTTCTATATCTATACCCAAGGTTAGAATTTGGTTCTCGCTAATGAAATTTGCGGCTGGCCCATTTCAAGTTAATGAGAAAAAAGTACTGTCAGATGAATCTGTATGCAGAGCAGAGCCCAAAACAGATACCTGATTGAGGCCTGGGGGATGCCTCAGAGAATTTAGAAATAAAAAGCCAAAGCACATTCCCTTACAATAACCACAGAGTTCCTGCAAACTTGTCATTTCCTGTGCCGGTGCAGGAACCTCCAATGGAGGCTTCCACAATGCACCTTCAATTTCCCCCTCGGTAGGGCTCCTGACAAAGCAGGAAGCCTCACACCATTTCAAAGTAACAGCAACCCCCCCCCCCCCCATTGCTGTGGTCTTAGCTCTGTAGGGGATGTGGCAGAGTGCCTGCTGCCCCCTCTCAGACTTCACCCTGGCCCCCACCCCCATAGTCGCACTGCAGAGAACCTTTGTTTTGGTCTTTTGTTTTGGAGAAGAAAAAAAAAAAGACAAACTTTTGTTTTGGAGAAGAAAAAAAAAAAAAAGACAAACTAGGACATGTTATTTTATGTGGGACACCAAAAAAAGACAAGGAGTACCCAGGACATATATTATTATCTGTGAGTATTACAAATCTCATCGCCTTCAGTTTAACAAATACAAGAAACTTTACTAAAAATACCCCCAATTTTTCAAATACTCCAATTTTAAAATTATTATTGCTATTGTTATTGACCTTCTGTTATTACTGTTGTTATTACTGAGCTCTTACTCTGCCCAAGGCCTTGTTTTAAGTTTAGCCCTATAAAATTCATTTCCAAACATATTTTGAAAATGGAGATTTCCATGTATTCATTACAAAATTACCTGTTATAATATTTCTTTAGGTCACTCACTGTTCTTTTAATACGTAACCTAGGGGCGCCTGGGTGGCTCAGTGGGTTAAAGCCTCTGCCTTCGGCTCGGGTCATGATCCCAGCGTGCTGGGATCAAGCCCCGCATCAGGCTCTCTGCCCTGAGGGGAGCCTGCTTCCTCCTCTCTCTCTCTCTCTGCCTGCCTCTTTGCCTACTTGTGATCTCTGTCTGTCAAGTAAATAAATAAAATCTTTACCCAAAAAAAAAAAAATACGTAATCTAAGCAGTAGAGTTTCCCAACTGGGTCCTGCAGACACATTCTTTTGATTTCAGTAATGAGTTCAGTAAGAAGTTTGTTTTTATTTTGCATTTTTGTTTTACCGATAATGACTTTAGTTTTCTTAAGTCAGTGTTTTTCAAAGTGGGGAACTTATTCCCAGAGGTCTCTGAGAATTTTTTCTTTAAAATGAGTCCTTACATTGTTAACATTTGAGAAATGTGCTATAAAATTTTTAATTAAAATTTCCTTTAAAGTTTCCCCAGCTTACTCTCACAATTTATGCTGCTTTCTGGAAGACGTTAGTTTCTTTTATGTTCCAAAAACCAACCAATATTCATTGAAATTTGCTAAGCCAAATTAAGTGGTAAAAGATGCATATAGTGGGCGCCTGGGTGGCTCAGTGGGTTAAGCTGCTGCCTTCGGCTCAGGTCATGATCTCAGGGTCCTGGGATCGAGTCCCGCATCAGGATCTCTGCTCAGGGGGGAGCCTGCTTCCCTCTCTCTCTCTGCCTGCCTCTCTGTCTACTTGTGATCTCTCTGTGTCAAATAAATAAATAAATAAAAATCTTTAAAAAAAAAAAGATGCATATAGAGGTGACAGGAACTATAATAAAAAGATAACTAAGAAAAAAATATATCACATGTTAACTATCAAATGTGGCTGTGAGTGCTAGGAAAATTGAGATGATCAGAGCAAGGCAAGAAGTAAGATGAGGATTCAGTGGATGCAGACAATGGAAAGAACATTCTGAACAATGACAAAAGAATGCTAAGACTATAAAGCAGGAGTGCCCCAGAGACTGGTCCTAAGAAATAAGCTAGAATAAGAATGGACTCTTCTGGACCTAGGTGGCTCAGTCAGTTAAGAGTCTGATCTCATCCGGTCATGATCTCAGGGTTCTGGGATTAATCCCCACATGGGGCTCCCTGCTCAGCAGAGAGTCGGCTTCTCCCTCTCTCTATGACCCTCCTCCCTGCTTTCTCTCTCTCTCTCTCAAAAAAAAAAAAAAAAAAAGGATTCTTCACTTTCTTGTAAAAGATTATAGGGGCCTTACTGTCCTGTTTCCATCAGTCTCCATAAGAAATCCAAGGCTTCTGGGGCCTCTGGGTGGCTCAGTTGATTGAGCAAACTCCTCTTGGTTTTGGCTCAGGTCATGATCTTGGGGTCATGGGATCAGGCCCCACATTGGGGCTCACGTTTAGCCCCATAATGGCTCTGCCCTCAGCGGGGAGTCTGCTGGAGATTCTCTCGCCCTCTACACCTATCCGCCCCCCCCACCAGTCCCCTCACCCCGCTCATGCTCTCTCTCTCTAAAATAAATAAGTAAATCTTAAAAAAAAAAAAAAAAAAGGAAGAAATCCAAGGCTTCTAGGTCATTGCTTTTTACCCAGATTCTTAGCATCATATGGCACTCAACATCCCCTAACTTCATTCAATCTTTCTCCCTTTCTCAACCTCCAGTTTGCTGTCTGAAATTTATGACAAATTAACAGTAAAATCCCTTGTATTTTTACTTCTGGAAAACTCTGGGCCCTTAGTTCTTTGACTTTCTCCTTTCCAGTGACCTGCTCTTCCACCCTACTGCAGTACCATGATAATGTCTGGGTCTTTTCATCAGAAGTAACTGCTCCACCTCCCAAATCTCAGTTTCTTCTCTCCTCTTTCTTTCTTTCTTTTTAAAGTTTTATTTATTTATTTGAGAGAGAGCACAAGTAGAGGGAGCAGAAGAGGGGGAGGGAGAAACAGATCCCCCACTGAGCAGGGAGCCCCATGTGGGGCTGGATTCCAGGACCCTGAGATCATGACCCTAGTAGAAGGCAGACGTTTAACCAACTGAGCCACCCAAGTGTGCCCCTGCCCTGAATCTCAGTTTCAAGTATTGCTCTCTGACCCCTGGTCTTTATTGTTCCAACTCATGACCTCTAGTATGTTGGCTCTGACAATTCTAATGATCCCCACCAGGATCTGTAACCCATTATCCCTACCACTCTTTCACCGTCCACAACCATGAGTGATCTCACTTTAAATTTAAGACCACAGTCCTCAACTGGTTCTTAATGGTGCTCAGCAATCCTACTATATTTTCCTTATTAGCTCACTCTCTTATTCTCCAATCTTCATACCTTCCACCTCTACTTGAACTCAATTGATGACCTTTCTTCATAATTTACTAAGAATACTGAAGAATATTTCTCAGAAGAAAATATCCTCACCTTCCAATCACCACATCTGCCAATGTATCTGTGTCTGTTCTTCTCTGCTCTGCTTTCTTTCTGTAACTTCATAAATTCATCCTGTTCCCTCAATTCCATTCCTTCAACTCCTTAAAGAATCCTATAGTAATTCCTCTTTCACCTGTATCCTCAGATTTCTCTTTCTCCTATCATTCTCATCAACTTAAACTTTCAAACTTACTATAATGTTTCTGATTTTAGAAAATCTTACTCAACCCCTCATACATATCTCATCCCTATTTCTCTACTCCTCTTATAGTAAAACTCCTCAAGAGGGGTGTCTACATTTGTTGCCCATTTTTCTTTACCCACCATTTCCTCCTCAACTAGGTCTAATCAGATCACCCTTGTCAAGGTCACCCTGTGGCCAGACCAATGGCAAATTCTCACTTTTCATCTTATTTAACCACTCAATAACTTATGACCCAGGAGCTCCCTTTCTCTTCCTAGAGACATTTTATTTGGCGACTGGGATATGGAGCATTAGTGGTTTCTCTCTTAATCCACTGGCTAGTCCTTCTATGCTGCCTCCTTGTCTTGCTCCCAGAACCTAAATGTTGGCTTGTCCAAGGGTAAATTCTTTGATTTCCTTTTCTTCTGTTGAGACTCTCTCTCAAAGAGAGATGATTCTAGATGATAATCTAGATGATAATCTAGAATCATCTCTTTAAGTATATCTACACAGTTGATTTTCCAAATTTTATCTCTGGTCTAGACCTCTTTCCTGAACTCCAGACTCATGTGTACAGTTGACATTTCAACATCTCTCCTCAATTTGCTCAGTAGAAAAAAATCAAACATTTGCTCTTCCTTCACATGATTACTTCCCACTATTTCTATTACAGTTAAAATACCATAATCTGTAAACTATACCATTTTTTTTACCTATACAATTGTGATCACCCTAGTCTCCCTGCTTCTAATTTTGCTTCCCACCCATTAACATACACACACGCACATACACATACTTATTCAGTGTTCTTTTTTTTTTTTTTAATGATTTTATTTATTTATTGGACAGAGAGAGTACAAGTAAACAGAGCAGCAGGCACAGGGAGCAGAAGAAGAAGGCTCCCCACTGAGCAGGGAGCCTGATGTGGGACTCAATCTCAAAATCCCAAGATCATGGCCTGAGCCGAAGGCAGATGCTTAACTGACTGAGCCACCCAGGTGCCCCTACTCAGTACTTTCTGTGTACAGTTTACATTAGTGAATAATCTGGCCCATCCTTAGAGCAGGCTTCCTGTGTAAGATCACATAAGACTATAGGCATCATAAGACAGGAACCACGGCTATCCTAATCAACCCTGTATTCCTTGCTCCTGGCATGTCTTGCATCTAACAGGTATCCAATAAACATAACCAAAATAATGAATGACTTCATTCCAGAGACAGAAACCCACAGCTGAAGGAACAGTGAGATTTTATAATGACCATTGAGAGAGTGCATCTCTAAAGGTTCAATAAGAGAGACTGCATCAGCCCCCAAGGGCTTTGGGGGGTGATGCAGGCCAGGACTTGAGAGACAGCAGAAAACATTGAATCTAGAAGAACTGGCATCATTTTGTTCAGACAGGAAGCAAACACATGATATAAACATGAATGAAGCTTGACCTGGAAGCCAGAGGTTCTAGCATGAGGAAGGGGCTTTCTGATCTCAGTCAGACACATTAACACCGAGCAGATAAACCAAAGTCCCAGACCAGAGCACCTAAGCATACTGACTAAAGTTAGTTGAAAGGAGAGAAAGAGTCAACTGCCATGAAAAGTAGAAACAATAGGTAATGCCTTAGCATATCATTCTTAGAGAGCTAGAGATAAAAATCTTAGAGTCAGAGATAAAAATTATCATACTACTATCGTCCCTGCTGGAAATGCTGGCCATCTTGAAATGCTAAACTAACAGAGAAAAAGCAGAATTTAAAGGGTCTTTGGCTCCTCCCCAAGTGTGAGAGAAAGGAAGGAAGCATTCATTAACTTCAAGTCTCCTCCCTTCCCACTCACCTTTTCCCTCAGAGAAAGGACAACATACTTCTTCTTTGCCTCTGGTCCCCTACAGTACACAGTCCCACTAGTACCCCCTTCAGCTCTCTCTACGGAATGCTGAAACAGCTTTAACTCTGTTTTAAAAATAAAGTGAACTAAAAAAAGAAAAAAATAAAGAAGAGAACTAATTGTTCAGGCCCTGTTTAAAACTCAAAAGCTTCAGAGGAGGTCAAGATGGTGGAGAAGTAGCAGGCTGAGACTACTTCAGATAGCGGGAGATCAGCTAGATAGCTTATCTAAAGATTGCAAACACCTACAAACCCAACGGGAGATCGAAGAGAAGAAGAACAGCAATTCTAGAAACAGAAAATCAACCGCTTTCTGAAAGGTAGGACTGGCGGAGAAGTGAATCCAAAGCAACGGGAAGACAGACAGCGGGGGGAGGGGCCGGCTTACGGCAAGAGGCGGAGCAACGGAGCACAAAATCAGGACTTTTAAAAGTCTGTTCCGCTGAGGGACATGGCTACAGAGGCTTAACCGGGGTGAAGCCCACGCGGGGTCAGCGTGGCCTCAGGTCCTGCAGGGTCACAGAAGGATCGGGGGTGTCTGAGTGTCACAGAGCTTACAGGTATTAGAATGGGGAAGCCAGCTACAGAGACAGAGCTGAGGAGTGACTCTCAGCTCGGGGTTACCTTGAACCGGTCGCAGGCTCGGTCAGCTCGGAGCGTGGCCGGAGGCCAGGGTGACGGGAGCAATTGGGTGCTGTTCTCTGAGGGTGCACTGAGGAGTGGGGCCCCGGGCTCTTGGCTCCTCCGGGCGGAGACCGGGAGGCCACCATCTTCATTCCCGCCCTCCGGAACTCTACAGAAAGCTCGCAAGGAACAAAAGCTCCCGAAAGCAAACCCGAGCGGATTACTCAGACCGGCTCCTGGTAAGGGCGGTGCAACTCCGCCCGGGGCAAAGACACTTGAGAATCACTACAACAGGCCCCTCCCCCAGAAGATCAACAAGAAACCCAGCCAGGACCAAGTTCACCTACCAAGGACTGCAGTTTCAATACCAAGGAGAGCAGCGGAATTCCAGAGGAAGAGAAAGCAAAGCATGGAACTCATGGCTTTCTCGCCATGATTCTTTAGCCTTGCAGTTAATTTAATTTTTTTTTCTTTTTCAATTTTTTTTATCTTCTTCTGCTAAATTTTTTTAACTTTTATCCTTTTCTTTTTTAATCTTTTTTAACTAGTTTATCTAATATATATATTTTTTATTTTTATATTTTTTCTTTATTCGTTTTCTTTTTTTAATTGTTTCTTTCTTTTTTTTTTTTTTTTTTTCCTATCTGAACCTCTTTTTATCCCCTTTCTCCCCCCTCACGATTTGGGATCTCTTCTGATTTGGTTAAAGCATATTTTCCTGGGGTTGTTGCCACCCTTTTAGTATTTTACTTGCTCCTTCATATACTCTTATCTGGACAAAATGACAAGGCGGAAAAATTCACCACAAAAAAAAAGAACAAGAGGCAGTACCAAAGGCTAGAGACCTAATCAATATAGACATTGGTAATATGTCAGATCTAGAGTTCAGAATGATGATTCTCAAGGTTCTAGCCAGGCTCAAAAAAGGCCTGGAAGATATTAGAGGAAACCCTCTCTGGAGATATAAAAGCGCTTTCTGGAGACATAAAAGAACTAAAATCTAACCAAGTTAAAATCAAAAAAGCTATTAATGAGGTACAATCAAAAATGGAGGCTCTCACTGCTAGGATAAATGAGGCAGAAGAAAGAATTAGCGATATAGAAGACCAAATGACAGAGAATAAAGAAGCTGAGCAAAAGAGGGACAAACAGCTACTGGAACACGAGGGGAGAATTCGAGAGATAAGTGACACCATAAGACGAAACAACATTAGAATAATTGGGATTCCAGAAGAAGAAGAAAGAGAGAGGGGAGCAGAAGGTATATTGGAGAGAATTATTGGAGAGAATTTCCCCAATATGGCAAAGGGAACAAGCATCAAAATCCAGGAGGTGCAGAGAACCCCCTCAAAATCAATAAGAATAGGTCCACACCCCGTCACCTAGTAGTGAAATTTACGAGTCTTAGTGACAAAGAGAAAATCCTGAAAGCAGCCCGGGAAAAGAAGTCTGTAACATACAATGGTAAAAATATTAGATTGGCAGCAGACTTATCCACAGAGACCTGGCAGACCAGAAAGAGCTGGCATGATATATTCAGAGCACTAAACGAGAAAAACATGCAGCCAAGAATACTATATCCAGCTAGGCTATCATTGAAAATAGAAGGAGAGATTAAAAGCTTCCAGGACAAACAAAAACTGAAAGAATTTGCAAACACCAAACCAGCTCTACAGGAAATACTGAAAGGGGTCCTCTAAGCAAAGAGAGAGCCTAAAAGTAGTAGATCAATACAATAACAGTCACCTTACAGGCAATAAAATGGCACTAAATTCATATGTCTCAATAGTTACCCTGAATGTTAATGGGCTAAATGCCCCAATCAAAAGACACAGGGTATCATAATGGATAAAAAACAAAACCCATCTATATGTTGCCTACAAGAAACTCATTTTAAACCCGAAGACACTTCCAGATTTAGAGTGAGGGGGTGGAAAAGAATTTACCATGCTAAGGGACATCAGAAGAAAGCAGGAGTGGCAATCCTTATATCAGATCAATTAGATTTTAAGCCAAAGACTATAATAAGAGATGAGGAAGGACACTATATCATACTCAAAGGATCTGTCCAACAAGAAGATCTAAAAATTTTAAATATCTATGCCCCTAATGTGGGAGCAGCCAGCTATATAAACCAATTAATAACAAAATCAAAGAAACACATAAACAATAATACAATCATAGTAGGAGACTTTAACACTCCCCTCACTGAAATGGACAGATCATCCAAGCAAAAGATCAACAAGGAAATCAAGGCCTTAAATGACACACTGGACCAGATGGACATCACAGATATATTCAGAACATTCCATCCCAAAACAACAGAATACACATTCTTCTCTAGTGCACATGGAACATTCTCCAGAATAGATCACATCCTCGGTCCTAAATCAGGTCTCAACTGGTATCAAAAGATTGGGATCATTCCCTGCATATTTTCAGGCCACACTGCTCTGAAGCTAGAACTCAATCACAAGAGGAAATTTGGAAAGAACCCAAATACATGGAGACTAAACAGCATCCTTCTAAAGAATGAATGGGTCAACCAGGAAATTAAAGAAGAATTGAAAAAATTCATGGAAACAAATGATAATGAAAACACAATGGTTCAAATTCTGTGGGACACAACAAAGGCAGTCCTGAGAGGAAAATATATAGCGGTACAAGCCTTTCTCAAGAAACAAGAAAGGTCTCAGGTACACAACCTAACCCTACACCTAAAGGAGCTGGAGAAAGAACAAGAAAGAAACCCTAAACCCAGCAGGGGAAGAGAAATCATAAAGATCAGAGCAGAAATCAATGAAATAGAAACCAAAAAAACAATAGAACAAATCAACAAAACGAGGAGCTGGTTCTTTGAAAGAATTAATAAGATCGATAAACCCCTGGCCAGACTTATCAAAAAGAAAGAGAAAGGACCCAAATAAATAAAATCATGAATGAAAGAGGAGAGATCACAACCAACACCAAAGAAATACAGACAATTATAAGAACATACTATGAGCAACTCTACGCCAACAAATTGGACAATCTGGAAGAAATGGATGCATGCCTAGAGACATATAAACTACCACAACTGAACCAGGAAGAAATAGAAAGCCTGAACAGACCCATAACCAGTAAGGAGATTGAAACAGTCATCAAAAATCTCCAAACAAACAAAAGCCTAGGGCCAGACGGCTTCCCGGGGGAATTCTACCAAACATTTAAAGAAGAACTCATTCCTATTCTCCTGAAACTGTTCCAAAAAATAGAAATGGAAGGAAAACTTCCAAACTCATTGTATGAGGCCAGCATCACCTTGATCCCAAAACCAGACAAGGATCCCATCAAAAAAGAGAACTACAGACCAATATCCTTGATGAACACAGATGCAAAAATTCTCACCAAAATACTAGCCAATAGGATCCAACAGTACATTAAAAGGATTATTCACCACGACCAAGTGGGATTTATTCCAGGGCTGCAAGGTTGGTTCAACATCCGCAAATCAATCAATGTGATACAACACATTAATAAAAGAAAGAACAAGAACCATATGATACTCTCCATAGATGCTGAAAAAGCATTTGACAAAGTACAGCAT